>NC_034604.1:6231288-6239325 GCF_900095145.1 Mus pahari | reverse complement strand
ATTTCTGCACAAAGATGAATATATCCAGATAAGTCTGTCTTTGCTTTGTATGGCTAGATGGCCCAAGTGAGCTGCATTAGCATTCTAATAAGATGATTACTCTTGTAGTCATCCTAATTAACAATATATGGGTTAGTTAAAAATATTAAGCTTTCGATCAAACTGCAAACTGCAGTGAGTGGAACACTGGCAACTTTCACCATAATTTTTAAATTTCTTTTGCAATATTAGAATATATCTATAACTTTTGGAAGGCAAAACCCAATTTTAAACAATTTATTCTTTTTAAAATCAATACCAGGAACATCACTTTCACGTTACAAAGTTTGGCTGCCAATTTGTTCATATGAATTCATCACAGTGCAAATTTTAATGCTTCATTAAAGAGATACTATTTTTAACTCATCTCGTATAAGTCTAGTTTCTAGGATAAGAATCGCATAAAATATTATGCCAATTTAGAAGTATCCTTAGAGGACTGGTTTCCTGGGCTGGTTCATGCCACATGTTATTGTTCAAAATGACTAAAACCCTGAGTTACTATTTTTAAGCTAACTTTCTTGTTGCCAATGCTACACTTTTTAAATCATATCCATTAACTTATAACCCAATACTCTATGACCAAGACATGCAGAACATATTTATACCTTTAAGACCAGTGAGAAACCAAATGAAGTGGCTACATGAATCTTATAAAGTTAGACTAATCAAAGAAATTTTACTTCTTCTAGCTATAATATCAAGATAAGAAGCACTTTGTCATTTGCTGAACCCAATAATCACAATTGCAGATAATTTTCTAGGAACAAACAACTATCAGTTTATTTTTCATAGAACTAAGAAGCTGTAGACTCCCTTTTAAAAAACATTTTTCAGCAGGCCCTCTCCTGCTGTGCTTGACTCCTGGCTAAGGTGCAGGGCAACTTCATTCAGCCTCCTCTGTGTAAACTGAGACTGAATAGAGAGATGGTTAGCCAGTAGATAAAGTTTTAACCATTTTTTTTTCTTTTCAACATGAAACATAGACCAACAGTCATTCGGACAACAAAACATGAATTGACACGTGGACAGATTGGTGCACCAAACATAGACAATACAGAGAGGGTAGAGAACTTGATGTAACCAGAACTAAGGATGTCTTCTGTAGGGACCAGAGAGAAAGCAGGAGGTCTCCTGATTTCCCTCTGTCCCAGGGAGAGCTCCAAAATCCATTTTCCTTCTCTCTTGATCTCTTGCTCTCTCATGTCATTTGTATATCTAGCATATCCCCTTTTTAAAATTTTACTTTTTTATTTTATTTTATTTTATTTTATTTTATTTTATTTTATTTTATTATTTTAAGCCCTACTCCTCTTGCCTGATGCAGTTCTTGACTGTGGACAAATGCCTGTTTAGAATTTTCCACTCCCATTTTCCCCTGTCAACCCCTAGTTGGCTCTGGGCCAACGCTGACTCAATGTAGCCTGTATCCTTTTTACATCCTTGTGATCAACAGCCTTCAAAAGATGACATTTGTAGCGCTAATATTAATGCTGTATGTTTCTTACTATGCAGGGATACATCATCTTACCTTTCCTGTGGTGCTCCACCAAGACAGTGTTTTTCTCAGTTGGTCCTTACATACTCAGGCTGCCCAATCGAGGCAACACCTGTAGTTGCTCGCAGCTACATGAATCGGGTTCCTGAAAGGGAAGCTGGAGCTGTATAGGAGAAAATGCGAGAGAAATAATGAGCCAAGACAAAGTTTTTTGACCAAGGCCCAAAGTTTACTTAAGAGTCTGAGCTTATAAAGGGGGAAGCCCATCCCCCACCACACCAGGCTCTTATTGCTTTGTCACCAGGCTCTTGTCACTCTGTCGCCAGGCTGTTGCTTATTCAAGATCGCCTCAGGAAGACAGGTTCAGCCTCTCAGTGAGTAGCAACATCTTGGCAGAAAAATAGACCTATCTATGTTGGAAGACTCCACCCTAGGTGAGCTAGATGACAATGGCAGAACAGGTCTGAGCCAGCCTGCTCAAGGCTGGGGGAGGCTACACCAAGGTATGGCCAGTATACCCTGTCCCCTACCCTGAACTCTCCAGTGCAGTGGCTGGGCTGCCCTTCCCCCTGTAGCCCATCCCTTTTACTCTTCAA
The DNA here is from genome assembly GCF_900095145.1 of Mus pahari. Taxonomy (NCBI): domain Eukaryota; kingdom Metazoa; phylum Chordata; class Mammalia; order Rodentia; family Muridae; genus Mus; species Mus pahari. The sequence continues at coordinate 6,237,192 of NC_034604.1, read as the reverse complement.
CCTTCTGGCCTCTTGTTTTTCTGGCTCTCCCAGGTAGGTCATTTCCAGATGATTTATCTCTTGACAAAACCCTGCTAACCTACGACATAAGAATTATTGCTTGAAACTTATAATGAACTTATGCAGCTAATAACAGATAATGATTGTTTAGGCAGGTACTAATCTTAATGGAAAGACATGTAAACAATTCTGCTGTAACTCCTTAAGTCTTAGCAACCTATGACAAAACTTGTTGCCTTAAATGTACTATAAACTTATAGAATGTAAAAATGCTTTTAAAACCATGTGATCAAATATCCTGAGAAGGTATAAAAACTAAGAACAGGATAGCGTGAGGACAAGATGTAGCTACTAGTATCTCTTGGATTTGCCACTGGAGAAATTAGATTTAATATTGCTTACAAGATTAGGATTCTAGTTGTTGTGCCCAGAGATTGAGTTCCTATTGTTTCTGAAAAACAAAAACAAAAACAACCCCCAAAACTCAGAACAACAATAAAGTGGAGTGGAGCCCCTTTTCAGCTTCATCCAGTGTGTATGTTGTTTGTATGCATGACTTTTCTTTGTTTTCTTTTTTCTCTGGTTCACGAAGAGTTAAGGAACTCCAAGCTCTCATCTGGCCAGTGAGGGGTCCCTATAGCAGTACCCAATTAAAAACTTAAGTAGGTCCCAGCAGTAGCACATTCCTTGGTACCTGCCCCAATGTTCTGTGTTCCTGAATGAAAGACACACACACACACACACACACACACACACACACACACACACACACACAGCCTTTATATTTTGATACACCTAAAATAGATCAATGACTGGAGCACTTCTTAACCTCCACATGGCTAATCCACCTCCCTCTGATATTCCTGAGTTATTACTTACTAAATCCCATGCTCCATCTTTGCTGCCCTGGACCCAGCTGGGCAGCCTTTTGGGCCGCTATCCCCCAGCTCCTACATGGCAGCCACGCTCTCTGTCCTTCACCTTCTCAGGTGTGGCGTCTTTCCTCTCCTTCTGGCATGGCAGCTCTTCAGACCCCAGCCAGGGAAAATCCTAAGGTCCCACCTCTGTCTGCCCTGCTCATCCATGAGCTGCTGGCATCTTTATTTACCAGTCAGAACCAACTGGGGGCAGGGTCCCTCAGTGTCTTAAGTGTGTACTCCTGTGAAAACAATTTTGGGGACTCAAATTAGTGTAAGAATACAAGCAGTCACAGGTCCCCTGAGTCAAAGAGAAAACAACACAAGTAACGTTTCCCCTGCTTCTATCAGCAGGAGTTAAATTGCCAGAAGCCACCAGCTTTTGGTCCGGATTGCTGAAGCCATACCCCTTTGATGCCTGCCTTGGTTTACCCTGTGATGTCAAAGCTGGTCCTTGACAGATGGGAACTAACACAGACTCACAACTGGATCATATTCAGAGAGTGAGAAACTTTGGAGTACTCAGTCCTAAGTAGAATGTCTTCATCAACCCCTCCTCTCAGGCCTCAGGGAACTGTAGGTAGAGGAGGAAGAAGTGTCAATGGATGACACCAAGGAAACAGTGTCTTCCAGATACAACAGGACTGATGCAGATAAGAACTCACAGAGAGTGTGGCAGCATACACAGGTCCAAGCCAGCAGTGGTCCCAGCACTGAAAGAGGGTAGTGGTCATAACCAAAAATAAGTTATCTCCAGTTGAGGTCCAGTAGCAAAGGAACAATTAGTTTTCTCTGATGGCATTTCACTGGGTATATAACCACACTTAAGGGTAGGTCTCATGCCCAGCAGTAACTAGCCAACAGAAGAAGACCTCTGGTATTTTCATAGACATTTTGTCTCATGTTGCTTTGTTTGGACATCGCTTGCGCTACTGATCTTTCAGTTGTATATTTTGGTTTCCATTTTTTTTAGTTTATGGTATGTGTCTGTATGTGTTTCTGTGTTTTTTGTGCTTTCTCTGGTATTTTTCTTTTCTCTCTCTCTCTCTCTCTCTCTTTCTATGACAGGAGTTCTCTGTGTAGCCCTGGCTGTACTGTAACTCTCTACCAATGTGCTGGGATTAAAGGCATGCCACACCATATCTGGCATATTTTTCTTTTTCTTTTTCTTTTTCTTTTTCTTTTTTTTTTTTTTAAGTTCTGGTTTGTTTGCATTTTTTTTTGTCTGACTGTTTTTCAAAGAGAAAGAAAGTGTGAAGTGGGGTGGGTGGGAAATGAGAGTATCAGGGAAGAGTTTGGGGAAAGGAAACTGTGATCAGAATATATTTTATATTGCATGACAAAATGTATTTTCAATAAAATAATTATTAGAGAGGAGAGAGGAAGATTGTAACATAATAGATACTTTCTCATAGTTTACAGTGTAAATTCAGGAAATATTCCATGAAACTTGATAAATTAAATAATAAGGTTATGTTATTTAGAATTATAAAATTACAGGAGATCTGAAATGAAAGAGTCAAAGTGCAGCTGCCTGTAAGATGTAAAACTAAGGCATGTGGAGATAGATAGAAGAGTTTTATATGTCTTTAAAAGGCTTTCCTGTAAATAATCAGCCCTGTAAATCATCATTTCCACATGCTGGAACAGCTTAGCATGTAGAAATGTCAATATTACTTTTCTTTTGTGACAAATAGTGACTTTAAGAAGGGAGCACTGTTAAATTGAAACTGAACATTTCCCCCAGGTACCTAGGCTCTCTATAATCATCATACCCCATATTGCCCATCCTGCCTTATCTATTCCCACAGTCCCACACATGCACCCTCTGCTGGGAGCTATTTTCCTTCCTAACTTCCATATACACTTACATATTGTGATAGTTTTAGTTTTCTAAGACAGGTTCTTACTATATAGCCCAGGTTAGCTTACAACTCACAACCTCATGTTTCTGTTTCTTGAATGCTAAGATTATGGGTGTAAGCTACTATTCTTGGCCATATATTTTAATATAGTTTATTTTATTTTGATACTGAGTCTCACTATTTAGCCCTAGAGACCACTATATATAGACTAGGCTGGCCTCACATTCATAGAGATCCACCTGCCTCCTATGCTTGGTGTAAGGGCTTGCGCCTGGCATTGTTTCCTTACTTTCTGATGACCTGTTAGTTCTTGGAATGTAGGGGTCTGTGAGTATATAATTAACAAAAACCAAAAAAAAGCAAATTAATGGATTTGATTGCTTCAAAGTTTTGTTTTTTTCTGTAATTATCTAGAGCTCTGATGCCTCCAAATAATGTCTTCAATATCCTTCAATTTCTTTCTTCTTTGATTTCCATTATCAACATTCAGGATATATATATCCTAGTTCCTGGTTTATGGTGGTCTGAGCTAGTCCTACAGAACACACAGATGAACAAACTACATGCAATCATTGTGTAAACATGAAGTAGATAATACAGATCATAATTTATTTATTTATTTGTATGTTCATGTGTGTGTAAGTGCAGATGTGTGCATGCCATATGTGGTGCTCACAGGAAAGCTCTTAGGACTCAGTTCTCTCATGCCACCTGCTGAGATATGGGAATTGAACTCAGGTTCTCAGGCCTGCATGCAGTTACTTCTACCCACTCAGTCACCTAGCTGGCCCTACAGATATAAATATTACCGTATCTCAGGTAGAGGGTAGAATGAACTATTCATAGTCTAAGGGGAAATACAAAATAAAACTGCTATATATCCACATAAATAGGACACTATACATCATTAACTGCTAATAAATAGCAAATACTAAAAGAGCAATTGAAGCACTAAAAGGGCCAGTACATGCAAAGATCAGTTGTTTACAAAGGCAGAGAAGGAGCAGGAGAGCTGGTTCCAACGATTGGCTGCTTTCCCTTAGGATGCGTGTTCAACTCAGGTTCCAAGGAACCCAGTGCCCTCTTCTGGCCTCTGTTGGCACCAGATACACACGTGGTACACAGACATACATGAAAGCAAAACACACATACACACAATACATTTTTGAAAAAATAAAATGGTGTCAGAGACCATTACAGGAAAGCATTACCAATCAAAGATCAGTGCTATGGAGCCCAGTCCCAGTGGGCACATCTACCAGACATTCCAGCACCTCAGGCTCAGGAAACGTTTTGGAAAGGTAGGTGGAATCCTCCGGAATCAGGGAGTTTGCTGTGAGATTGTATATCGTAGGAATGTCAGACACTACGTTTATAAAGTCTTACAAACATGGCTGCCTAGACATGAGCCAAACAAGGAAGACACCAAAATACATGCCAAAGTAGGTGGAGGGGAAGCCACAAAGATCTACAGGCAACTAAGGAATGCTGAGAGGGGAAGAATCAGTCTTCTCCAGGGAAGAACTGGTTCCCAACTGGTTATCCAAGACCAAGTAGGAATCCATAAAACATACATACAATAGCGTTATACAGATTAAGCATGTTATATTTAGAAATACATACATGCATGTAACAACAATTGGTGAAAAAAGAGAACATGAATTTGAAAGAGAGCAAGGAGGAACATACTAACATATAATAAATATAATATAATATAATTACATTCTATTATAATCCCCCAAAGAAAAACTTTAACATACAAAATAGAGAAAAATTTCCATCTTGTAAGGTTTAAACATCTATCATCAGAGTAAGTGGAGAGAAATTGGGGTCTGGGGACATTTCAAGGTAGGAGTGAAGAGCAAAAACTGGATGATAGGTCACCAGGGAAAAGCCCTTGATACATAAGTCGGACAACCTGAGTTCTAACCCACATAAAGGTAGAAGGGGAGAACTACAATGTTGTCCTTCGACTCCCACATGCATAGTGTGGCACATCCATACGCACGCGCATGTGCACACACCCACACCCACCATCACTGCCAACAACAACGACTGACAAACAGAGTAAATGCTGGAAGGTATGAAAAGGCATTCTTCAGTGTCCAGAGGGTTTTTGGAATCCCTGAAGATACCCACATTTTCAAAGTTCATGTTTTTCATACAACATGATATATTTGCTTATAACCTACTCATATTCTGTTATATACATGCGATCATCTCTGTTACTTACAATACCTAGTGTGATAAAAATAGTTGTTATAGTGTTTTGTTTAGTGTTCAGTTGTAAAAAAAAAAAGGTTTTTTTTGTTTGTTGTTTTGTTTTTTGAGACACTGTTGTTTGTTTCATGGAGCCCAAGCTGGCTGCAAACTTGCAAGGTAGCTACAGCTGGCCTTTACCTCCTGATTTCCCCACTCCCACTTCCCAAACATTAGGATTACAGGCGTGCGCTACTTTCCTTGACTCATCTGTGAAATTGTTTTGAGAGTAAAGATTAAAAATTATATACTTCAATTTGGGCTACAATAATAAAACTTTGGTAATTGAACTTATTCTAAAAAGTAGATGTTTATCATTCAAGTATGTCTACTATTCTGTTGTGGACTATCTTTGTTTAATAGTTATTTTGACACATAAGCATTCAGTAGCAATTTTAACTTTACAACCCTGAAGAGGTTCTATATCAGTATAATCATTATCAATGCATGACTGACAAAACTGAACTGCCAGGAGCTTTGTCACTCATAAACATAAACATAAGCTTGGAGATAATTTACAAAAAAATCAACATGAGCAGAAGAAGTACTGTTGGTTTTCTGTTAAAACCCACTGTCCTTCCTGCACGCTGATGGCTTTAAGTGTGTATACCTGGGCTCCTATGATTCATTTCTCGGGATTCCATGTTGGCATGGAATGTTGGTGTACACTCCCTCTTTTTATTTAAAAGGAAACCACTTGGGCTGGATAGAAGGCTCAGCAGTTAGTACTTGCTGGTTCTTGGAAGAGGTGGGTTTGGGCCTAGTGCCCGCCTGGATGCGTATAATAATTCCAGCTTCAAGGGGACCCTTCCTCTGACTTCCTTGGGTAACACACACACCCACCCACACACACACACACACAC
>NC_034604.1:6226961-6231253 GCF_900095145.1 Mus pahari | reverse complement strand
CACACACACACACACACACACACACACACACACACTGTTCTTTAGGCAAAGGCATTTATTTATACACAAGAAAATGAATCTTTTTTAAAAGTGCTGTCTTGTACTTTCTTTTCTTGCTTCTTTTTTGGGGGGAACCAAAGTCTGCATATATATGTAACCTATTAAATCAAAGTGAAAAGGCAGAAAGAAACACTTTTTAACACCTTCCTCCACAATGAGTGATTTTTAAACCGTCTCAGTATTTTCTGAGAGCTTGTTAGTGGTTTAGACTTATCTAAGATCTATAGAGGAATTTGAATTTACATTTAAAAAGGCAAGTAACTCATGTTCACATCTAATTTGTGTGTTTATGTGTGTGTGTATATGTGTACATGTATACATATTTTGGTTCTTGTACCTGGTTAGAAGTCAGAGGACAACTTTTGGGGGGTCAGCTCTCTTTTTCCAGTGGGTTCCAGAGATCAAACTCAGACCCGCAAACTCAGCAGCAGGCACATTTGCCCACTGAGCCATCTGATAGGCCCCATTCACTTTCGGTTAGAGATGCAAGTACTTCTGTAGTAGGTGGCAGATGAATTTTACAGATTCTTGATGTTCATATTTGGTCTGTTACTATGTATTGTAATGCTAAATGTGAACCCACAAGGCCTGGTTGCCCCAGAGACAAGAGAGTTCACACTTGATCCAAGTGATGCTACGTGACCTTGCCCCCAAATTATTTGTGATTAGTGAATAAAGATGCCTACAACCTATAGCTGGGCACAATTGAGATAGGTGGGGCTTGGGGTTCATGGGCTTGGGGTCAGAGGAGAACCATGAGGGAGAGAAGACTGTGGAGAGAGGAGAAAGACGCATGAGTTAGGAGTCAAGAAAGCATGGCTATGAGGGCTGGCCAACTGGATTTAAGAGCAGCCCAGATGAAACATAGCTCTAGTGCTGACTAAAGCTTATTATAAATATAAAGGTTAGGTTTGTGTTTTACCTGGGAATTAAATGTCAAAGGAGGGGTAGAAACCTTGGATTTATGATTAATTTTTTTAGCAACATATCAACACCCACCAACAGGCAAAAACTGACTCCTATCAAAATTGATTTTTCATTCCCTGGGTTTAAAAACAAAAACAAAAACGTGAGCACACAGGAAGGCAGGGGAGATGGTTCCTTAGTGAGTTGTTTTTTCCCAAGCTGCTCAGGTTCCTACAAGGACTGAAATGCAGACTGAAATGCACATGATCCCAGAGGGTGGTTTCAGGGGTTAAAACATGAGCTAAAATATAGCTGTGCACCCAAACTGAACACGCAAAACAACAGAGTCCTTGAACTACAGTGCAGGCTTAAATAGCTGCCAGCCTAAGCTCTTCGTGGGCGTTACTCTGCACTGTTGCTAAGCACAGCTCTGAGCTGAGGACAGACGTCAGTTTAGTTGCACAGGGGCGACACAGTATCTGAGCTGACAAAATAAAAGACAGATCTCTAAATTCTGGTACACATCAATCTTACACTTATGTAAGAGAAAGGGGAATACGAGTGTATTTATAAGGCATGTTTATAATTTTGTTGTAATTTCAAATTGAAGAATAATGTTTTTCTGTTGCCCTAGGAAAGGTATATTCTACTGGTCAATGTGAAAACCAAGAATTGGGGTTGGGGCAGAATTGTTTTGCTTTTATCCAACAGAAAAAGAAAAGCTATGCTCATGAGAGCTAACATGGGGTAGAATTTCGTGCTACTCTGAAATGTCTCCTCAAAATGTGAGGTTCCCATGGGAGAAGCTCATGGGTAGCAGCTCATGACAGCTAATTTAAAAATGGGTGTCACACTGAGATGAGCAACCAGTCTCTATATACGTGGGTTTCCATGGGAGAATTGGCAATTGCTTGGATTGGCACATGGCACATGGCCTAAGCTATAAAAACTCAGCAACTACATGGTGGCTTGGGAATATGCTTATACAATAAATAGGAGGAAATGTAAATGAAGCTAAATATAGGAAAGGATATTGACTTGATTTATATAAATAGAAAGGGGATAGAAATATATTTATCTACAGATATATTAACCTCCAAAGAAGAGAGAAAGAAATGGAAATTGATATAAATATTTTCAAGGATACATAGATAAATAAACAAATCCAGGCCTTTGATCTCAATACTTGGAAGACAAACACAAGGATGGACAGGCTTCTTGTGAATCTGAGGCCAGCCTAGTTTTAGAGAGCAAATCCAAGTCAGCTCGGGGTACACAGAAAAACACTGTCTTAATAAACAATAATAATTGTTTTAATTGTTTCACACTATTTTACTTTATCAAAGTGAAGGTGGTTATGAGTTCTATGGTTGTAAGAGAGAGAGGTCAACATAAAGCAGACCTAAATACAAAAGAGGCTGCTAAATTAAATCAATCTACACTTTTGATGACTTCATGTTGCTGGATCAAGGAAAAGCTATTTTGGGAGAGAGACTCTATATTTGTGTTAACAGAAAAGAAGAAAAGGATTTTGACTTCTTCCAAAGTAATAAGGATCAGATTTGGTAGAGGAAGGACTCCTGAAGAGCTTGGCTACAGATAGGAAAAAAGAAATGAAGAAAAACAAATAGGACAGGTAACATGATTTGCTGATGCCTCTACATGGGAACAGCCCTAAACTGGCTGAGACAAAAATTTCGTTAGCCAAAAAAAAAAAGTCGTTAGCCAGAACTTCAGCTATACACAGCTAATGGATCTTATTGGCTACAGAGTCCTCAAGAGTCACCACGCCATCCTTTCATAGGGCATGGATGGAGATTTATGTTATAATTTATAGTTATATATTTATATTGCAGTTTGATTATATGATCAATCTAACTCATAAAAAAGACATTTGTCTTTCTCTTTTCTTTTTTTAAAAGATTTATTCATTTATTGTATGCAAGCACACTGTAGGTGTCTTCAGACACATCAGAAGAGGGCAGCAGATCTCATTACAGATGATTGTGAGCCACCATGTGGTTGCTGAGATTTGAACTCAGGACCTTTGGAAGAGCAGTCAGTACACTTAACCACTGAGCCATATCTCCAGCCTGATTTGTATATTTTCTTTCCTCTTCTATATCCTTCTTTCTTTTTTAGGTAAAGGGTTAAAAAGAAAAAGGGGGAATATATTAATATTATAAGAAAATAGATAAAGAAAGATGGATTATTAAATCTACTCTTAAAAGCATTTTATAGCCATAATTGGTAGAAATCTTTATATTTTGATGTAGAATTAAAGTTATATTTTGTTACATTGGTACAGAATTTTGTTCACTGATATAGGTTTTTTCATTGGTATGAATTTTTGTATATTGATAAAAAATTTAAGATTAACTTTGTTATGATATATGTATGTTTCAACTCTGAGATAAGCATTGTGCCTATGCACCTCACTTAAAAATACAAGATTTAGTCTCATCCCTTTTAATAGCTGCCATTACAAACTGTCCAGGATAATTAAGTGATGCAAGTTAACAGTCACTCGATTAAGCTCATGGCCTTGTCAGATACTCGTCTACATTATCACAAAAATGTATGCCCGGGGTTGTACAGATAATAGGTAGCTGGAGACAGGCAATATTTGCTTGTTCAGATATGCTATGAATAGATAGATGGTCTTCAAAAATCTCAGAGATTGGCAGAATATGGCATTTAAAATATTTTTATTAATTTAAGATTTTTTTAGAATTGAGACATGTCAGTTCCTGACAGCACCCCCTAAGACTTGGAAGAATATGATAGGCATAGAAAGGCCTCCATATGGAGTTGCTTCAACTGTGGCAAACTAGCCACTGGGAAAGAAAATGCTCTAACTTTATCTACAGACAGAATGCTATCCAGAAAGGATAAAGTACTAACTAAACTCTGCCAAGACAGTGTAAGCTAGTTCTTCATATATCTTGCTCCACAAAAGGTCTGTGAGACGCTCTGGACTAGAAGGCTGAAGATGGATGCTCCATACTATAAGGACTATCAGGGACTGTCCAGGGGTAAGCTGTCTCTGTCGTCATTTCTGTGACTTTGGAAGCTAGGTCCTTGTGCTGTCTGTATACTCAAATAATATTTACTGATTCTCAGATCTGATGGGGTTAAAGACAAGACAGTTATAGTGTCACAATTAAATTTAAGTTGTTTAAGATTTAAGAAGAAAGTAGTGGGAGTGGGTGGGTAGGGGAGCAGGGGTGGGGGTGGGGTATAGGGAACTTTCGGGATAGCATTTGAAATGTAAATAAAGAAAATAATAATAATAATAAAAAAATGTTAAGCCGGGCGTGGTGGCG
>NC_034604.1:6174003-6226481 GCF_900095145.1 Mus pahari | reverse complement strand
AGATAGGAGAGATGATAAAGTGTTTTATCTAAATTGTCAAATGTAATGGACTGGACATTATTAATGCATATGATACCTTATAACTTTCATAATTGTTATAATTGTATTCAATTTATATCTGAGAGAAAGGGAGCCTTTTATTGGACTAAAAAGGGAAATTGTTGAGATTTGTCAGTTGTTATGTATTGTAATGCTACATGTGAGCCCCCAAGGCCTCGTTGCCCCAGAGACAAGAGAATGTACACAAGACTCAAGTGATGCTATGTGACCTTGCCCCTAAGTTACTTCTGATTGATGAATAAAAATGCCTACAGCCTATAACTGGGAAAAATTGAGATAGGTGGGGCTTGGAATTTCCTTGTCTTGAGGTCAGAGGAGACCATGAAGGAGAGAAGAAGGTGGAGAGAGGAGAAAGACACTACAAGTTAGGAGTCAAGAAAGCATAGCCATGAGGGCTAGCCAATTGGAGTTAAGAGCAGCCCAGATGAAACATAGTAAGTGATAGCTCAGGGTTTATGGATAGAAAAGTAGATTCTAATAGCATAGAGGGTAGATATAGTCCTGATTAAGGCTTATCATAAATATAAAGATTATATGTGTCTTTTATCTGGGAATTAAATGATCAAAGGCAGAGTAGAAACCCTGGATTGGGACTAAAAAATGTCAACAACATCTTGGTCCATCACTGACCTTTCCCCCTTTCTTCCCTAACTCTTCCACAACCATCTATCTTCTTCAAACAGCTGGATTTTGAGGTCTTTTTTTTGTTACAGAATCATGCATTTACTTGGTATAGTCTGAATCTTTATTGATTTCCAACTATGTTTTGCATCCACTTAGGAAATATTTACTGAAAATCTTTCAAGGCAAAGCACTGTCCTAGACCTTCTATATTTCCTAAATTATTTAGGGTTAGGCCTTTTCACCAAGAATTAAGGAGAAGAGAGGAAAACATTGAAATAGAAATAATAGATGTTATAAGGAAGGACAGTAGATGTCATTTTTATTATACATACTTGTTTTTAGAAGTATGTAGCAGATAAAATAATGCTCCTGCAAAGATGTCTACATCTGAATCCCTTGAGCTTATTATGAATACTACTTTCAAATAGTGACTTACTGGTGTCTTTAAGGATTTTATGATTAAAAAAAAATAGCCTGAATTATCTGGGTGAGGCCAGTGTAATCAATGGGAGCTTATAAAGTGGGAAGCAACAGTCAAAGTCAGGAGAAGCTGGTGAAGATTGCATGATAACCATGACAGTCAATGAACATGGGCAGCTTGTAACACTTGGACGAGGACAAGATTTCTTCATTGGTACCTTCAGAAAGGACACAATCCTGCCTGCTAACACCTGAAGGCTAAGACTTCCCTGGCTTTTGGCTACAGCACTGGTAGGGTAATTCATCTATATGGTTTGTAATCACCAAGTTTGTGGCTGAGTTTCAGCTGCTATGGGGAACTCCTAAGGGGCTTTTTCATCTGGGGAAGTCCATGTCCTCTGCCTCAACGCATGTGGAGGAGATCAGAGCCAGACAGTTCTCACTTCATCCCTGATTATCTCTGGCTTCTCTTGCTCCATTTAGAAATGGAGTTCATGCCTGCATATCCTAATACTTTGAGTCATTCTAGGTCCTATTAAGACAGGATCTGCTTTTTTTTTTTTTTTTTTTTTTTTTTGGGTTTTTCGAGACAGGGTTTTTCTGTATAGCCCTGGCTGTCCTGGAACTCACTTTGTAGACCAGGCTGGCCTCAAACTCAGAAATCTGCCTGCCTCNCTGTCCTGGAACTCACTTTGTAGACCAGGCTGGCCTCAAACTCAGAAATCTGCCTGCCTCTGCCTCCCAAGTGCTGGGATTAAAGGCATGCACCACCACGTCCGGCTCCAGGATCTACTTTTGATCCATTTTTTTATTCTATGCTGTGTGCTTCAGATTCACATATACTCATAGGGAAAAAGAGAATAGCTATGAATGTGATAGTACTTTATAGGAAAAGATAATTGTAGGAGTAGGCTTTATTTCTATGAAAAAGTTAGTAATAAACATAGAGGGGGTTTTTAAAGATGAACAGAATTCATGTTGGCCAAAAGAAGTACAGTGGTATTTTATAAAATCCCCTTAACAAACGTGATTAAGAGGCCTTGCTCTCTTGTCCTGGGTACATTAGCAAGGATTATAAAAAATGCTCTGATATATGGCCATATTTCTCAGGATATATTAATTAATAAACATGTAGGTTAAGATCTTACCAATACCTGTTGGGTGGTGGTGGCACATGCCTTTAATCCCATCCCTGGGGAGGCAAAGAAAGGCAGATCTCTGAGTTGGAGGACAGATTTGTCTACAGAGTAAGTCCCAGGACATCTGGGGTTACTCAGAGAAACACTGAAAAAGAAAGAAAGAAAGAAACAAACAAACAAAAACCAACCAAACCAAACTAAACACCTTATCAATGCATTTTATTATGTAAGGAAGGCCACCTTGAACATAAAAGTCTATCCATTTAGCAATGTATAATGAGGTTGGTATTGTCCTGGACTCCTTTTTTCTTTGAGCAAGGATAGCCTTGCAAAATAATTTTCTTTTAAAGCTCTATTTCTAATTGCTAGCATGTTTCCAAAGGATGCCATTTGTCTTTAATATAGACAAGCAGGTCTCTAGAGATGCTGGGAGAAGTTAGTGTGAGACCAAAGTGTGTACTGTAAACAAACTTGATGTAGCTAACTCACTGGACATCTACAGGATGGGAATCTTAGTACATCCTTAGTATGAGAATATGTTCACATCCGGTTGTTACAGTATCATACAATGCCTGAGCACACGTTCAAGAAGCAAAGTGCGACGAGTTAGTAAAAGACAACAGATGGGTTAATGAAAGCACAGTAGAGAGGATGACCTAGCCGGAAGTGTTAATTCCAGGTTTCTACCTGTGGCTGAGAGTGTACTCCAGCTCTCTCTGCCCCCTCTCCCTCTCCCCCTCTCCCCCTCTCCTCCTCTCCTCCTCTCTCTCAGCTTGTCCTGCCCTCCCATCATTCCCCAGCCCCGTCCCCAGCCTCCCGCCCACGCTTCTCCTTTCCCCAGGCCCCGCCCCCACAACGTCAGTCCTCCCTTCTCCCTTTTAGGCCCCTCCCTCAGGCCCCGCCTCTGCCCCGCGCTGCTCTCCCCGGCACCTCCCCGCGGTGGCTTCCTGGGCGAACAGCGTGCTGCTGCGTCATCGCCAGTGGCCGGTTTGAATGAGCCTCGTCGCACCGGAGCTGCCGCCTCCACCTCGCTTCCTCCCCGGCCGCCTCCACGAGTTGCTTCGTATTTCTCGGCGCCCTTGTCAGACCCAGCCTCCCGCGCCGTTTCTCCCTTCCTGCCTCGCCATGCCACTCTACTCTGGTGAGCTCCGTCGTCCCTCGCGCCGCGCCCTCGCAGCGGACGCTAGGCCTCCGCGTAGGCCCAGCCTGCAGAGGCGCGCGCAGGGCACCGCCGTGGGACGCGGTGGGAAGTGGCGGAGCGGCGGCCGCGCGAGTTGGAGCCCAGCTACGCGTGGGAGCTTGTCTGCCGTGTCTCCGAGTGGGTTGGGTGGGAGCAGGAGTAGAGACGGGGAAAATCTCAAGAGTCGTGACTCTGCAGAATAGTTTCTGTCGCTGCCCTAGAGTGTGCTGGGAAAGGTGAGGGTGTGTCTTGGGGCTCGGGAGACCAGGCTGCCGGAGTGTGATTGCTTTGAGTTCCTAGATGATAGCTGTGGGTGGAATGAGCATGGAGGGGAAGCTGGAGATAGAAGGTCTCGGGAATTAGGTTTGCTTACTTTCTGCTTGGTGTTGCTCTCAGTAGCTCCCTTCGCTCACACGTTTGGTTCTACTGCCCCCCTTTGTACCAATTTCAGTTCTATCTCCAAGCCCATGCAAATCAGTCTTTAGTGCTTAGTTTTAATTTCAGCATACATCGTTTTGGACTTCGAAGATAAAACAGTGTTTGTTTCTAAAGGCAGATGAATGCAAATACTGGCAAACGCTATTTCTTTCACTGTGGCATTTGGCAGGAGTCTTTTCTTGATGTCTTTCCAAGGTATTGACCGAGGATCACGTTGTCCTTACTTAATGGACTTCCCTGTACTTCCTCTTAGTCAAAATGGCCTCCGAAATGTGTGTGGCGACTCTGGTTGGCTATGGATATGTGATTTATTGATTCTCTCTGACCCTCCACTTTAGGCATACATAATTCCTTTATAAGATATTGCTTTTAAAGAATGATATGAACCAAGAAAAAAAAAATCGTTGGTCTTAGGGTGGATTCTTTTATTCATTTATTTGGAGACAGGGTCTGCTGTGTAGGCTTAACTGGCCTGGAATTTAAGAAATTGCCTATCTTTGCCTCCCAATTGCTGGCATTAAAGATGTACACCACTGTGCCTGGCCTCCTCTCCTTAATTCTAATGCTGTTTTCATTTAGTCCTATGTTGTCTTTAGCTTGTACCGTTATACATTACTTTTTCATTTAGGCCTGTGTTATCTCTAGCTTGTACTATTATACATTACATGTAGTGTTCCATGTCTTTGATCCCAGTACTTGGGAGGCAGAGTGGGGTGGATTTCTGATTTTGAGGCCAGCCTGGTCTCACCCGCCCCCCCCCCCCCAAAATCACAGCTGCTTTTATTGAAACAAGGGAATAGGATAAGCTTTCCCAGAAACCTCCATAGTCCCTCGCTACCCCCCCCCCCCCCCCAAAAAAAAAAACCAACCCAACAATCCAACAACAACAACATATAACAACAAAAACCCAACCAAACAAAAAAACCATCTTGCTACTCTTATAATGTTGAGGAGGATCAAATCTACCCAGGACCTTGTGCATGCTAAGTGGAAACTGTTCCTCTAATCCATGTTACCAGTGCCTTTTCCTTTGTTTCTTTATGATTGCAGTTTGTATCAATTTGAATCTATTTTTCCTGCTACTGCTAGAGATGTCTAATAATCTAACAGACCAACCAGCCTTTATTTAAATTTACAAGCACTTACACATTGCATATACCATAACAGGCCATATGTATGCTTTAGCATTCCACATGCTACCTTTTTTGTTTGTTTGTTTTTTGAAATTGGGTTTCTCTGTTGTAGCCTTGGCTGTCCTGGAATTCGTTCTGTAGGCAAGACTAGCCTCAGACTCACATCCATCTGCCTCTGCCTTCCCAGTGCTGGGATTAAAGGCGTGCACCACTGCCTGGCCATATGCTACCTTTCTGACTTGGCTCTTATTAATTAGCTTTCAGTTACCCTTTCTACTGTCTAATTTACTCTGGGAATTACTGCTATCTCAGAACTCAAGCTAAGTGTTTTTCTTATCTGTTTTAGGAATACTTCTATTTACTGATACCTTTGTTTTGAGATTCAACTCAAAGTTGGCAATGATAATTCAAAAGTTAATACATCTTCTAAGAAATCTTTCCTAGTTGTGTTATGGTGGCTCATATCTCTAATCTCAACATTTGAAACACTGAGACAGAAGGATCATAAATTTTATCATAAATTTTGTAGTGTAGGCTACAGAGGGAGACCCTGTTCCAAGAAGCAAGACACAGAAACAGAACAACGAAGAGAAATACTTACTCAGGACCTTTGCTTGGCTGTCAGTGGTGGTGCATGCCCTTAATCCCAGCACATGAGAGGCAGAGTCCTCCTGTGAGTTCAAGGCCACTATGTAGGGCTACATAGTGAGACCATGTCTTAGAAAAATAAATTTTTATGGAAACCATTGTAACTACTGTGTCCTCTCTTCTTCATTAGGCTGTACTAGATTCCCTCTAACGATGGATAGCTTGATTGCTGTTAAGTCAGTGTTTGTTTATTGTATGTGGGTGGGTATTTACATGCAGGATGTGTTTGATGATCAGAGGCATTGGTTTCTTTCTTTTTTTTTTTTTTACCGTGTGGGTTATGTGGACTCACTCAATCAGGCTTTAACACTCAGCAAACTGTTGATGGCATTGAGATGTAGAGTCCGGGTTAAGAATTAAAATTTTGATTCTAGAAGTTAGAACTTTGTTTTGAAATTCTCATTTTTTAAAGAAAATATAATTTTCAATGTATGTGCTTGTTTTATTATTTATATATTTCAAAATATATAAATAGTTATTTGGTTACCTTGAGCAAAGCTTTTTAATTGCAGTAAATTTTATCTTTGTGACCATTTTCTTCCTTGTCCTTTTGGGGTGGCTTTACTCTAAATCCTGAGTATGAGGTAGTGTTCTGCCTCAGTTTCTTGAGTAGCTGAAATTACAGGCATGTGTCACATTTCAGATATTTTTTTGTTTTTAGATTTATTTATTTATTATATGTAAGTACACTGTAGCTGTCTTCAGACACTCCAGAAGAAGGAGTCAGATTTTGTTACGGATGGTTGTGAGCCACCATGTGGTTGCTGGGATTTGAACTCCGGACCTTCGGAAGAGCAGCCGGGTGCTCTTACCTACTGAGCCATCTCACCAGCCCCATTTCAGATATTTTTAAGTGTTTAAGTTCTTTGTCACCTAAATTCATTCACCTTTTTGTGCAACCATCATTATTTCCAGAGTCTATTCATTCTCAAGCTAACACTCTTGCTATTTAAAACATTTCTGTTACTAATTAGCTTCTGACAGCCACCATTCTTTTAGTGTTTAAAGATCTTGACTTTGAATGCCTCAATAAAATAGACACATATTTACCCTTTTATGATCAATTGTCTTACTTCATGTCATATCACCACACTTCAGCTGTGTTGTAGTGCGTGTAAGAATTTTTCTACTTAAAATTGAATGTGAGTGACCTTTTCCCAGCATGCCCCTTCCCTGCCTTCTCTTTTTCCCTCCTCTTTCCATTTATATTCCCTTACCGTCTTGCCACAGGGATCAGACCTAGAGCCTCACATGAGCTAGGCAGCCGCTCCTCCACTGGCCTCATCCTACTCCATTCTCAACTTTTGTCTGAATGATGCTGCTCTGAAGGAGTATACAGTTAGCTACTTTGAGTCTTTGCTTCTATACTTCTGGGCAAGAAATTTAATATGGTAATTCTTGGGCTGGCAAGATGGCTCAGCAGGTAAGAGCACTGACTGCTCTTCTGAAGGTCCTAAGTTCAAATCCCAGCAACCGCATGGTGGCTTACAACTACCCATAATGAGATTTGATGCCCTCTTCTGGTGTGTCTGAAGTCAGCTACAGTATACTTACATATAATAATAAATAAATCTTTTAAAAAACATATGGTAATTCTCTGCTTAAATTTTTTTTGAGCCAGTATCCCATAGCAACCACTGTTGCACAGGATTCTGCTTTCTCTACATCCTCACCAACCCTTGTGCTTTCCTGTTGTAAGCAACATTTTGGGCAGGCCAGCAAAATGAGGGTGCTTGTTGTGCCACCTGAGTTCATCTGTAGCTCCTACCCACATGGTGCAAGGAGAGAACCAACTCATAAATATTCTCCTCTGTTTCTGAGTTCGAGGCCAGCCTGGTCTACAGAGTGAGTTCCAGGACAGCCAGGGCTACACAGAGAAACCCTGTCTAGAAAAACAAAAAAAAAACCAAACAAACAAAAAAAATTCTCCTCTGATCTCAACGATTGCAGTGGCATGTGCACCTCCCATACACATAAATGGATACTCAGTAATAAGTAAAATGTAATAAAAAATTAAAAGACACTTTTTTTTTTAAATCTATGCTTACATGCTTGTCCACTTCTAAGGCTGAGGCAAAGGAAAACAAAATTGAGCTCAGTCTCAGCAATATGCTGATTTTCAACCTCAAGAGACCCCCAAATAATTGGGGGAAAACAGCTATTTTATCTATCTAATGAATATTTGGAATTTTGTATACTTGAGTACCTCTTGCTTGGGAAACAACCTTTCATTTCTCTCATTTCTTTCTTATAGTTTAGAACTGTTAATATTTTTTCAAACAATGGTGTGGTGCACATATGCGTGCATTTGCAGGTACACATTTGGAGGTCAGAAGACAACTTTCGGGGGTTGGTTCTGTCTTTCCACTATGAGATCTGGGGATTGAATTCTGGTCATCAGGCTTGTGAGCCAAGGGACCATCTCATAGGCCCAGGAATTGTTACAACTTCCCCCCACCCCCTTCTCTCTCCAATGTCTCATGTATATATCTTGTTGGCCTGGAACTCTGGAAAGGCTGGCAATGAACTCACAGGGATTCACCTGCTTCTGCCTCCTGAGTGCTAGCATTAAAGGTATATATCCACATATCCAACATGAATTATATAATTCCTTACCCTGTTCTCAATGCTCTTTTATTCTCTCAAGATTTATTTTCTCATAAACTATTTTGTTCCAACAGTATGTATTGCTTTAAACCAGTGGTTTTTAACCTGTGGGTCTTGACCCTTTAATAGGGGCTGCCTAAGACCTTCAAAAAAACACAGTAGCAAAATTACAGTTATGAAGTAGCGATGGAAATCATTTAATGATTGGGGGCCACCACAACATGAGGAACAATGTTAAGGTTCCTAATGCTGGAACTAGGAAGCATTAGGAAGGTTGAGAGCCACTGCTTTAAGGCTAAACACATCATGAAGGCCAGGAACTTTATCTTGGGAAATAATTCGGTGTGTTTAGAGGTTCACCTTAGTTTACAGAGCTCGTTGGAGGATGATGTAGAATTCTTGAGTATTTATTAACTAAGTTTGTGACATTAGTGGATCAGTCTCCTCCCCCTTCCTTCCTCTTCCCTTCCTTTTCCTTTTGTCCTCTTGCCTTCCCTTTCCTCCTTTATCCTGCAGCACTGGGAATTAAGCAGATGCTCTACTACTGAGCTGTACTTTTAACACATTTGTATTTGGATAATGGGAACTGAGTTAGAGCCAGTGAAGTTTTGTTTTGGATCCATTGCATGTATACTGGCACTGAAACAACAGAGGACACACTTTGACTTTGGTGGGTAGGGGCGGAATTGAGACAGGGTCTGTCTCTCTCTGCTGTCTTGGCTGGCTTGGAACTCACAAAGGGAGCTTGCCTCTGCCTCCGCCTCCCAGGTGGTAGGACCTGGTATATTTTCACCTTTAAAAGGTTATGCCATAATGATTTTTTTAAAATTTGAGGTCTATAAATTTGAAAATTAAGAAAGTGAAAAATATTTGTTTTTGTTTACAGTTACAGTAAAATGGGGAAAGGAGAAATTTGAAGGTGTAGAATTGAATACTGATGAACCTCCAATGGTGTTCAAAGCCCAGCTTTTTGCATTGACTGGAGTCCAGCCAGCCAGACAAAAAGTTATGGTGAAAGGAGGAACCCTGAAGGTAAAACTGATGTAAAATGTCATAAATGCTGCTTAACAGAACGAATGCTATAGACTGTGGTTATTGGAGACATGGTCTTGTGATATAACCCTGACTGGTCCGAATCTTCCTGGTAGATCAGGCTGGCCTTAAACTCTCAGATCTGTCTGCTTCTGCCTTCCATTTAAACTGTTCTAGTGATGTTGTGTATGTGAGGAGCATCATGTCTGTTTCAACAAAGTGTCATTTAAAATTGTATTCAGTAGATACCTCCAGTGGTCAGGACTATAGCATGCTATAATTATCTGTAGTGTTTGAAATTTATGAAGATGTTAATTTTATTTTTGTTTGGGCTAGTAAAAATGGATTGGTATATCTTTAGTAATTTTATGTACAGGGATAGAAAATTTTAACTGTTATAAGTATACAACCAGGGGTTGGAGAGACGGCTCAGTAGTTAGGAGCACTTGTTTCACTTACAGAAGACTCAAGTTGGAGTCCCAACATCCGTCTGAGGCCCCACGTCTGTCTATAATTTAAGTCCCTTATGGTTTCCCAGGGTATGCAAAATACCTGCACACATGAACTATATAATAATAAAAATGCAACAGTAGGAATAATATTTTTTTAAACACCACAGAATGTACTTTTGTAATATGTATTTGAATGTTGAAATTTAGTTTAACATCTTCATCAAAGCCCTAGTTCTCAAGTAATGGGACACATTTTTATACATTATTTTTACCTTTTCTCATAGTCTGCATTTTAAAGAAGAGTCTTTTTCTCTTCAGAGTAATTGCTGTCGGGGCTGGAGAGATGCTCAGTGGTTAAGAGTACTGACTGTTCTTCCAGATGACCTGGGTTCAATTCCCAGCACTCACATGGCAGCTTACAACTATCTGTAACTCCAGGAGATCTGATACCCTCACATAGGCATATATATGCAGGCAAAATCACTACTGCACATAAAATTTTAAAAAATAAAAAAGAAAAGAGAGTAATTATCTAATTCCTATCTAGAGCTGGAAGGAAAAATGTTTATTTAAAAGGAGAAAAAACCATTTTCTCCTTTGGAATGATCATACAAACTCTATAGTAAGAGTTCAAGCTTAGTAGCCCTTGATAGAGGGCCATAAAAATGATGAGGGTTTTTTGCTTTTGTTGTTTGCTCTTATTGTTCTTAATACCACATAAGGATTGCTGAGAAATATTTTTGTAGGGCTTGATGTGACATTCTGAAGAACAGTACTTAACTTTAAGGATAAAGACTGCCTGCCCTCATGGTTGGGTATAGATATAGATGTTGTTCACTTCCCACATTCTATGAACCTTTGGCTTTCAGGGACTTGGATAACTAGTTTGTGCTGGGCTGTATCCTAATGGAATACTTTGGAATATAGCAGAAAATACTAACCAAACAAAATTGACTAAAAATAAATAACATTTACTGTGTATATCTTCTATACCAGACTTATGATTTTTCATTATTTTCGAATTATATATTATTTATATTTTAAAGCTTAGGAAACAGAGCATCAAAGAGGTCTAAGTTAAAAGGCATAAAACCATGAGATGTACAAGTCAAGCAGGCCTGGATTGAAGTTTTAGTTTTGGGGCAGGCGTGTAAATTTTGTTTGGAGGTAGCTTCAAATTTAAAATTGTGCAGAGGTGGTTAAATATTTTTGTTTGTCTTTGAAATAGGATGATGACTGGGGAAACATCAAAATGAAAAATGTAAGTATTAAGAACACTCATTACAATGAAGTGGGCCAGTTATCTCACCAAAATAAATCTCAAGGTCCCTTTTTAAATGTGTATTTCCAGTTGTTCAGCACCATTTATTTATAATTCTTATTCAATTATAATTTTAGAAGAAGTCAGTTTCCACAAGATAATTTTGTTTGAAAATACATAGGTGTTTAGACCAATTTGGAGAGCATGAACCTACTTTGAGTACTATTATCTTCTAAATCTTAGAGTATGGTATGCTTCCTATTTTGTTTAGGTCTTTAAGTTGGCACAACAGAGTTGTGTTTCAATATAGAGACCTTGCCTGGCTTTTGTTAGATTCTCAGAATTTAGTGTTCTGTTGCAGGAGGAGCAATATTTTTAAAAATTGTTTCTCAATGTTTATGCTTAGTGTATAAAAATATAATTGATCTTTTTTCAATTTTATTCTTATTCTGTGATCTTAGTTCGCTTGATATTCCAGTAATGTTGTTAGAGATTGCATTGTCTTTGCATACACAGGAATAGTATCTTCAGATAATGAGTTTGCTCTTCCCCTTTCAGTTACTGTAACTTTTAATGAGATATAATTGCTAAAGCAAATATCTTCTGTTTTGTTTTTTTTTCTTGAATTCTTGGTAGAATTTCTAGTATACTATTGAGATTTTATCTTGAATCACTAACATTTAAAATTATGAACAACTGTTAAGTGTTGTTAAGTCCTTTTCTGTTACTTGTTAAAATGATCATCTGATTATTTTATTTTATTTTTATACTTTGTTCAGTGTCATTGTTACCTATCACCCATCCTCTGTCCTTGGTTCTGGGGATGGAACTTTGGGTCTAGTGCATGCTAGGCAAGCTCTTTAACCCTGAGAAGGTACACACCAAGTGTGCTCTCACTGATTCCCAACCTGTCCCTAACACCTGTACTTTCGTATGTTGCTTAGGCTGGTTCTGAACTCCTGGGCTCAGGCAGTCTTGCTTCAGCCTCAAAAAATGAAAAATGTGTATCTGGTGGGTATGGTATACCTGCCTGCCTTCCATCCCAGCATTCTTGAGGCAGGGATAAGTAGATAACTGGGAGGTCCAGGTCAGCCAGGGATACGTAATAAGACTCCATGTCAAAGAAAAAAAATGCAATTAACCCCAAAGGGGATCTTGTATGTGGACTTTACCCATTGATATGTATCATATTGAGATATTAAAACTGAGATATTTAAAAATATTCATTCATATAAAAATAATTACAAAGAAAGTTGGCAATTGACTTTGTGCTTGCAGCTAAGCCTGGGGACCTGAGTTCAATCCCTGAAACCCATATGGTAGAAGAGAGACCTGACCTCTGCAAGTTGTCCTCTGGCCATTACGTGCTCTATACACATACGCATATACACAAACACACACAATTAAAAATCATAAATAAAAAACTGAGAAAAGTGCCTAGCCCAGTTTCTGATTTGACATTTTTCAGGAGTGATTACCTTGAGAAGCAGCATCACTCAGTGGGATGTAACTGTTTATGGCCTTCTCATTATGATGCAGAGTATCAGCTGTATTCAGAGATGAGATTTATTTGTAGTAATATTTTCAAGTTTATGATTCTGAAAGAATCTCAGGGTCCAGTGGAGGTTCACAGAGTACTGTGACTGTTTAAGAGGAAGAAACATTTATCTCCTTAATATATTGCTGGGTTCCAACTTTTTTAGAAATTTTTAAATATATTTTTAAAAGATTTATTTATTTAATGTATATGAGTACAATGTCGCTGTCTTCAGACACACCAGAAGAGGTCATCGGAACTCATTACAGATGATTGTGAGCCACCATGTGGTTGCTGGGAATTGAATTTAGGACCTCTGGAAGAGCAAGCACTCGGTGCTCTTAACCATTGAACTATCTCTCTAGCCCAGGTTCCAATTCTTAATTAGGATGTTTGCGTGTATGATCATGAGACTTGTTAGCCTTTATTTCTATATTGATTTAGTTACTTATTTTGTGACTCTGGTTGGCCTTGAACTTTGTATGTAGTGGAGGATGACTGGCCTTGAACTGATCTTGCCTTTGCCTCCTGGTGCTAGGATTAGAGGCCTGTGCACCATACCTGGCTAGTCTATATTTTTATCACATACTTAATTTTATTGTTAGAATTATGCCGAGCTCATTAAGAGAGTTGGAGAAGTATTTCTTCTTTCTTGATGAGTTAAAGAGTAGATGTTCTTTACATATGTGAAGTAATTTACCAATGAGTTCTTTTGGACCAGGATTTTCCTTGTGTGTGATTATTTTAACTTCCTTAAGAGATTTGTAACTTTTGCTTTTTTCTTACATTAGTTTTCAGCGAGGATATTTTTAAGAAAGGGATAGAAGGAGAGAGAACGCTGAGCATCAGTTCTTGTCTTCCACTGTGTTTGAGACAGGGTCCCTTTGCTGCTGTGTAAGCCAGGAGAGTTGGCCCCTGCTCTTCTGGGGATTTCCCTTTATGTGGTTCCTTTCTTGTCTAGGAGCACTGGGATTAGAGATGTATGTATGCTAACATGTTCTGTTTTATGAGTTGTGTCTATTCAAACTCATATCCTTGCTTGTATGGCAGGTACTTTCCCTATTGAGTTAATATTTTCCCAGTCCTATAGGATGACTTTAAAGACATCCTATGCCCATGCATTTGCAGATCCTCCTCCTTCCTCTACTTCTCTTGTGGGTTCTCTGAGCTCTGCCTAATCTTTGGCTGTGGGTCTCTGTATCTGCTCAACTCTGCATCAGTTGCTGGAGGAAGCTGGTTAGGTATGAGGATAGCAGAGTATCATTAGTACTCATTTCACTAACCTGTTTTTTTCTTCTTTTTTCTTTTGGCCAGTTGAGTTTGGTTCTATCTTATGTTTCTGGGTTATCCAGCCTCTGGTTCCTGGCCATCCAAGCATGTCAGGTGTAGGTTCCCTCTTACGGTGCGGTAGCCTCAAGTTGGACTAATCGTTGGTTTGTTGTTGTTTTGAGGCAGGATCTCACTATATTATCATAGCTGTCCTGGAACTTGCTATTGAGTCCAGATTGGACTAGAACTCAGTATTCCATGTTGTGACCTCTCTGGAGCTGGGATTAAGGTATGTGCCTTGGTGCCCAGCTCAGAGATAGTACTCACCTTTCTAAAGAAACACAGTCACTCCCTCCAGCTACTCCCAGGGCTAGGTTGCCAAGCATCTGTTTTGTGTAGATTTTCCTTTTTTCAGCTAGTAGTCATGCTGTAGTATGAGTGCTTTTGAGATTTCCTTTATTGAGCATAACATTGTCAGCTTGTAAGTATTTTCATGCATTTATTTCTTTTGTAACAGGGAATGACTGTACTAATGATGGGGTCAGCAGATGCTCTTCCAGAAGAACCCTCTGCTAAAACTGTCTTCGTAGAAGACATGACAGAAGAACAGTTAGCAACTGCTGTAAGATGCACCAGATTTTATGTTGGGTCACTACTTTTTGAAGGGCAGTTATTAAGATGCCTTCCAGAAAGTAGTATCTAAAGGTTCTAATTATTAACATTGATGTAGCAATAAGTAGAATTTTAATATTTTTGAAACTAGCTTCAATTTGTCCTATAGTCAGGTCATCATAAAACTCAGAAGGATATTGTATAGTTTGATTGTTGTTGCTTTTCTTAATTTAGAAGTGATTTTAACTTAGCCTTAATTTACACTTAGCATTACATATGGAATTTCTAATTCAGGGCTTATCCTTTATACTTCAAAGCTATGAGATATTAAAAAAAAAATTTGGGCTGGAGAGATGGCTCAGTGGTTAAGAGCATTGACTGCTCTACCAGAGGCCCCGAGTTTAATTCCCAGCAACCACTTGGTGGCTCACAACCATCTGTAATGAGATCTGATGACCTCTTCTGGTGTGTCTGAAGACAGCGACATTGTACTCATATACATTAAATAAATAAATCTTAAAAAACAAACAAGCCCCCCAAAACCAAGTTATTTTACAGATGGTGTTATAAAATGCATATATAAATATACAGATATAAATTGATATACAGTAAATATATACTGGGAATATTCAATTGAAATATTTACTACTTATAAGAAAGCAGGATCAAAGGAAAGCTTAAATGCTAGGATATTTAAATTCTTAAAATCTTCCGTGTTAAATACAGTTTATCTTCATTTTTTTTTTTTTTAAATGGTACTGAGGATCAAAATAAGGGTATGCTAAAGCAAGTGTTTTCCCACCACTAAATGTAAAATCAATATATAAAATGGCCAAGACATGTTATATTAAAGCGAACAAACACTTACTATTATATACATTTTTTTGGAAGTGAGGGAAGATCTTTTGAGACTGAGACTCGCTGTGTTACCCAGACAATCTTGAATTCATGATATTCCTTTCTTGTGACTATTGAGATTGCAGGCATGCACTATCAAGCCCAGATCATTTGTATATTTGTTTTTGTGTACTTGTTTTAAGTCTTTCTACCTGTTTTGTTACCTGTTTTTTTATTTTTTATTTTTTATTTTCCAGGTGAATTGATAGGCTTATTCTCTTATTTTCTAGACAGTAATTACTACAGAATTCTTGCCAGCATGATGCAAGTAAAATTTTTCTGTTGGGGAAAATGAGACATCGTTTTAGTGTGAAGTTAGAGTATTAGTTAATAGGGCTAAATGACTCCTGACTCAGTGTGAACTTTAGAGATTAAAGTATGTCATGTCATTTTATAAATGTGTTGATCTTACTCCATCCCCTTTTATCAGATGGAATTGCCATGTGGATTGACAAACCTTGGTAACACTTGTTACATGAATGCTACAGTTCAGTGTATTCGTTCTGTGCCTGAACTCAAAGATGCCCTTAAAAGGTAAGGCTGAAAAGACTTTGTTTAAAGCCAGGCAGTAGTGGCTGTACACCTTGTATCCCAGGCAGAAGCAGCTGAATCTCTGAATTGGAGGCCAGCAACCAAGCAACACCGCCCCCCCACCCCCGCCCAAAAGTCTCTGGGTAAAGGTGGTTCACTTTTGGATGAGTGGCACGGCTGTCTTTCATGGAACCTTCTTTGAGGCACTCATTTACTAATACTAGCCCACTCTTAATGTACTCATAGTTTTTATTCCCAGAGTTGTACAACTGTTAGCACACTAAGTTTTGAAACCCTCCTCTCTTCTAAGAAAGGAAATGTGGCCAGGCATGATAGTGCACACTTTAGTGTCTCTGGTCTACATGTGAGGGCCAAAGAAAGAAAGGAAGGGTGTGTGCTCACTGTAGTGACTTTTATTTTCTCCACCCACCTTTAGCAATTCATTTACTTTCTGTTTTAAAAAATTTGCCCATTTGCAGATATTTCATCTATATATATATACCATATGATATGTGGTCTTCCAGTTGGTTTTATTCTTCCATAATAGTTTCAAAGGTTTATTCATGAAGAACATGTATTCCTCTGTTACTATTTCTAGGTATACACATATAAAATTTTACTTAATCATTCTGTTGATAGACATTTGGATTGTGTCCACTTTTAATCATGAAAAATGCTGGCGTGGACATTGTGTTAATTTCCTAATGCTGTGATAAAATACCATAACTAAGTTAGCAGCTTAGAGAAGAAAGGGTTTATGTAGGAGATATACCTTAAAGCATTGGAGGAACCAGATTTGTTGAACACTAGGGCATATTTTCTTCAAAGGAAGAAAATCACTGATGCCTGGTTACTGGGAAGGCTGGAGTGAATGTTGTCTAACCTTGTGATCTTTTCGCTGTTCTGTGGAGCCAGCCTTCCTGAATCCCCTCCATATCCTGAGCATTGTTTAGCCTCTTATCCTGAGCTTAGTTTCTCAGTGACTAGAATTCATCTTTATGATAGAGGCCCCGTGTACTTTGTATCCTTTCTATCCTGAGTATGGTCCCTGGAACCTATGTAAATTGTAAGATACAATGGCATGCATCTGTAGTCCAGCACTTGGCTAAATGGGAGGAGGCACAAAGACAGGCACATCACTAACTTGGAAGTTTATAAGCAAGCTACCTGGAGTATGCTGTGAGACCTTCCTCAACAAAGTAGAAAGAGAGAATGACTGCCTGAAAGTGCTTTAAGCCTCAGGTGTGCACATGAAGTAAATTTAAAGAACATTCTAATGCAGTTAAGTTTTAATTTCTTATTTTATCTCATACTTCTGGTGTCCTGTTAGAAATTAACATCACAGACTTTTTGTTTGAGCCAGGGTCTCTGGCCTTCCTGGAACTCACTATGTAGACTTGGCTGGTATTAAATTTATAGAAATCCATCTGTCTCCATCTCTACTGGGATTAAAGATGTGATCTACCATACTTAGAATCTAAGTTTACTTTTTTTTTTTTTTTGAATCTGTGGTGATCAGTTAGTCACTTTTGATTTGACTAAATTAGAACTTTTCAGATACAACTTTTAGTAGTGTTTTATATGTATTGAGTGTTTTACCTTTATGGATGTCTGCACCACAGGTGTTCCTGATTTCCTAGGAGGCCAGTAAAAGGCATAGTATATCCTTGGGATTCCAGGGACTAAAACTGAAATTAGAGATGGTTTTGAGCTGCCATGTGGGTGCTGGGAATTGAACCTGGGTCCTTTGTAAGAGGACCTCTAAACTGCTGAGCCAGCTCTCCAGCCCAATATGTTTAGATCAACTTTTCAAACTTTCTATGTTTTTATCTGCATCTCACTTTAAAAAAATATGTGTTATGGGTTGGAATAGATTTCATTGTACCACAATCTGTCACTGTCTTGTTCAGTACTTATTCATTATGACCTCTCCAAATAATGCTCTGCTCTGTTTTGTACATTGGTGCTACATTGATTTCTTTAAGAATCTGCAATATTCTGGGGGCTGGTGAGGTGGCTCAGTGGGTAAGAGCACCTGATTGCTCTTCTGAAGGTCCAGAGTTCAAATCCCAGCAACCACATGGTGGCTCATAACCATCCGTAACAAGATCTGACGCCCTCTTCTGGAGTGTCTGAAAACAGCTACAGTGTACTTACATATAATAAAAAAAAAAAAAAAAAAAAAGAATCTGCAATATTCTTAAAGATGTTCCCTGTTCCCTGCCTCCACTTGGTTCTCTTAGTTTAAAAAAAAAAAGTTTCATCACTATAGTTTTGAAAGTTAGAAACAATGATAGGAAAGCAAAGCTCTTGAATTGGAGGCAGTTTAACATCTTTTTTGTGTGATTTTCATCCTATTTATGTAAGCAAATTGCTTTTATGTTTTTAAATTGAGACATACTTTTTATCTACAGGGATACATGCCAATCATGTTTGATTTGATTGTTTTTATTTTTTTTTCCTTGTTAGATTTGATTAGTTTTGAGAGGTGTGAATGCTCTGTAATCTATTTTCCTGTCAGACTGGAACATTTCATATTCCAGAAGTTCATGCTTTTTCTACAGTTAATAATCCTCATTCCCTCCAGAGACCTCCAGGGACTTAAGCTTTCATGTTACTTTGCAGTTCTGGAATGCAAATGGATCATGTAGGCTTTTCTTTTTGGTTTAGCTTTTTACTTAACCTAAAGTTGAGATTCATGAAAGTTGATCCTACTTGTAGTTCTGGTTGCTCGCTTACATTAGCTACTTTAGAGGATACATTAGGAAAGTCATATTTTACCATAGTGACTTTGTCATGAATGAAGATTGAGATTCTTTATAGTGAGGTTGTGGGTGAGAAGTGACCATGGTTGGGTTTTTTTTTCCTTTGGATGCTTCATGTTCTGTGCTGTTGTAAATTAACTGAGCATCATAAAGTTGGAAGTGAAAGTAGAAACTCTATACTAGGACCTTAAGCTGACAATGACTTACTTAATTTATGTTAGACAAGTTAATGCTAGAAGTAGGCATATGGCTTTTGCTCTAAGCAGGGTTATGTAGGAAGTTAGTGCAGAATCTTAAGTGTGTGGCTTTTAAATTTATAATTTATTTTTATTTTTTATGTACATTGGCATTTTCCCTGCAGGAACAGGAGTTGCAGACAGTTGTGAGCTGCTATGTTGGTGCTGGGAATTGAACCTAGGTATTCTGGAAGAGCAGCCAGTGCTTTTTTTTTTTATAGTTTAATGTATTTTTTTTTTTTTAAAGATTTATTTATTATATGTAAGTACACTGTAGCTGTCTTCAGACACTCCAGAAGAGGGCGTCAGATCATGTTACAGATGGTTGTGAGCCACCATGTGGTTGCTGGGATTTGAACTCCGGACCTTCGGAAGAGCAGTCGGGTGCTCTTACCCACTGAGCCATCTCACCAGCCCCAGTTTAATGTATTTTAATAGCAAACTTACAGGAATAGCACAGAAGACAGACAACATTAAAAACATGTACTTGTATGTAGGACAACTCAGTTAGAAAAGTATAGTGAATGGATGGAATCTACTGTGTGATTAAAAATGCTACAAACACCATTTAGTTGCCATCAATAAGAAATTTACTTATTTTAAAAAAAATCCAAATGCTGGCATTGTCCAGAAAATTTTAACAGGTTTATTTATAATTGTTATAAAGTTGAACTGTTGAAAAGTGTTCACTGAAACATTTTGCTTGCATTAATGCTTTACATCTTGAATTTATATTAAAAATTCACACACAAATGAACGTGGAGAAACGCCAATACCTAATTCTGTCCCCTATGTATCCACTTGCAATCATATACTTAGGTACCTTTGACCCCATGGAAAAAATATCTAACATTCAGAACTACTGATAATAGGAATAAGAGGAAAAAGAATTTTTTTTGGAGAATGAAATGTTTCCCCTCATAGTGGACTCTTAAGCATGTTTTCCACGTATGCGGCGTGCTAGCTGGTTATCTTTTGGTATAATTGTTACACGTTTGGCATGGATAGCACACAGATTGGTATCTTCAAAAAGGCCAACCAGATAGGCCGCACTTGCCTCCTGCAAAGCACCAATAGCTGCACTCTGGAAGCACAGATCTGTTTTGAAGTCCTGAGTAATTTCTCGCATCAGACACTGAAAGGGGAGCTTGCGGATCAGAAGTTCATTGGACTTCTGATAGCGTCTGATTTCACGGAGTGCTACAGTACCAGGCCTGTAACGATGAGGTTTCTTCACCCCTCCAGTAGAGGGCGCACTCTTGGGAGTGGCATTTGTAGCCAGTTGTTTCTTGGGTGCTTTACCACCGGTGGATTTGCGGGCAGTCTGCTTTGTACGAACCATGGTATGGACACCTCCTTACTTAACTCCCTTCTCCTTCAGCTGGAGCTTGGCAAGCGGGAGGCGGCATGGCGAAGGCTGCAAACACAATTCCAGCCAGTGCTCTTAAAGCTATCTCTCCAGCTCCTGGCTTTTAAATTTAAATAGACATTTAAGGTCCATTGTAAGACCAGAAGGGAAAAAGATACTTTTAAGAAATTTCAAGGTTATCTTAATAAGCTCTTTTAACTAATTTCTTCTCATTTTAATTTCAGGATGAATTTAATCATGTTATATTTAATTTTCCTAGGTATGCAGGTGCATTGAGAGCTTCAGGGGAAATGGCTTCAGCACAGTATATTACTGCAGGTCAGTATGTGTACTGAGGGGCTGTAATATTTAGTAAAAGTTATTTTATATGTGTGTGTGCATGTAGAGGTCAGAGGGACAACTTTACTCCCATTTTTTAGGCTTGGCAACAGGCACTTTTACCTCTTAAACCATCTTTTCAGGTAATGCCATAGTACCTTTTTTATTTAAAAAAAAAGGAAGAAGAAGAAGAAGAACAAAGTGGCAATGGTGGTACAAGTCTTTAGTCCCGGCATTTAGGAGTCAGAGGCAGGTAGATCTCTGTGAGTTTAAGGATAGCCAGGGCTACATAAAGAGACCCTGTCTCAAAACAAATGGACAAACAAATAGCAACAAATTTCCTTTTATTTGTCACTTTATTCATATTGGAGTATCTTTACCTTTTCATTAAGTAGCTTGGACTGCATCCAGATTATAAACCAGTGATATATTTTTCTTGAAAAATAAACTAATGAAGTGGAGCCAGGCATGGTAGTACATGCCTATAATCCCAATACTTGGGAGACTGAGGCAGGAGATTACAAGGCTAAAGATAACCTGGAATATCAACAGACACATCTTGCCCTTAAAAGAAGTAAAATAGCCAGGTAGTAGTGGTATACACGTTTAGTTCTAGGCCTTGGGAGGAACAGGCAGTTGGATCTCTATGAGTTCGAGGCCAGCCTGGTCTACACAGTTCCAGGACAGGCAGGGCTGTAAGAGAGACCCTGTCTTGAAAGAAAGAAAAAGGAAAATAATCCTTTGGTTTTTTTTTTTTGTTTGTTTGTTTGTTTGTTTTCCTTTGTTTAGTGTCCATTAATGTGTGTGTTCTTCCAGGTATATTTTTGTGTGCTGTGTATGTGTATGTCAAGCCAGGACTCGACCTTAGGTGTTACTCATCTGGAGCCATCTCTATTTTTGTTTGAGACAAGGCCTTTCGTTAGCCTGGAACTTAGGCAAATGTGTGGTCATAGAACCCAAGGATGTGCCTATTGCCTCCTCCCTAGTTTTGGAATAACAAGTGTGTACCACTGTCTCTAGCTATTTTGTGTGGTTCTGGGAGTTGAATTCAGGCGCCTGTGCTTTCATGGTAACCACTTTATTGACGAGGTCATCTTCACAGCCCAGACCTTTGGATTCTTTGCATTGTAATTTTGTTTGCAGGTTCTAATAAATCTAAGAATGACATTTAAGGAGCGAAAGAAATAAGACAGTATTGATGTGATTGTTATAAAACAAAATTTAGTTGGTGTTAATAAGGAAGTAATATGTGTGAAAATAAATCTAAATTACTATTTTTGTGGTGCTAAGAATTGAACCTAGGGGTGCATGCAAGCTAAGGGTGCTTCCTTCTTACTACTTAGCCATTTGCTATTCTTTAAAGGTTAGAAATCCTGTACTTCTTTACTATGTGAGAAAAATCTGACATTGTAATAATTTATTTGATTTTAATATGCATTGCTGCGAGGGTTTTAGATCCTCTGGAACTACAGTTACAGTTGTGAGCCGCCATGTGGGTGCTGAGGATTGAACTCAGGTCCTCTGGAAGAACAGCCAGTGCTCTTAACCACTGAGCCATCTCTCCAGCCAACTGACATTATAATAAATTAATAGTTCCCACTTTTTTTATTATTGAGACAGGATGTTACCATGTAGTCCAAGTTGGTCTTGAACTCAAGATCTTATTGCCACAGCCTCTTAAGAAATTGGATTATGGATGCATACTACCATGCCTGACTAAAAATGAGTCATCTCATAAGTAATTGGATTAGATAAGGTTTTATAGCTATACTATTTTTCCTTAGAAGTTTTATTGAAATGTAAGTAACATATCATACAAGTCACTCATTTGAAGTGTGTCCATCAGTATTCATAGTGTTGTATAATTTTAGAATATCTTCTTTACTACAAAACAACCATGTATTCAATGTATTACCGTTTTTCTTAACCAATGTTTGTTTTCTTTTTAAGCTCTTAGAGATTTGTTTGATTCCATGGATAAAACTTCTTCTAGTATCCCACCTATTATTCTGCTGCAATTTCTGCACATGGCCTTTCCACAGTTTGCAGAGAAGGGCGAACAAGGGCAGTATCTTCAGCAGGTAAAAGGGACGGGCGTCTCTCATCTTAAAAAAATTTACATTATCTTTGTGTGTTTATATGTAAGTGTGGGTGCACACAAGTCACAGTATGCATGTGATGGTCAGAGGACAACCTCTGGTATTGGTCCTTGCTTTCCAACTTAATAAAGCCACTCTTGTTTTTCCACTGTATACTCCAGGCTAGCTCGCATACAGGCTTTTGAGGATTCTCCCTACTGGTAGCACTGGGATTACAAATGCTGAGCTACAGGTCTGACTTTGACATGGGTTCTGGGCATTCAAGCTCAGGTCCTTTTCCCGTTTAGTCATCTGTCTAATCCAAGGTTTTCTGCACTCGGTATAGTAATTGGAGTATATTTGGAGACGCAGGTATCAGTCTGCTTTTGTTCATATCAGTATCTCTTGTCTAGAGTGTCTATAATCTTAGCTGGTCATCTTGATGTTGTTTTTAATCCCTATATATTTTGTCAAACAGGCCCAAGTGTTTTTTTTAAACATTCAAATAAGAGAAGGGGTACAGCTAAATGATTAGGCACTTCTTTAGCATAAATGAAGCTTTGGGTTTGATTTCTACACCTCACCCCCACATGCGTGCAAAAAAAAAAAAAATAGATAAATTAAAAATAAGTGCAATTTGGGGTTGGAGAGATAGATGACTCTCTTCCTGAATTCCCCGTTTTGTTTTGTTTTGTTTTGTTTTTCAATTTGTGAGCATTTGTTGCTCTTCCATAAGACCCAAGTTCTGTTCCTAGCACTCACATCGGGTAGCTCACAACTACTCTTAGCTGCAGCTCCAGGAAAACATGCTGTTTGCTTTTCCCAGGCATTCACATATGTGTCGTACACTTATACATGTGTGTCGTACACTTACACATGTAATGAAAAGTGAGTATTAGAAATTGGTTCTTATGAAGTAGTCACTATGAATGATTTTCTGCCTCAGTCTAAATCCCTTTGATGCCTCTGATTTTAATCACATATTTTTCTGCCTTGCTCATCTTTCTTTAGCCTGTGGCTCCCTTTTGCTTAAATTATGAAAACCCTCTCTCTGTAGAGTTTTGGTCTTGTCCTTGATTGTCATTTATGTGACTGTGGCTCCCTCCCACAAATCTTCAGCTCTCACCCTTTTCTCTGGCTCCAGTCCTGCATGCAAATTGGTATTCCTGTATGTGTAATCACTACCGGGACCTTTTGGAGTCACTAATATTTTGAAGTATCTGCAATAATGTAGTGCAATTTAGGAGCACAAAATCTGTAGACGAATCTTCTGAAATTTTTTACTTTTTGAAAAATCGTATACCAATTTGGTTAGGTATTATTGTGGATGACTAAACAGCCATTAAGGGATGAAAGCATGGCTGAGAATGCTTGCTGCGCTTCCGAGGACTCAGGTTTGGTTCTCAGTACTCAAATCCTCCAGTTCCAGGGATCTAAGGTCTTTGTGTCATCCATACACTCAGGAATATGCACACAGATAAATGTTTAAAAATTTTAGAAAAATTGGAATTACATTTCTGTTTTTTTTTCCTTTTTCCAATTTTTTATTAGGTATTTTCTTCATTTACATTTCAAATGCTATCCTGAAAGGCCCCTATACCCTCCCCCAACCCTGGAATTACATTTCTATTCATTTTGTGTGAAATGTGTAAATGTGTGTGGGCTTGTTATATGTGTGGCACTGTGCAAATATGGAGGTTGGGGGTCAGGGATCAGTTTTCCCTTTCTACCATATGGATTCAAGGAAGAAATTCAAGTTTGGCAGCAGGTGTTTTACTTTACCTGTTGAGACTGAGTCTTGCTATGTAACCCAGGCTGACCTCCAACTTAGGTATATGTAGTTTAGTTTGGTTTCCAACTGTTGGCCATCTTCCTGCCTTACGTCTTCTGATGCTGAGAGTAAGATGTGCACTGATTTGTCCAGGTAAGAATGGTGTTTGTTTTGAGACAGGGTTTTTCTGTATAACCCCATCTGGCCTGGGATTATATGTATATCAGATAGCCTTGAATTTGTGGCAGTCTTTCTACCTCTGCTCCCCAAGTGTAGGATTGTAGGTGTGCAGCATCATACCCAGATCTGCTTGAATAATTTTAAAGAAGAAATTATCTTTCTTCCCTAAGGAAAAAATCGTTTAAAAGAGTTTTATAGATTAAACCCTGTCTCATTTTACTTCATAGGATGCTAACGAATGCTGGATACAAATGATGAGAGTCCTGCAGCAGAAGCTAGAAGCTATAGAGGATGACCCTGGTAGAGAGGTAAGTGCATTTGTGATTAGAGAGTCTCATTATGCCCTTTGTATAGTAACAACCAATTTAAGCTTATCCCTGACTAGTTTACAAATAAACAACACTCAGACTATGGTTATTTTACTTGATTTTGACAATTATTGGGGGCCACCTCTAATCTACTTTTCTAATTGCTGGCCTAGCTGCCTCCCTAGCAGTGTATCCTATATACTTGCTGTGTCTTCTGACCATGTGCTCATGGTCTATCTCCCCTCATGGTGGCTTCCTCCTCTCCTTTTGTTCTTCTTCCTCCTTCTCCACCTGGTCTCTCCTCACTCCCTTCTCTTTTCTACCCCTAATCAGGTAACTCAAAACCCACCTACCTCTAATCCCTCCAGTAATTGGCTGTAGCCAATTTTATGTAACCAGTTGTTTTAAATCAAGGAACAAGGTTTGCACAACAAAAGCTGGTAAACATGAGAATTCACTAGTAGGCCTAGACTAGAATTCAGCGTTAAAATACATAGTAACAGACCAAGCATCAACAATCGCCCCCCCCCTTTTTTTTTTTTGCCTAAATAAAAAGGCTCTTTCTCTTATAATAATAATAAACAACATAGCCTAGGAACAATTATGAAATTATTATGAAAATTATGTAAGATATATATTCAAAAAGTCCAGTCTGTTCATATTTGGCAACTCAAGACAAAGTATCGTTACTTATCCTATCATGGTGAATTTAAGGTTCTGTATCTAAATCAGTTTTTATCCAAACTTGTATTTACCATCCTAAAAATAACTTCTTAGACCTAGAATATCTTAAATCCTAAACAACTTAAGCTTATAGTAAGAATATGGCTATCAGAGGCCTGAAAGGGAAATATTACCTGAGTATGTAGGAAGCACAAGAGCGCAGCTTCCAAAAATCATACAAATGACAGACCAAACCTCAACAACTTTGTGTTTTATTTTAATTTTCTTTTTGGTTTTCTTTTCCTCTGAAAAGCTTTAAATCAATCCATCTTAATAAGTAGATATCAGAGTGGGGAGATGGCTCAGCAGCTAAGAGCACTGGATACTAGTCCAGAGGTTATGATGTTCTCTTCTGTCATGTAGGCATACATGCATATAGAGTGTGTGTGTGTGTGTGTGTGTGTGTGTGTGTGTATAAAATCTTCTGCATCAGCCTGTACAGCCTATACTTAGATTTTGAGGACTTGCATTTTAGTCTATTTCTAAATGTAACCTATTAATGTTTATCTACATGTTTAATCTTTTGATAATGTTTTTGTATCAGAGTGAAGTACAAAATCTTAAATCATTTTTAAATCATTTAAAAATCTTAAGTATGCTGGGCAATGATTCCACATGCCTTTAATCCCAGCACTTGGGAGGCAGAGGCAGAGGCAGAGGCAGAGGCAGAGGCAGAGGCAGAGGCAGAGGCAGAGGCAGAGGCAGAGGCAGAGGCAGAGGCAGAGGCAGAGGCAGAGGCAGAGGCAGAGGCAGAGGCAGAGGCAGAGGCAGAGGCAGAGGCAGAGGCAGAGGCAGAGGCAGAGGCAGAGGCAGAGGCAGAGGCAGGTGGATTTCTGAGTTCGAGGCCAGCCTGGTCTATGGAGTGAGTTCCAGGACAACCAGGGCTACATAGAGAAACCCTGTCTCAAAAAACCAACCAACCAAACAAACAAACAAAATCTTAAGTATGCATTAGTAAAGCGGGATTGTGTTGAGATCTACAAAAGTAAAACTAGAATTTTCTTTTTAAATTTGCAGACGGATTCTTCATCTGCATCAGCAGTGACACCTTCTAAAAAGAAAAGCTTAATTGATCAGTATTTTGGTGTTGAGTTTGAAACTACGTATCCTTTTTGAGCCAAGATTTGTATAGGTGTTATTCATA
This sequence comes from Mus pahari, assembly GCF_900095145.1. NCBI lineage: Eukaryota > Metazoa > Chordata > Mammalia > Rodentia > Muridae > Mus > Mus pahari. The sequence goes on along the minus strand of NC_034604.1, from coordinate 6,199,749 downwards.
ATTTTTAAGAAGTAATTGTCACTAAAAGCATAGTTGGCTGATTGGCACTGAAGGCCTCAGGTTTCTATGCCTAAAATCTTATAATTGTGAGAATTAGAAAATAATAAAATAGTCTTTCAGGGATTTTGAGCTTTAGATAAATGTATATATATCTTAAGGATATTCATTATTTTTTCTTAAGAACATGTTTTTCTGTGTCTCATTAATTTATCTCATAGAAGTTTCAGTTATGTGAAATTCATATATTAATAATGTACATGAATTCAAGGAACTTGTTTTCTTGGGTTAAAGGTAGAAATTTAAAGAATATCTGTTCATCTTTGGATTATTAAGATACATAAGAATCATAATGACAACTTTTATTTTGTAAGACTTAGTTCTTGTTTCTCTTAAACACATACTCATTTTTGATAAAGTTGCTAGGTAAATGAACATTTTTAAGCATGTTGCAGTGAATCTTAATTGGGAGACTAATATTTAGAATAAATCAATGAATGACTATTAGTAACTTTATGATAATTCTTTTCAAGATTAATTAACAAATTGAATACCTGTTGCCATTCCTTAATTTACAAAGCATGAAATGTACAGAATCTGAAGAAGAAGAGGTCACCAAAGGGAAGGAGAATCAGCTTCAGCTCAGTTGCTTCATTAACCAGGAAGTGAAGTATCTTTTCACAGGGCTGAAATTGGTAAGGACGTCGTGGTTGGCCTCATTTGTGGGTTCCATGTTTGTGGATATGTCTCTTGGCTGAAATTTATTTGTAAAGTCAAAGGTGGTCCTTTATTTTTGTTGGTAATTTTGGTGTTTAGAATTTATCCCCAAGCATACAGCATTCCTAAGTATGAGGATATTGTAATGTGCCTTACGAAGAAGAAAATGCATTTGGTCTGAGTGTGAGTTATGATACTAGGATGTAGGTTCAACACTGTAGGTAAAGTAAGATATCTTTAAATGGAAACACCCCATAGGTTATCTGTTGATTGATGGAAAGGTGGCCAGAAGTTTTCAGGAATCTACCCAGCGTTTCTCCTAGGAGCATAGCTTAGTGAATTCATTGCTCATGGATGAAGCACAGCTGTTCTGTATACCAAGAATTACCTGTGTAATTCTTCACACTTCATTTGGGCTTTTATCTCATGAAACATTAACATAGTTTTATACATTTCTGAATTCAATTTAGAGGGCATTCAAAATACAACGTGAATGTTATTGAGTTAAAATTGAATGCTGTGGCAAGGATTCTGTAGGCAGTTTTCTTAATTTTGTAAAATTATAGCAGAGTTATACTTGGGAGTCCTAGATGACAACTTGATAGTAGCTAGAGTATGTATGCATGCATGTGTGTATAAAAGTCCAGGACCTTACAGTCCTCTTGCCTCAGCTACCATAGTGCTGGGATTGCTGTGTACCACCACACCTACTTCTAGCTTATACTTGATTGAAATACACATTTTTGAATTATTTTCTTTATAATTTTAAAGATTTTATTATTTGTTTGGATTTTCTTTTTCTTTTCTTTTTTTCTTATTTGAGTTTCTCTGTTTCATCCTGGCTGTCCTGGAAGTTACTCTGTATGTCAGGCTGGCCTCCACCTGCTTCTGCCTCCTCAGTGCTGGGCATAAAGGCGTATACTGTTACTACATAGCTATTTGTTTAGATTTTCTTAAGTCATTTTACTCCATGTTTCACTTTTGTTTAGTTATGTGTTAAAGCTCCACAGTGATCCTTTTATAATGTGATTGGTAATTTTTTTAAAACCCAGACTTAAATTGCACAGTTGGAAGATACTAAATTATAAACAGTAAGGTTTTCCAGTCCATATTTGTTTAGTTTTGCTAATTTATATGTATATATAGTCATAGTGGCAATATTAGAGAATCCTTATTACAGATAAGTTATATGCTGGATTGTTTCCCAGGTTTTCAGCATGCACTAATTTTGTATCCTTTTTACATCACTCTGAAAATGGAGACATATGTGACCGGGGGAAGTAAACCACACCTAAAGATTTTCACACATCCCTTATTTCAGTGGTTCTTAGCTTTCCTAATCTGTGACCCTTAAATAAAATTATTTTTGTTTCTCCATAAATTTAATTTTGCTACTGTTGTGAGTCATATGTAAATATTTGATAGGCAGGATATATGATGCCAATCCCTATGAAAAGGTTGTTCATCCCCCAAAGGGGTTGAGATGTATAGGTTGAGAACTGCTACCTTAGATTAACAAGTTTTCTTTGTTAATTCTTCTTCAATTTAAAATTAACCTAATTGATGCTGGCAGGCTTTTATATATAATGCATGAAGAACAAGGGTTTCCTACATTCTGGTGTCCTTGACCCCCTCAGAGGGGTTCTTAATAGTGTATATTATGATTCCTTATAAATGTTGAACAAATTACTTTTTAAAAAAGCCTACTGTATCATGTTTATTCTAATTGTTATTTATTGGGATAAATCCACTGATAAATGACTATAGTGCTGTTTTTCAAAATTAGATATGTGATTTTTGTGTTGTAGGGAATAGTTTTAAAATTTGATGTTTGGTTGTCCTTTTATAGCGACTTCAGGAAGAAATTACTAAACAGTCTCCAACACTGCAGAGAAATGCTTTGTACATCAAATCTGTAAGTTATATATTTCCTTTTGAGATTGAGTTCCATTTCATTGAAAGGGTTCAAGGGGAAGGAGGTGGCTCATTAGGAAAACTGCTGGCTGTGCAAGCCTGAGAACTGGAGTTTAGAGCCTCAGAACTCATGAAAAAGCTGGGTAGGCATGACTTCCTGTCTCTAATCCCAGGGTGCTGGAGGTGGAGCTGGCTGGGTGGACTAGTTGGAACAGTAGTGACTCCATATGCACTTTCACACATGTGCTCTTGCACATATACACTTGTAAACATGCATGTGAATACACATGCAGATGCTCACCCTCACTACACACATGTAGAAAAGAGATGGGTGCCAATTAATTTTATCTAATCTTTGTTTTTATGTGCTCCTGTCAAAAACAACAACAACAATAAAAAAAACCAAAATACCAACAACAAAAAACCCTTCCATGGCATAGATATAAACGAGTTTTTCTCATTTCTCTCCTTAGTCTAAGATCAGCCGGCTACCTGCTTACTTAACTATTCAAATGGTTCGATTTTTTTATAAAGAGAAAGAATCTGTGAACGCCAAAGTTCTTAAGGTTAGTAATGAATTTTAGTCTGTATATTAAATATAATCCTTTGAAGGCAATTCCTAACCTGTAATAGATTTATCTATCCTATTAGGGATAGCTTTGCGATGGTTAAAGGTGATTAACATTAGACAGGTGATCCTTAGCCCACAATTTATTGGGATTATGTATTATCTCTTTTGTTTTACACATGCCTGGCTTCTTCCTCCAGTCTCAAACAGCTAAGCCTTAGACCCACCTTTTTACGTTTTTCAAAAGTTTCACAGATAATTATTAGTTCTTGTACTCCTCAGAAATCCTGCCCGAGATTAGAGTGGACAGATGGAGTAAGCACATTGCAATTGCATTTAAGCACCACAGAGCTTCAACTGTGTAGCTTAGCTGTATGGATCTTCTTTGGAAGAGGTGTATGAATTTAGCCTCTGGAGTTGAAATTCATAACATTTTCTGGTAGTTACAGGTAAAGGTTAAATAAAGCTTGATCTTTATTTTTTATTTATTGTAACTATTTTAATATGCTCTTTAACTGTTTCAGTGTTTGTATATAAACAGCAAAGCAGAGACTGGTTTAAACACCACATTGGGACCTATTACTTGACTAGCATCTCACCTATTACTTCTGAATCACTGTTCTGTCATACAAGTGTAGTTTCTGTGGTCATGTGTATGGGCTTGGTTATTTAATGGGAAAAGATCATGAAAAGTAGTTACTGTATAGAAGTTAGAATCAGATCATTTTATAATTTTTTTTTAGTATTAGGAATTTTGAATATGCATATAATTTATTTTGGTGAGATCTACTCCTCACTCTTTCCTCCTATTTTCCCTCAGCCTTACAGCCCTATTGCTTCCCAATTTCATGGGGCACTATGACACCACAGAGTCATTTTCAACTTTATGAATTAGAAATATTATTTTGAAAGTCTTATATGACTGGGCAGTGGTAGCAAATGCCTTTAACCCTAGAACTCTGGAGGCAGAGGCAGGTGGATTTCTGAGTTCAGGACAGCCAGGGCTACACAGGAAAAACCCTGCATTAAAAAAGAAGAAAGAGTTTATGTATTTTGATTAATTGTCCTTTTTCATTTGTTTTTCTGCTTTTTTGTTTGTTTGTTTGTTTATTGCAGGATGTTAAATTTCCTCTTATGTTGGATGTTTATGAACTCTGTACACCAGAACTTCAGGAGAAAATGGTCTCTTTTCGGTCAAAATTCAAGGATCTAGAAGATAAAAAAGTGAATCAGCAACCAAATGCAGTAGGTTCCTTTTGCTATACTTACCACTGCCATTTAAATCCTCATTTAGTGCCCAGGAGTTATTGTTATGAAATGGTCAGCCTGCATTTCAGTTAGAAGGTGCATATGTCTTGATGCAGGCCTCTTACAGCTGGAGATGCATTACCGTGCCGGAAGCAGGGCTCTGCTGTCGTAAAGCAGGCTCCTTATATGCTCTGTAGTCTACAGCATATGTACATTTCACATGAAATATGCATTTCTCGTATGTGATGATATTCCTTGTGAGGCATTTTAATGGGAAGTACAGAATATACCTTCTTAGTCTTATTATCCTTTATCATGTTTCTATGCTTTTGTAATTTCAAAAAAGTTACTATGTGAAATTAAGCTCCCAATATTTTTAGACATAAACTTTTGAATTAACTCATTCATACTTCATAATTCCTCCGAAGTCATCGGGTTTTGTATGTCAGTAGTTACGTTTGTATGTCAGTAGTTACGTTTGTATGTCAGTAGTTACGTTTGTATGTCAGCAGTTACGTTTGTATGTCAGTAGTTACGTTTGTATGTCAGCAGTTACGTTTGTATGTCAGCAGTTACGTTTGTATGTCAGTAGTTACGTTTGTATGTCAGTAGTTACGTTTTTGCTCCTGAATAGTGTTTCCTTGTCTGGGCATCCTGTAAGCCATTCCATTGTTAAGTGACACATTATTTTCAGTCTATTATGAATAAAGCTGATAAAATGTTTATTTGCAGAAATTAGTGTAAGCAGGAGTTTTTCTGAAATGAATGTCCAAAAGTGTAATTGCTATGTTGCATGGTTGTAAATGCCCAGTTGTCAAGAAAGTGCCAAATGGTACCTGTTTTATATTCCTGTCAGCAATGCCTGACTGACTCGTGCTCTGAGAGCCTTTGCTGTTGTTACTAGGTTTCATTTGAGCTGATGGATAAGTTTGTGGTACTACCTTCATAATACTGTTTTTCATGTTTTGGTTGCCCTGTGTGTTCTCTGCTGAACTTTCTATTCTGTTGTAGATTGTAATTCTTAGCTATGCAGATTGCAAGTATTTTTCTCAAAGTTTGTAATTTTATCTCTTCATCCTCCTTATGGCAGAGAAAAAAGTTTAAAAGTTTGAAAATTTCTTTACTTAGGTATTTGATTCATTTAATTTCTGTTTAATAAGATGTTCAGATCCATTCTTTTGGGTATGATTATCCAGATTTCCAGGATATTAAACAAACAAACAAACAAACAAAAGAAACCTAGTATTTGCCAGTTGAATTATTCTGGCATCTTTGTAGATAATTGGTTGACAATAGATGTGAATGTGTTTATGAAGTTTTCAATTTTACTACAATCCTTTGTATATCTGTTCTATGGCCATACTACATTGTTTCTGTTTTATAAGATGGGATTCATGGGGTCCAGGCTAGTCATGAATTTGCTAGATGGTTGGGGGTAGCTTGAACTCCTCATCCTCCTGACTCCAGACCTCCAAAGTGCTTGTTTTTCAGGTGTGTGCCACAATATCATAACATACCCAATGCAGGTTCCTTATAAAGACTGGACTTGTGATCTCAAGTTTGTTCTTTTTAATGCTTCTGCAAGTGGCATCACTTTGTTGGTGTTGATCTTACATTCTGAGCTATTGTCTTTTTTTGTTGTTGTTGTTACCTGTTGTTCAAACAGACTTTGTAGAATTGTTTTCTTCATTTTGTTTTTGTTTTTGTTTTTGTTTTTTGAGACAGGGTTTCTCTGTGTAGCCCTGGCTGTCCTGGAACTCACTCTGTAGACCAGGCTGGCCTCGAATTTAGAAATCTGCCTGTCTCTGCCTCCCAAGTGCTGGGATTACAGGCATGCGCCACCACTGCCCGTGGTAGAATTGTTTTCTACTTGATGTAACTGTGTAAATAATCAATGTTTGGAGACTTCTTAGTTTTCAAAGGTTTGATTCAGTTTCCTGAAACTATAGGACACATACAGGATTATTCAAGTGATATATTTCACAATGTATCTGTTATTCTTATGTAATTGACTAATTTCATTTAGCAGATACCATTTGTCTATGGAATTGTCTGTGGTGATTTTCATTAGCTGTTTTCATGTGTGTAGGGCAAATCTAGCCCATTTCTTTACTGTTAACTATAATTTGTCTCTATTCTTGAGGATTCCCAATTTTATTGATATTTTAAGGTCTGGCTTTGTTTTGTTGAGTTTTCCACTTTCTATTATTTTTATTTGATTTGAGGCCTGTTTAATTTTTTTCCCCATTAGTAAGATGAGTTGAGGTAGTGAATTCTTACTACATTTTAGTTAATCATACTACTTTTAGTGTAGGCCTTTGTTCATATTACCTGAAATGGAAGCTGGCATGGCTTCGAGCGTTGAAACTTTACTTAGCTTCTTGTTCTGGTTATTTTTTGTTTTGTTTTGAGGTAGCCTTTGCTCCTGCAGGTTCACAGACATGGATTATTAACCTCACTGCTCTACCTCTGCTGTGTTAAAATTTTAGTTAGTGGCTTAACATTAGCCATATATCCAGGCAACATGTTATTGTTCTGTGATAATATTACATATTATTGAAGTCTTTGGCTTAACAGTTTTTATGATAAGTGTAGTTTATTTATTTCACACGACAGACTATTATGTTGTCTGTGATTCAGTGATTTGTAGATAGTGTAAATATTTATATAATTAAGTACTCAACAAGAATATGTATTCATTTCCAATATCACAATTTAAAATTATGATTTTTCTCCTTAGAATGACAAGAATAGTCCTCCAAAAGAGATTAAGTATGAACCCTTTTCATTTGCTGATGGTAAGTGGATGTCTCAGTTCGATTGTATACATTTAAGTTAGATTGCATGTTCTACCATTTATCCTTTTAATCATATACCATGCACTCCCTCACGCTCTCTTCTTTGGCTCACTCAGTAGAGAATGGTCTGGAATTCACCATGTAGCTAACAGTGGTCTCAAGGTTATTTGTACTCTACCTTAGCTTCCCAAGAATTGGTGTGACAGACATAAGCCACCATCCCTGGTCTAAATTTAGGCATTTTGAAAAATAATGTCCTTAATATAACTTAAATAAAGTAGTACTTTAGACTTAATTGTAGCTCTGCACAGTAATATGTAATCCAGTAGAGCAGTGTTTCTCTAGTCTTAACTTGATAATTGTTATTTTGACTGAGCAGAGCACATGTCTATTTGTTGCCTGTTTTAATTGAATCCCTTTTCTTTAAGATATTGGCTCCAATAATTGTGGCTACTATGACTTACAAGCAGTGTTAACTCACCAGGGAAGATCTAGTTCTTCAGGTCATTATGTATCATGGGTGAAAAGAAAACAAGGTAAAGAGTATTATTACAGTTGCTAACTACTTTACTATTACAAACTTTATAGCATTGTAGGTGTTTTTGTTTGTGAACTTCATGCCTTTTAAAAATGAAAGATAATTGCCTAGTCTGTATGCAGGTGTGTGTATGTGTATGGGTGCATGTGTATATAGGCCAGAATCTTCCATTAGCATTTCCTTGACACTTTCTTGCTGAGCCTAGAGCTAGATTGAAGTAGACCGGCTGTCAGGGAGCGCAGGTAACTGCTGATTTCCCTAGCCCCTCAGCACTAGGGATATAGACAGGAGCCATCACATAGTTTTTGCCTGGAGATCAAAACTCAGGTTTTCTTTTGTGTGACAGGCATATCACTGAGTAAATTTCCCAGTCTCTTCTCAGTGTTAAGGCCCTCTAAGTTTGCTTATCTTTTATATGCAAACTTACAATATCAGCAGTTATGTCTGAGAAAGTTAGCTTAAAATGACAATTTCTAAAGGAAAAAAATTATGAAGTGGTATGGATTTACTTTTTGTCTCAGTGTTGTTGGCTTAATATGGCTGGATACTTATGTTTTTTTGTTTTGTTTTTTTTTTAAATGATACTGGGATCAAGCCAAAGATATCTTTCTTGCATATGCTGAGAAAGTACTTGGCAACCAAGTTCCTTTTGTATTTGTCTGGGTTCATACTTGATTGGCACACACCATGAAGCTTTGGAGAACTGCAGCATGTACTGGAAACAGTGAGAGTAGAATGGCAGATCGTGCATTAGAAGTAATAGCCATGATGTCATGGATATTTTGAAATCATATTGAACCTGCATGGCCCCTAGGCCATGCTTGAAGAGCTGTTCATCAGGTGGAATATTGTTGCACATCAGATCAGTTCCTTTTGCACCAGAACTCTGAAAATAATGGTGTGTTTCTTCTTAATTTAGATGAATGGATCAAATTTGATGACGATAAGGTCAGCATTGTAACCCCAGAAGATATTCTGCGGCTGTCTGGTGGTGGAGACTGGCACATTGCTTATGTTCTACTTTATGGGCCTCGAAGAATTGAAATAATGGAAGAAGAAAGTGAACAGTAATCTTCAATTTAGCTATTTATGCTTAGGTGTGAATGTTTTTGTTGTTGTTGTTGTTGTTGAACATTTCTATAATCTTGCGCTCTAAAGAGAATGAGAACAGAACCAAGCCACTTGTGCATCTTCAATCTTAAGACTGTGGAAAATTACGTTTGGGTGCTACCTGGTGTAAAGGTAGCTTCAAGACATTCTTCAGAATCTCATTTTTGCATTAATTCTTAGAAATTCTTGGCTGAAATTTAGCAGTGATGTTTATTGCACACCTATTTGTTGTTCTTGCATGGTTAATATCACCGTTCAGTAGCTGCCCGTCCTTTGCCTTATCTAACCAATATTTTTCTAGGAAGGTGGAAAACTGTTGCTCTCATCGTGTAACTCAGTGCTGCTGTCCACATCCCATCAACTGGGTGCAATCAAGTATTGTCCAGACTGACTGTTGCTGGCCTTTCATGACTTTACAATAAATTGTGATCAATAAGAACACACTTGATTATACACTTATTATTGTGTCTCTAATGTACTGTGGTTTATATTTTAAACTTTGCATTGGTTTTTGTAGTAATCATAATGTGTAAACAAGCTCTGGTTGCTTGGAAACCAAGGATAATAATAAAAAAATAAGGAAAAAGAGGGATTAACAACTTTTGACATCGTTTCTTTTTAGCATTAGAGCTTGGCTGAAGAGTCAGATGGATTCAGTACTATACAGTTTCCGCAAATGGCTAATAATCCTAAGCAGTCAAGAATCCATTTAAAATACAAGAAACTTTAGCTTGGCCAGTGTTATTACAAAAGAAATACAAAATAGTAAAGGTGATGAATCAGTTCCTTTGGACAGTGAATTCTGTGATCAGTTTCATTCTCATACATTTGTTGTTTCTATTTTCTTCCCCAAAGTCTTTATGCCCATCTTGAAAGTTACTGATTTTTAAAATTAAGATATACATTACCAAGAGTATTGTTTATTAATCTACTGACTACCCAGTGAGTAAGTCAGTCCTTAGATATTTCAGGAACTTTAGCAATCTATGGAAAGGGTGAAGTGTTGAATATTAGTGAACTGATCTGATTTGGATTATTAATAACATTTCAGGAATATTAGGACATCTTGGACCTTATGTTTTAATGCTCTGTAAAGTACCCAAGATTCCTTTAGGATAATAAATCTGTAACAGTGTGGGTAAGTCAGCATTTTAGGTTTGTAAATAGTTTGGTATCTTAAACATTATTAGCAGTTGAGACTCCTTACAATGGGGAGTGAAAACATGGAATGAAACAGTACTCTGTGTATATAGTTTATGTCATGACCCCTGGGTCTTATTTGCTAGAACAGTTGTAGAATGAAGTAATTTGGCACCTGTGTTTTCCTACTTAACCAGGTGAGGTAGATTTAGAACAAATATGCCAAAACTATGTTTAGAATGCATTAAGAATTAAAAAAAAAACTATTATACAAAAAGCTTGGTGATAGTTTATTTGACCTAAAAAAGCATTCCAAAAATAATTCTTTAAAGTAGAAATAGTATTTCCATCATTTTGTTTTAAATAAGGTTTGTTTTAGAATGCATCCTTGAATGTAAGAGAGATGAGGCAAAAAACATTCTCCTTCCTTTCAATTCCTGAACATGCCTTAATTTGCTTACTGCAGAAGACATCTGGAGGCTAGGGTCACTGCTTTCCGAGCTAGTAGAGTGCAGTTCACCACTTCACAGTGGTCTGCCCAGTAGCCCTTCCTAAACACCCACAGGAAATGCTGTATGGGAACAGAACATGAACATCTTAACCTTCACCCAGTATACATACAGGGTATTTTCATATATCAAGTGAACTGACAGGAATCCCTGGGTGTTTAAAGACTTGAGGAGGTCAAGTAATCTTTGTAAAGCTAAAGGAGTAGTTGGGTCTTAGATTCCACTTCACATAAAGTTAGAGCTAGCAAACATTTTGTTTTGGCCAAACAGCAAATGATTTGGTTTTTGCAGGCCCCTGGCTATCAGTTTGAACTCTTTGCTATTGTAGTGTAAACATGTCAGAGTGCCAGTAAAACACTTAAACTATCCATGGTTTGCTGATCCTCTTCTTTCCAGCTTGAGAATAAGATTACAGTCCTAAGGTTTCAGAAGTGTCATCTTGTGATTTCAGAATAAGTTTTTATAACCGATAGCATGCAGGAAACTAATTTGGGACAGGACTGTAAGTAGTACTCATTTAATTTCACTATAAAAATACTTAACAAAAATTAGTCTGTGATCTTGAGGTCCTTTACTCTGGCCATTTTCCCACCCTGTCCTCCACTCCAATGCCTGTTCTGTATGTGGTTTTTGGAGCACCAGCCAACTGTACAATAGCTGTTATAAAAGTGTTTATTGTTTACCAAAACCAGTGAACCATTTATCAAATGCTGCTTGGTAACAAAATCTTATCACTGTTTGATAAAAAAGAAAATTAAAGGAAGAAAGCTAACTGTTTGTTTCAGTGTCATTAGTTAGACTTTCTGCAAGGTCACTTAATCCAGACTTGTTTAGTGCACTAATCAGGTTATCAGTTGTTGCATGAACTCCTTCTTGATCTTGCCAGGCAACAAGGAGCTGCTTGGCTCTCATCTTCATGTCTTCACTGTCACACTCAATCTGCCTAATATCGGAGTCTTTAATTTCCAGGTAAGGAGCCAAAATCTTCCACTGCTCACCAAGTTTGTTGGCAAATGACTCTATCTGCTCCCCTGTTATAGGTTTATCTCGCCGAACATCTGGACCTAGATAGAAAACAGATATAAATTATGTGCAAAATATAGAGATGTGCAATTAAAGTATTTGAAAGAACTGTAAAGCTAAAATGACCTCTGGGTTACTAGTCCCCTAAAACTTTTAAGACTTGAAAATTTTTCATAGGCATATACACTCAAAGCTATTTTAATTAGAAACACTTTCTTATGGAGGAGATACTCCAATTCCCACTAGTTAGAGCTTAAGCTCTTCTGTAAAACACCTTTCTTCTTTACCTTTTAAAATTATCATTTCCAAATTTCATTCTATAAAATGTGTTTTAAGTGACTCATGTTTTTAATTTCATATTTTAAGTCAAAAGATAGTGAGATAAAATGGTAGAACTAATTAGCTCTCAACAAAGAGAAAACAAAGCTCCCCAGCCTTTTCCAATTTTGTAAAATAGCCAAGAAAATTGAGTTCTTACTTTCATTTTCCTTTAGTAAAGCATCATTATCTTCTTCATCTTCATCTTCACCTGTTTTTATTTCTTCAGAAGGGGGCTATAATAAATGAAGAACAATGACATTTAAAAGAACCCCAGTTTCTGAAGATTTGGTATAAGATTTGGGTAGAAAGAAGACTGAGAAGCATCAACAGGCAGGTTTGCAAATACCTAAGCCTTAGGCAGTGTTGTCTAAGGGGCGACAGAAAACTGATCATGTCCATCATTACCATACTGTTACAACAGTGGAAGAGAGCAGAGTAGAAGAGACTCTGCCAGGTGAGCTACTGCCACTCTTAGACCCTGCTTTTGACAACAGACAGTAAAACACATTGGCAAGTTTACTGAAGATAGTACTTCTAACACTTTGGGTAAATTTCATGTTGCACAGAAAATTACCAGTATCTCTTAGTTTTACATTTTTCTCTGTAATTGTATATTCAACAACATCCTCACCCCCATTCTAAAACATGATGGTCTGCAGATTACTATTTTTGTGGGAAAAGCTAAAGTGAATTCTGCTCAAATAATGATAATAGTTTTCAAGCAGATAATGGTAATGGGAACAATGAGGTATATCACTTACTGGTAGTTCCTTGGCTAGTTTTATCACCATGTTTTCTAGATACTCTGGTAGACTCTTAAACTGCTGGTTGGTTGGCTGGAAGAAGTGAGGGCTTCTCCGGGCTAAGAGTCTAAGAGCTCTCCATCCATAATTTGAATTATTTACGGCTCTATAAGAAGAGATGTCAGCCTTGTAATTTATAGTACTCAGTTCCATAGTTATTTTCATGTAACGAGCGTCACGAAATTTTATGCTCTTGGAAATAACAGCTCAAAGTATACCATCTCATAATTTGAAAGTCTATATATTTTGCTTTATTTTAACAAGTCAATAGTCTTATATCCCTAGTCCTGGCTACTAGACGCTATGCATAGAAACCACCCAGTTATAAAGGAAAAGATAATTGTATCCGTATCCATTTTCTGTAATGTTACCTATAGATTTATGTTTAAAACCTAAATGTTTCAAAATCTAATTAGTCTTACCTGCTGAGGTCTAAAATGTTCCAAATCTGGAAAAAGAACACTTAGGGCTTCAAGTATTTTGAGTAAGTGAGTAAGGGACATGTATTTAGAGTTGTATTATATAATGGCTAATCTTTAATTCATATAACATCAACCTCAGTGAATTAAAAAATGGCTCAGAATGCCAAAGCAGCAAATATCCAGTAGCCGCAGTAATGACATACTGATGTCAAGAATAGAATGGGAAACTGAGAAACAAGGACCCATGAGAAATCTTAAGTACCCGACTCCCACCACCACCAATGACAAATCTGCAGCAAGTACAAATGTCCACTTAGGACTTTTTAGGATTTGCCCACCTCACGAACCCCAAATACAGACTTGCAATCTTATTTATTTAGTGGTATATAAACAGTTAATTTTAAGTATGAGAAAGATTTTAAGCATGAGATGAGACTTGTGCATATCTTACTTTGTTATATTGATAGACTTCATAAGTCACACTAACCTCAAACTTAATCTTCAGCTTCCTGAGTGCTGGGATTATAGGTCTGTGCTACCAAGCCTGCTGCTGTGCAGGCATGCACATGTGTATTTATTTTAGGCAGGTTCTTATTGTATAGACCAGGCATAGAAATCACCTGCCTTCTGCTTTTTAGGCACTGGGATTAAAGGTGTGTCTATCTATCTTAGATTTCAATTGTGTCTGGTGTTTTGCCTGTATGACTGTGTAAAGAAGGCCAGAAGAGCATGTCAGACCCACTGGAACTGGATGGTGAGCCACCATGTGGGTGCCAGGGATGAGACCTGGGTCTTCTGGAAGAGCAGTTGGTGTTCTTAACCCGAGTCATTTTCCAGCCTATAAAGATCACTCTGGTGCAAGGAGAACAGAACTCAAAATTAAGAGGTTGGAGTATGTAAAAAGTTACCACAGGGTCAAAGCTAGTTATGTTGTGTACTAACTACTTGCTGTGCATGGATCAAAATCAGTTATTTCATCTTCAGAATGTGAAATGAGTGGTTACTATGTGGCAAATGAGAAAAGTGGCACAGGGATTATTTGTTAGAACCTGGCCAGTAAGTGGTACATGGGAAGAGAACAAGAGGGCCCCTGCCTTTAAATCACAATTCCAGAACACCTTCCTAAAAACTAAAAACTTTGCTGTCACATGGGACACTTTTAGACTGAATCTTAAAAGTTACTGTAGGAATTTCTCTAGACAGCAGGTGTGGAGGCAGGTGGAGGGGCAGCAAGGTCACCAAAATTGAGACAGGTCTACTGACAGATGCTGTTGGGACCTTAAAAAACAAAAAAGAATACTGGAGTGACAGGGAACACAGTCTCAAGTGGATGGGCTGACAAGAATGGGAGGTGGGTAAGGAAGTGAGGACAAAAACTAAACTGGCTAGCAGGAAAGATTGTTTTGGAGAATAAACAATAGAGGTAAAGGTCAGAAGGAGGTGTGGGGTGAGGGCTGAGGGTTCTTCAATTTCAAATGGGTTATTCTGACATATTTGAGAGCCAAAAGGAATTGACACTGAAATAAGGATGTTATAGTGATGTGAACTGCACGCATAAACTCATCTAAAAGCACTACTTTGCTGACTTAACTGTAGCATACAGAGGATTCCTAAGAAAACATGCTGAAAATTAGCATCATTTCATTATACCATTACTTACTTATATTCACTTTCAACCATGTTTTCAGGATCTGCTTGTTCAATAGCTTCTTCAAAGAACTCCTCCAAAGTTGGCATGTATTCTCTGGTCATTGTAAAGTAAACAGTGAGGTTTATGGGTAGTACTCTAAAAGGGTGGCAGTATGAATTTTAACAGTATTCACATGTGATAATTACACCTAAGACCTAAATGGAGGGACTCTAGATCTCTTTAAGATAAAGACTGAGAGCTCAATTCTAAAATGGGACAATAAAGAAGGTATAGGTCTGAAAACTATTCACTCTATATTTCATCAAACCATGACTGTACTATTCATTTTTGAAGACTTCTGTCTGATCTGATAAGCTCTGCCTATCATACCTTTATTCTTTTAGTTTCAACATGGTCATATCTTTGTTTTTATGGCATGTGTTTTATAATCAGTACGTAGCTAAATATTTAAAATACCTATCAATCTGTCTTCACACCAGGATGTCTGATTGTTGTTCATTTGAATTTAATTCTTTCCTTGTGTACTTTTGGTCCTTCCTTCCTTCCTTCCTTCCTTCCTTCCTTCCTTCCTTCCTTCCTTCCTTCCTTCCTTCCTTCCTTCCTTCCTTCCTTCCTTCCTCTCTCTTCCCTCCCCCCTCCCTCCCTCCCTCCCAATGTACCTTTGTACTCCTCATTTACTTTAGAAATTACATAATCTGTCTTTATAACTCTTTGAGGCTCTTATTCCTGTCTTCTGATTTTGTTTCTGAAGTCTGCTGTTAGTTTTCTCTTTTCACTCACCCTTCATTTTTCACATAGACAGATCTGGCTTATCTATTTAATGCTTAAGCCCAGATCTCCCCCCCCCCCCCACAGGGTTTCTCTGTATAGCCCTGGCTGTCCTTGAACTCAGAAATCCGCCTGCCTCTGCCTCCCGAGTGCTGGGATTAAAGGCGTGCGCCACCACACCCAAGCCCAGATATCTTAAACCAAAGAATTTATGAATTAAGCCTATTTAGTCCTGATCTTAAAAAGTGCTTCTTTCACACTTGTGTGTTCTCTCTGCTGGGTTTTTGCTCAACTTTGTGTTTGTATTGTCTCTTAACAAGTCTCCCAGCTGATGGGATTACTACAGTAGTGAGCCACTACACCCAACTATCTGGTCCTTTGTGACAGTGCCAAGTTTTTCTTGTTTTAGCTGCTACTTCTTTTTACAGCCTTTAACTGATTCTAGTTTTATTTACTTATTTATGAGTATGTATGAGTATTTTGTCTTCATGTACATCTGTGCACCACTTGTGTCCTTGGTGCCCATGGAAGGCTGGAGAGGGTGTTGGATCCCCTAGGACTGGAGAGAATGAGTGCTATGAATAGAAGTTGGGTCCTCTGGAAGAACAGCCAGCATTAGTAACCACTGAGCCATCTCTCTAGATTCTTTATGAAACTCATGGTAGACTGTTCCCTTGACTGTAAATTTGGATGATAGTATTTTTAGGCTTTTTCCTCTGTTAATAGCTCCATCTGAAGGTCTGACCTTCAGAGATTTTATCACCAGCCTAGGATTTCCTAGCCGACAATTTTAGCCTTGGGTTCCCAATTGCTGCTGGTACTAGAAATGTCAGCTGCATGACATGCTCTTGTTTCTCAGGAAACCCCTAGCAGAAACAGACAAGCTTTCTGGTTTCTGCTCTTCTTGTCTCCCGATGCTTCTCCTCCTTTGCAGGCAGTGTCTCTCCTTAAACCAGGGAACCATACTCAGGTTCCTTTCCTGCATCTCTGAGTACCTTAAACTGGACCATCTTACTGCTCGCTCACTTGGAATATCAAATCATTCCTAACTAAGTTATTCTTTTGGTGTTGAGTTCCCATTTCTTTGTGAAACTTTTATTTTCTTGTGATCTCTAAAATTTACCAGCATTTCTAGATGTTTTAAGGTAAACTATATTCTGCCAGGCCCAAGGTTAATAACCACAATAAACTTTTAAGCTTTGATCATTCCTAAGAAAAGGTTTTATTATACTTTACTGAACACTGAGAAAATGAACAGAAGCTTTATACTTGCCTTGTCTCTGATTTACAGGCTTCCATATTATCAGGACAGAGATTCCAAAGCCTTGTTAGCTCCTCACTACAAAATAAGGCAGTCACAGTTTGTATTGATAGCATCCTCATAGTACATCATAAAACTGCATATTTAACATGAGTAGTGGG
This sequence comes from Mus pahari, assembly GCF_900095145.1. Lineage (NCBI taxonomy): Eukaryota > Metazoa > Chordata > Mammalia > Rodentia > Muridae > Mus > Mus pahari. The sequence continues at coordinate 6,182,800 of NC_034604.1, read as the reverse complement.
TCTGGGGGTGGTGACCCCTAGTATATAATGATAACCATTTCTCAGAAACTATTCAATAATAATAAAAAATGGAGAATTAACTGAAAGGTGACAGAACTGAACTGAATGATCACTGGCCCAAACATTTATACTATCCATGGCATAGAAAAGATGACAGCCTAGAGCCAAGGGCGTTTAAAGTGGGAGACAACAGGAAGGCTTAAGTAGTTGCCTAGCCTTAACAGCAGAGCCATCTCTTCGGTGTAACTGGAGAGTTCTTGTAGTAATATTTTCAAAATATAAAAATAGCAGTCAAGCCGGGTGTGGTGGCGCACACCTTTAATCCCAGCACTCGGGAGGCAGAGGCAGGCGGATTTCTGAGTTCGAGGCCATCCAGATCTACAAAGTGAGCCAGGGCTATACAGAGAAACCCTGTCTCAAAAAAAAAAAAAAAAATAGCAATCAAGAACATAGGAAAATGTGTGGTGGACATACTTTCCAATCAGAATTTTCTTGTTGGGCCCTTTGCCTAAGAAGTCTTCTGGGGCTGCTCTCTTCCGCACCACTCTTGTGGGCTTGGTATCTGATGCTCTGTGAAACAAAACATATATTCAGGGAACTGTATATGGATATGTGGTAAGCATTTGCCTAATGTGCACAAGCTTACAGCAAAATTATCAGAAAAACAAGTTAGCTATATTGCTTTTACCCTAAAATACAAAAGCTTTGTGGTATGATAGAACACTCATCAGACAGAAGACAAAATTACTACATTATAGGGCAAGTAGTCACTGCATTCTCAATAACACCAACTTATTCTGTGAATGCATGAACGTTTGATGTTCTATGAAATGTCCTGTTCATATTTCTTGTGGTGATTATTTACCTTTCTTTAACAAAACTTGGGCAACCTTCATTTTTCCATGAGTTCCAATTTTCCTCAGTGTTTAATATATGCTAGGATAAACAAAAGACATACATATCTGCATAAAAATATTTCGGGATTATACATGGTAGTAAGAAAACTAGTGATCGAATACATACCTCTACCATCTTTGAAAATCTTTCTCCATCAGGGGGATTTTCAGATAGCAGCTGTGATTAGAAAGAATATACTAAGGTTTCAACAACTTTCTGCATCAGAGGAGTGGTTTGTAGGCAGAGAACCAAGAAGTGTTTGTGTTCTTGTACCTGAGCTTAACTTTATCCTTATTTTCCTATTTGGGGCTGAAACAAAGAAAATTCTAAATTTCCATTTTTTCAATCATAGGTTTGTTGCATGTTGGACTTACTTGGTAGACTGATTTTGTAGTATCTTCAATCCAGAGTGATTGCTCATCAGTTAAAACATAATTTGAGCTAGAGAAAGAAAGAACAAATGCATGTCCAAGTTATAGCATTTGTTTTTATTTTTTTTATTTAATTAAATTTATTTATTTATTTATTTATTTTTTGGTTTTTTGAGACAGGGTTTCTCTGTATAGCCCTGGCTGTCCTGGAACTCACTTTGTAGACTAGACTGGCCTCGAACTTTGAAATCCCCCTGCCTCTGCCTCCGCCTCCCGAGTGTTGGGATTAAAGGCGTGCGCCACCACGCCCGGCACATATGTTTTTATATTGAGGCTATTCATGGCACCTTAAATTAATCATTCTGTGTGAAAAATTTCCTACAACCTTGACAAACATGAGAATTATTGACAAAATTCTTGCACTTCACTGGTCAAGTGTTAAAACTGAAGTCACGAAAGAATAAAGGCCAATAAGGCATTCAATTAACTGGTCTGACTATAAAGTAATAATATTTCATAAGTTTAAGAGAGATAAAAATCTAAGAAAGCATTAACATAATACTCCATATGGTACATATTCATATAGGCATGCTATATTTTTCTCTAAAACTGACTCAAAATACAATGGAAAAGGATACTGACAAAACTCAAATTATTAACAGTTTCCATTAACTATCCACTAATTGCTCCAAAGCCACCAACAAAGAAGGACGGAACTGCAGAACCATTTCATGCACATTTTAAAGAGAACACATTGATTTGGTGACTTCCCCAAAGCCCAAAGCTTTAATTCAACCTATGTCTGATTTCAAGCTCTTGATCTTTCTACATCACACTAAACTTTGAAATAGAAGAAAAAAATTACATTTTGGGTGGGAACCATGTGCTACTTCATGACAGTTCTGAAGGAACTGCAGTAAGTGCTGATACAGGACTATGGATTCAGCAGGGTACAATGGCATGGCCTTTATGCATCTCATATTGCACCGATTTGTGTACAAGCAACAGGATTCTGACTTCAGTTATGGACAAGTCAAGAATAAATGGTATGCTTTTTGTTGGAGGGGTTTAGATACAATACAGATCCTGACAAGGTTGTATGAAAACCTAAAACAACAGAACAGTGTGTAGAGAGGGTAACGGGGGCAGAGGTAGTGCTTTTCACCTTGTTTGTAGAAAAGGGTGTCTTATTGAGACCTGGTACTTGATGACTAGACTAGGCTAGGTGGCCAGCAAGCGTCAGAGATTCTCCTGTCTCCACATCTGCATCACTGAGATCACAAGATGTGTCCCTGTACCTGACGACTATGTAGGTGCTGGAGAATGAATTTGGATTCTCATTCACATCAGTCACTTCACCAACTGAGCAATCTTCCTAATGCCTAGAATTCACATTTGTTTCAAGATTTTCTTTGGTTCTTTCAGTTCTAATATCCTAGAAAGTTTATGCTATTGGAAGGTGTTATTTCCTTAGTTTACAATTTAGCATGATGCCTAGGTGAGGTAACAGAGATTTCTATGTAATAGAAATAAAAACTGGGAAAGTCTAGGATTCTGCAGGAGACTCACATTATCAAATGTGTATTTTGACACTTTAGCTAAAACAAATACCATACATCTAAAAGTTCCCAGTTAGCTGTCTAGTTGCTGTAGCATTAGTACTTTAAGGCATGTAGTAGCCAGTGAGATACCTCAGTGGGTAAAAGCTCTTTCTATGCAAATTTGACAACCTGAATTCCATACCTAGACCCTATGATAGAAAGTGAACTGACTTCTGAAAGGTGTCCTGGGACCTCCACAGGTGCACCATGGCACCCCTCCCTGTAATAGTAATTTTTAATTACAAAAAGTAAATTATGCTAGGCAGTGGTGGCGCACACTTTTAATACCAGCACTGGGGAGGCAGTGGCAGACAGATCTCCAAGTTAGAGGCCAGCCTGGTCTATAGATCGAGTTCCAGGACGCCTAGGGCTACAGACCCAAACCATGTCTCCAAAACAACACCCCCCACCCCTCCAAATCAAAAACAAACCAAAACAACAAAAGCAAAGCCCTGTGGCCTAAAACATACGAAAAATTCTTTGCAAGGTCTTCTCATTGCCACTGTTTATGTACTACACACATTAACTCACCTTTTGAATTTGACCTGTCCCTTGAGATATTGAAATAAAATGAGATACTGCAACAGGATGTGTCGACGAAAGTTACTGTCACTCAGTTGTAAATCCATCAACTATTCAAAATATAAGCACATACACAAAACAACACATTAAAACCAAGTATGACTAAAAGCACAAATTATACAGTTGTAGAAATGGAAGATTCTGTTTCATTAAAAAAAAGATGCTGAGAGCTTCCTCCTCGCTCAGCCCAAGAGCAGATCAGCAAGAGCACCACTCATTTTCTAGCCTGCAGTGAGATGGGGTTGGGTAAGCGAGCAGAAACAAGGAGATTATCGGTAAATTAAAAATGGGCTGCTTCTCTGTAGATTTTGGAGAACTAAATTGCATTGTAACTGTATTATAGAACATGGAGCCGAGTGGACCTGAGGATCATTACTGAGGACATTCTCTAGGAATCCTGTCACCTAGCTGCTTCTATTTTGAGAGTGAGTGGTGGTAAAAAGAAAGACATTCTGATAACAATCCCCCATACAGAGCTCAAGGATCGATAAAGACTTTTTACACACTTGTAGTTTTGCCTTGCTTTTCTTTTCCTTTCTTTTCTTTCTTCCACCACATACCAGGGTGTTCTATTATTAGCACCTTCTTTCACACTCATGACTCAAGCTGCATTGTTGTCTTACTATAACTGGCCTTTCTTCAGCTTTGGGAAATGAATATTTGGTTCTGTTCTTTTCGATATTCACCCTCCGCATGGGAATGGCACACCAGTGGTTTTCCTTTCCTCTAGATCCCAACTGACTTTACTGGCATCATAAAGGCTCTTAGCTTCTGGATTCTACCTCAACTGACAGGCACAGTCCTTTTACTTTGATATTTGTTGCAGTCACAAGTTAAGACTACTGATCACTCAGTCATTTCAGCTCTGGAGTCTTCCTCTCACAGTCCTGTACAGGAGGAGCAATTACAATCTCATATCCTTTCAGGGCTCACTCTGACCTGCTCCCAGTGTAGCTAATACTTCAGTATTACTAAGACAGACCCTTGAGCTCGCCATTGTGTTTATCTGTGAATCCTACACTGTTTTTTATTATAACTGAATTTTGGTTTAGTTGTTTCCTTAAGGTGTTGTGGGCCAAGAAATATATTAACACTATTGTGTAAATACATAAGCACTTAAAATACAGTAGCAAAACAAAACAGTAATTAGTGGGTCAGCTTTGGCTAAACCATTTTCAACCACTTACTGAACACTTAGAACTACAATCACCTTCTTTATACCAACCCTATGGTTCTACCCAGATAAAAAACCAAGTTGTTTGAACAAAATCACGTGGCTGGACTGGCACCCTAAGGGGAATATCTTCATTCTACTCAACCATCTTATTCTTTAAAGCCACCTCTCTTTTTTAAAACCTTTCCATTTTCAAAAACACTACTTACTACCCCTCAATTTCTATTTGCTTTTCAAGAGAAAAAAGTTTATTTAATCAGAACCCATTTAATTTCTTGCTTCCTCCTCAAAGGAAAACTTAGCTGTACCTAGACCTGTACCAGCTTTCTCATCTGCTTCTGTTGCATCTTCCTGCTCAAAGAAAATCCTTTCATCTGTGTGCCTCAGTCTAAGCAAGCCCCATTTGTTACCCCTTTCATCTGTGTGCCTCAGTCTAAGTAAGCAAGCCCCATTTGTTACCCCTGCTTCCCGACCCTTCTACCCTCTCTTCCTTCTTCCCAAGTTCCATTTTGTTGATATTAAATAGCCTCCCTGAGAGATACCTCACCATACTCTCTTCACCCTCCCCAAATGGCAAAGACGAAAAAGAAACAGCTATATTTATGGTTTTCAATTTGTCCTTTACCTGCTCTGATTTGTCTTTCTTACCATTCTGTATCTAAGATCACCAATGAGTCTATGCTGATATGAATATATGCTGAGTACATAAGTCTGAGCACTAGTTTTGTTCTACTGGGCATGCTTGGTTCCCATGAACTCAAGCTTTCCTATTTAACTAGTCATCCCTGCTTTCTCAATTTTCTACATCCCCCACTCCTTTCTTAGTGCCTCCCCAGCCTTAGTCTTCTATTTCCTCGTCTCCCCACCCTCTTTCCTCCTGATTAAGTCTTGGTTTTCTTCAGACTTTGGTTCCACACTTCTTTTTCTAATCTACACTTTCCAGTTGATCTCATACATTGTATACATTATTTGCCACTTAAAAACTAATCAAATCCCAAATCTATACTGTTAACCCAGATCTTGTTGCAAACCTCCAGAATCATATACTTAGCTGCTCAACAATTCTATTTCATGCTCAATTGCCATCTGGTTCATGAATAAAACAAAACTCATCAGTTTTTCTCATAAGGCCAGTTCTTTAGAACTGGCTAATTCACCACCCACTTGCCTAAGCAATAGCCATTTGTCTAAGAAACTCTAAGAAGGCCATCTGGAGGAAGCAGTAGCTTGACTGCAACCCCCAGCAGCAAATTTAAGGGAATAAAGGAACAAGGGCAGAACACAAAAACAGACACAAAGAACACTAAGAGAGGACCACAAGTGGGGAGGAAGTGATTACTAATAGTCTTCATTTCTAAGTGCCCTTTACCACATTTTTCTTCTTTATTTATCTCATGCTGGAAGCCAACTTTTATTGCTAGGAACATGGATTAAAAGTAGCATTCAACTAGACAGAACAGGCTGAGATGAGACTATGTGACCATGCACACTAACTACTTACCATCTTCTGAGGGAAATGAAGCTCAGAAGACAGAACTACTTATTTAAATCTTAAGAGCCAGCCAGTGACAGCAGAGACTAAACATCTTCAACCTTACTCTTTGTTTACAATATTTACACATTTTGTAGTTCCTTTTCTATTAGATGCCATCATTTTCATTGTGTCATGGATCAAATATTGCTTTGTAAACATTTTTGTTTCTAGAACAAAAGGCCTTTTATACTTCTTGACTTTTGCTAATTGCTTAGCTCAGGCCTCACCTTGCCTCATATTATTCTAAACATAAAATGGCTCATCTTGGGTCACTTATGCTGTCATCAATTTTCCATGAAAATTTTCCATGAAATATTCTTGGTAAAGCAAAGGCTAAATTTAAAATCTTCCATTTCTATCAATTCAACATAAAATACTTTACAAATCTGTACTAGGAAAAAAGTTTACTGCATTTCATTATTAAAACTTTCATTAACTGTAATAATACCATGAAACAAAAATATTCCTTATAAAATTAAATATTTCAAAAGTTTAAAAGGCACAAACAGTTCAATATTCACATATTACCACCTAGTTACTTGTTTCACATTTATTTAAAAAAAAAAAAAAAAAAAAAAACCACATTCTGAAACTGTTGAGTGCCGAATTCCCTCCATATTCCTATTCCCATCTCCTGCTATGGTAACCATTCTCACATGTTTGGTAATTATGATTTTTTTTTTTCCCGAGACAGGGTTTCTCTGTATAGCCCTGGCTGTCCTGGAACTCACTGTGTAGACCAGGCTGGCCTCGAACTCAGAAATTCNCCTGCCTCTGTCTCCCAAGTGCTGGGATTAAAGGCATGTGCCACCAATACCCAGTGGTAATTATGATTCTTAGGCATATTTTATAACATTAATATATATGTGGCATCTATAAACACTATACAGATACACTCAAACTATATCACATTGTTTTGTAATTTGCTATTTTCACACAATACTAGGTTTGAAATCTACTCACATAAATACATGTAGCTTTAGGTTCAGAAACTAAAAAACAAATTGTATGTGTGTGAGTGTGCGCACACACACACACACTATGGGAACTATATGGTGTCTTGTCAAAACTTGCATTCATACAAAAGCAGTCAGACAATACATATATGAAGGATCATGGCCACAAAAAGTAAAGCTTATTTTACAGATAAGTCAGATTTGGAGACAACTGTTCCCAGGTCATCCACTATGAGCTCTTCACTGAATTCTGTTGAATAAATTACTGCCCTGTGTATAAAAAAGGTTAGAACCTTGTTTCCAATTGTTCACTTACACATTATTTTTAAGTCAGTATAGCAAATCTTATGCTTTCCTTTGAGTGGGTATATGATTCTCTAGGATAGTGGTTCCCAACTTTCCTAATGCTATGACCTTTTAATACAGTTCCTTATGTTCTGGTGACACCCACCCAACCAATTAATTATTTTTGTTGCTACTTTATACTGTAATTTTCTTACAGTTATGAATTTCAATGTAAATATCTCTGTTTTTCAATGGTCTTATACAACCCTTATATACTGCCCAGTTTATGTGTCAACTTGACACAAGCTAGAGTCATCAGAGAGGAAGGAGCCCCAGTTGAAGAAATGTCTCCATGAGATCCAGCTGTCAGGCATCTTTCAATGGGAAAGGACCCAGCCCATGTTGGGTGGTATCATCCCTGGGCTGGTGGCCCTAAGTTCTATAAGAAAACAAGCTGAGCAAGTGATGGAGAACAAACCAGTAAGCAATACCCCTCCATGGCTTCTGCTTCAGCTCTTGTCTCCAGGTTCCAGTCCTGCTTGAGTTCTTGACCTGACTTCCTCCACTGATGGACTATGATCTGCAAATGTGAGCCGAATAAACCCTTTCCTCCTCAACTTGTCTTTTGGTCATTGTGTTTTGTCTCAGCAATAGAAACTAAGACATCTTGTGAAAGAGTCATTTGACTCCCAGAGGGGTTGCAACTGACAGATTAAGAACTGCTGCTCTAGGAGGTACAATTAGTAATAAACGTTTTTAACTTTAACACCTAAAAGTGTTAAAATGTTAAATCAGTATTTTCTCATATCTTTGTCCAAACAATTTATCTTGGGCTTTTTTTTTTTTTTTAAAAGACAAGGTCTATATAGCCCTGGCTCTCCTGAATCTTGCTATGTAGAATAGGCTGGCCTCAAACTCAGAGATTGGCCTACCTTGTCTTCTGAGCACACTAGACCATCTAGGGCTATACAGGAAGATAGATAGATAGATAGATAGATAGATAGATAGATAGATAGAACTAAAGCTAATAAAATCCTAAATGACATAGAACTAAGCCTGAGCTCTGCAATGATAACTTCCAAAAATGCAGAATTATGCTACCAAATATGCTTCTTTCTAAATTATCTTCATTGAAAATTTAATTATACTGTAGCCAGACACTGTGTTTAGGACAGTATGTAATCTTTGAAATTTGCTAAGACTTCCCTTATGATTTTTTTTAATTTCTTTTTTTATTAGATATTTTCTTTATTTACATTTCAAATGCTATCCCGAAAGTTCCCTATACCCTCCCCCCGTTCCCTTATGATCTTATACATAAATTTGTGAATGTCACACACACACACACACACACACACACACACACACACACACACACACACACACACACACACACA
>NC_034604.1:6150367-6173578 GCF_900095145.1 Mus pahari | reverse complement strand
ACTCAGAAATCTGCCTGCCTCTGCCTCCAAAGGTGTGCGCCACCACCACCCGGCTGAGTAGTCAGTTTTCTGAACCGCTGAGTCATCTGTCCAGCCCCATAACTGAGTATTTTTGATGGTGATCTTTAACTTGAGTCCCCTAAACTTTGGAGTTTTAATTAGAGTGTGAATGGGAAGCTTTTCTCGAGGAAGCTTTTTTCTCACACTTTCATTTTCTCACTGTGTACACACATCATTATCAAGTAGTTTTGCATTTATATCAATCATGGCCCAAGAGCCCAAGTGTGAAGAAGTATTCTGACTTCTGGGAGAATACTTCTTTATGAGATTATAGGTGCTGCTTTATGAGATCATGGGTGGCATTATGTATGCAGTCATTGGGTAAGCAGATAGAAGACAAATCTATAGCTTTGTTATTCCCGAGTTGGTAACTTCCTATAAAATCATTGCTCTGGGCAGGTATCAGTAATATACGTTAAAGTTCTACAACAGTCCCAGTTCCCAGCAGTACGTGGCTATACTCTGGTCCAACAGGGAGCACACTTGGCCTCTTAGTTGCAATCAGTCAGTGTGGCCACCATCTGCTTTGGATACAGTCCCATGGGCCATGGCTTCAGTTTCACTCTCATAACTTGCTATTTCCTATTTATTCATTTAGTTAGTTAGTTTCTGAGACAGGATTTTTCTGTGTATCCCTGGCTGTGCTGGAACTCAATTCTCTAGAGCAGACTGGCCTCAAACTCAAAAACCGCCTATTTTTATCTCCCAAATGCTGGGATTAAAGGCATGTGCCACTACCACTGGGCATAATTTGTTTTTTCTGATTTATGAAAATATTTACTTCTGGAAGCACAGCCTTATTTTTGGTGTTCTCTTTATACTTGTCATTCCTATGTTTTCAGAAAAAGGAATGTAAGTCAAAACATAAACTCGATGTGCCATTTGAACAAAAATCACTGAAATGCATATAAAAACAGGGAACTTTAAAGCCCCTTAGTTTTAACTATATAATAAATGAATTGCAAAACTATTTTTACAAATGCAAATTATATCCTAACTAAAATTTAAAATATATACACTTCACAGTAATTAGGTACACTGGTTCTAAGGTAAGTCTTCTAAAGTGACTTAATGGAGAACAACATTGTTACTAAATTAGTCTTGTTCAAGTAAGAAATGGGAATCTCAAATTAAAACCAATCGTGGCTATAAGTACTACTGACTATGACCAGACTGCACGTTTAGGACAAAATGCCTCGCCTTCAGTGGCAAAGAAGCATCCTACCTTCTCACTCGTTAAAAACTTTGCGAAGTACACATGCTCTCCTCCTGTTTTCAATTCTTCCATCTTTTTCCTGGAGGCTTGAGTATCATCTAATTTATAACTTTTAAAAACAGCTAAAACTTCTTCAGAATACTGCAAAGAACAAAAAAGAGTTTCCTTTGACATTGTTATAAAAAATTCATTCGGTGATTTTCTGTATCAAATGCTTTAGAATTTACTCCTAGTTAACATATATAATGTAAGGGATATTTTCAAAAAGGCATAAAAAATTCTAACAGCAACATGGGGAGTAAAAGTACTTTTGAGTGAGATTTCTTAATATTTAAAAGCAGGAATAAACACTATTCCTCAAAAACTATAAGACTTCTGCAGCAAACAGAAAAGGATTTATTTTGATAGCATAAGCATTTCCCTTGAGTATCTGCTCAACCCTGTCTCTGGGATAAGAAAATATCAAGCTACTGAAATGTCTCATTTATGGCACAGTATCTATGCATACCCTCCTGTATAGTTCACTAAATCACCTCATACAAGTAGTATCTAATACAATGTAAATGCTATGAAGATACTTTTATAGGAAATCAGTCTGCATGTTTGTTAGTATAGGCAAATTTTCCAAATATTTTCAATCTATGGATGACTGATGTCATAGAACCTACAGATATGAAGAGATGATTATATATAAAAGTTTACCAGTGAGTTGTTTTGCTATGTGGCTATGATGTCATTGCATTCTAAAGACTCATGTTTATATGACAAACTAGTGCTGTGCTTGGGTTTCATCAGAGAAGCCTCTTATTGCAACAGGGATGGGAAATGGCTAAAATGTGAGAGTAAGTGACAGTTCAAGCCGTAAGGAGAACATACATGTCATTACCTCCAAATGCAGAGAACATGGTAGAAAGGGGTAGAAACATGGTAGAAAGGGGCTGAAAGATGTAAAGGTTAGAGGAGTAGGTGAGAAACGCAGCAAAAAGCTACCTTCTGGGTAGGACACAGATACTCAAGACCTCATCGCAGCTGTGGTTACCTGCACGGGACTGCACAGGACTGGGCCCGTCAGCACTTGATCATGGATTGGGGATGAACCCTTAAGCCCCCTTCCCTGCATGTCTGCTGGCAGCTAATGGTTGTTGGGGAGAACAGATCATTTTCTTCAGGGTATAGTCACTAATTCACTGCTACACTCCAGTAAGTAACTCCTCCCACATGCATACAAGCAAAGCTAATTAAACTTAGTTGGGTCAGATGCAGAAAGAAGTCATGAAAGAAGGAAGAGAACTTGCTGGGAAGGAAGGTTTGGGAGTGAGGGTGATAAAAAGGGATGAGGTAAAAATACCTAAAATTCATGTATTAAAACTGTTAAAGAACTTTGAAAAACTTAGCAGTAAAATTGATTGTTTAACCAGCTATGGAACCCTCAAAGCCATTTTATGTGCTAAGACTAACAAATCAATAAGATGGTAATTCAACAGAGAAGAAACTCCCTTATCTCATTCACCATTTGAATCTCAATTTAGAAGGTGACATTCCTCTAAGATAAATTAACACAGAACACTTACGTTGCTTTAAAACTTATCTATGTTTTTGATTTGAATCACAGTCTTCCATGTCTACAAGATATATATGGAGATTCTTTTAAGACAGGGTTGGCAAATGTTTTGTAAAGGTGTAGACAGCAAGTATTTTGGGCTTTGTGGCATGTATGTTGTCAGTTCAAATGCTCAACCTGCCACCACACTGTAGAAAACCCCAGATAAATGAACCTTCATGGCTGTAGTCCAACAAACCTTTTTACAAAGCAGACTGACTTGGTTTGGGGCTATAGTTTTATGGAGTCTGTTTTAATAGGACAACTAGAATAAAATAACAGTTGGGCAGGGCCAACTTTTTTCAAGCTTTCTCGCTTCTGTAGACTCTGCTCCCTACCTCTCAATACATATTGGTGTGTGCTCTTCAAAAGCACTTCAAATAGAGAAGACATCCTGAAACAAAATCATCACTTTATGTGGACAGCAATTACCATGAAAAATCGAGGCTTTAATGACTAACTTTTAAACCTAAAGCCACTTAAAAACTATACTACGAAAATCAGTGGCTAAGAATCAATTCACAACTTAATTTCTGTATATTACAGAATAGGTATGAAACCATCAGAGGGAGAGTTCCATAGTGAAAAGTATTTGAACAAGATAAAGTCTACCCCTGCCATTGTCGGAGAAATATCAGCTTCAGAGGTCTATGACTCACCTTGAGAAAAGTTTTCCAGGAAATCTTCTCATAGCATTGTACTGGGTTCCTGAAGTAATCCTGAAGTGACCAGAATTTTCTATACAGGTTGTAATCAATTGGAATAGAACTATAAAATAAATACTGTATTACATCACTTAAATTATTTGACAGACACAGAAGCTTATAAAAAGTTTCTATCCCCTAAAAAGTATACATTTAAAAAAAAATAATGACATAAACTTTTAGAAACAGTCTGAAGGGTTTGGAAAACATGATAGGAGTGGCTATGTGAAATTAGTTGGAAAAAGTCCTATGTGCAATATGTGGGCCATGTTTTACCATCTGTTTTATTGCACTACAGGGAAAAGGGCAAACATATGCTGAAAAACTGTCAGAATAAATGAGTTTCCTAGGCTACCCATGAGTAAGTACTATCCTGGAATGCCTTTCTAGACTTAAACCAAAGTAAACAGATAATGCCTATCCACCCACTACTCAAGGAAATGCTAGTACAAGACAAATATGTAAGGAACAATCAAGTTAGCATCACAAAGCAGGTCTTTTCTCCAGTGACTTCATTATGGCATTACTAATTTAACTTCTAATTTGTCTATGATACTATGTGGACCAGTGGATTCTTCCTAGGAAAAATGAAAGGTTACCTCTGGCAGAGAGAATCATGTCCATCTTTGTCTCAGTAACTAGAAGATCTAAATATAATTTAATGTTTGACACCAATAAGAATATTTTGTTTATTTAAGGGCTAGAGAGATGGTTCAGTGGTTAACAGTCCTTAGTGTCTTGCAGAGAACTGGAGGTCAGCTAGGCAGCTACATTAGGCATGTAAGGCAGCTAAAAACTGCACGAAACTTCAGTTGTAGGGGACTGGGACACCTCTCAAGCCTTCAGAGGCACCTGCACTCATGTGCACATATCTACACACACACACACATACATATAAAAGCAAATCCATTTTGAAAAGGGATCTTTGGTTTTTAGCTATTTTTCTTTGTGTGTGCATGTGTATGTGTGTTTATGATATATGTTGTCCTTGTGTGTGAGTGTAGGTACATGTGTGGACACTGGAAGACAACATGTTCGGATTAGGTCTTTGCTTTCCACTTTCTTCAAGGCAGAGTCTCTGTTGTTGTTTGCTGCAGTGTACACTAGGTTAGCTGGTCTGTGAGCTTTCAGGTATTCTCTTAGAGGAGTTCTGGGAGTACAGATGCGTGCTACAGTGCCTGGTTCTACATGGGTTCTGAGGATTCAAACTTAGGTCTCCACAATTTCTTCTCCTTATTTTCTTCTCCTTCTTTACTGGCTTTTCAGAATCAATTTCATTTATTTTTCTGTGGTACTGGGGGGAATCAAACTCAGCAAATACTTTGCCACTGAGATATGCCCCCTTTCCAGAGTAAATTTTCAAGCAGTATCAACACACTAAGAAACTTTGACAGTTGAGGCACTAAAACATCTCCCACTTGATGGTTATTTCCCCCTTGGCTGGATACATTCTTTCATGGCTAAATGAATTGGGTTTTTTGGTGTTGAGTATTGAATCTAGGGTTTGTGTTTGCCAGGTAAGAGCTTCACTGAGCTATACCTCCAGCTCTTCAGATAAACTTGGAAGCGTCTACACGCCAAATACCAATTTATTGTCCACTTGTACTGTTCTTTAGAAACTTACAGATTGCCCATTTACCCACACAAGGTATATTGATGTACATATGCACGCGCACGCGCGCACACACACACACACACACACACACACACTCACGCGCACAATGTTATGGAACAGAGGATTGAGCCCAGGATTTCATGCATGATAGGCAAGTACTCAACTACTGAGCTCCATCCTTTGCCTCATTTGTTTTTTGTTTTGTTTTGTTTTCTGAGACAGGGTTTCTCTTTGTAACCTTGGGGAACTGAACTCAGAGATCCACCTGCCTTGCCTTCCTCTGCTGGGATTAAAGGCGTGTGCCACCCCTACCCCCAGCTTTTTGCTATCTTTCCACCCACAAAATGGAAAAAAAGAACTGACTTCCACAAGGTGTCCTCTGATCTTTGTTTTTGTGTTCTGGCACATGCATATACATACACACTAAACAAATACACAAATGTAAAAGTACATAAACTCATCCATAGGGAAGTTGTTTAAATAGGATCTGGCATACTCTGAACCTTGGCTCTTCCCATCTCAGTCTCCCCAGCAGCTAGAATTATAGGCCTGTACCAGTAGACCCAACTTACATTTGTAAGCAATAACAAATCAGAGGTAAGAGTTACTGTCTAAAATAGAATGTCTGAAGTGAGATGCAGTCAAATCCAGACATCTGGGTATGAGGCAGGAAGGTCTCTTGAGCTTAGAATTTTAAGAATAGTATGGTCAACAAAGGAATATCCATCATAACATGAACAGCAAAACAATAGAATGTTACCTAAGTATCTTAAACTGAAATGTTTCAAAAATGATTTTTTAAAAAGTGTTGAATATTTTTGGTGTCATTATTTTGAGATAGTCTTACTATATTACTCAAGCTGCCCTCAAATTCAAGCCAGTCCTCTAGCCTAATCCTCTCTGGTTCTGGGATTATAGGTTTACACTAACATTCCTGGTTCACCGAACCATTTTACACAATCTTATACATTAATTTTAGTATAAAAATGTTTATTCAGGGGCTGGAGAGGTAGCTCAGAGGTTAAGAGGACTGGCTGCTCTTCCAGAGGACCTGGGTTCAATTCCCAGCATCCACATGGTGGCTTATGCATTGCTGTAGCTAAGAGTTCCAGGGGGGAAAAAAGAAAAACAAAACATTTATTTATTATCAAAATATCTAGCATAGACTCCACATTACAAATTTATGGGTAATATATTATGCTTTGTAATCCAGTTTTTGCTGTTATGGTGGTGGTTATTTCTATTTTTTGAGGCAGAGTCTCACAGGCTGGCCTGATACTTGCTATGTAAACCAAGTTACTAGCCTTGAACTCATAGAGATCCACTTGCTTTAGCTCCTAAAGGCTGGGATTAACGGTATGTGCCACCATGTCCAGCCATAAATTCAGTTCTTTTATTTTAGGTTTATTAGTTTTAATAGTGTGAGAGTTTTGCATATATGTATATGTACTATAAGGTCAGAAAAGGGCATCAGCTTCCCCTAGAACTGGAGTATTATATAGTTGTAAGCCACCATATAGGTGCTGGGAACCAAGCCTAGGTCCTCTATAAGAACAAGTACTCTCTACAGCTGAACTATCTCTCCAGCAGCTAAATTTACTTCTTAAGACTTAATTGGGGTGGGGGGGAAGGGGGGTGGGGGAGTGGGCTGGGTGGGGGACTAACTGGTAACTCAGTTACTCATCAAGAATTATAATTCTCGGGCTGGAGAGATGGCTCAGTGGTTAAGAACACCGACTGTTCTTCCAAAGGTCCTGAGTTCAAATCCCAGCAACCACATGGTGGCTCACAACCATCCATAATGAGATTCGGCACCCTTTTCTGGAGTGTCTGAAGACAGCTACAGTGTACTTACATATAATAATAAAAAAATCTTAAAAAAAAAAAAAAAAGAATTACAATTCTCCATACACTTTCCTCCTCCATTCATAAAATAATTTACAATAGACAAAGATAGCCAAGTGCCTGATTCTATTTAAAGAGTATTCTTGTGGTTGAGTTTATTTAGTTTTCTACTTACATATTTATTTGTTTGGTGTGTATGTACATGTGTATGCCATAGGACAAGTGGAGGGGTCCTTGGACAACTTGTACAAGTTAGTTCTCTCCACCCTCTGTGTCCTGGGGGTCAGTCAGGCCGTCAGAGCCGGCAGCAGGCACCTTTACTCACGGGCCATCTTTACCAGCCCTTTGGACTAGTTTATGGTCTCACAACAATAGACCTGAATGCAATAAGTAGTGACTAGCTAGCAGAGTATTTCTGAGATTCTATTTACACTTCAGATAACTCATTATAACTACTTTTGCCCAGTATTGCACAGACAGACCCTAAAGGTCCATTTTATCCATGATATATGTAAAGAAATTGGTCTCTATAAAGAGAGTAAACACAACTAGAATAATGAATAATGATTAGAACATGACTAGAAAATGAAGAGATACTTTTCTGTGTGCTTTACCATTTCCACTGTATGTTTCATCAGCAACTACAATGAAAAATACCAAGTGCCTTAGTAGACCATCATCTTTCTGAATGCTTTCAACAACCACAGTGAGTAGATGACACTGCTACATTTTAAAGGAACCAAAACTCAGTTGTAGGAAACCACTTGTTTAAGGTCATATGACTAGCAAGCAAGTACCAGAGTTAAATCTGGGAGTACATCACTTCTAAATGCTTCTTATGTGAATAAATGATCGAATTTGAAATCTGGGATATCAGAAACACCTCTCCCTTTCTGATCTTCTGGACAGTAATTATAGAAATTCTTTCCTTTACAACGGACAGTAGGGCCTATCGTTTCAGACATAGAAGGGTACTATTCTGACAGCCCAGGAAGATTTTGGTTTTCTGGTCCCCCTTCTCATCTTCTCATCACCTCTTCTAAATGAGCACTATGAAGAAACTACCTGCAACAAAGGCTCAGAACTCATAGAGTAAGAAAAGAAAGATAAGAAAAAGACTTGAAAAACTAAAAACAAGAAAAAATAGAAAGAAAAAGAGAAAGGGAGGTTTCTAATTCTTTGCATGCCGTTAAGTCAGTACACTTAACATGAGTACCAGGAACATAATTTAATGGAAGGGAGAAGAGAGGGGCTAAGGTTGCCATGGTTAGGGTATGTGTAAGATGAGCTGCTCAAACAGTTAAAAGTATCTGTCGATAATTTAGAAGGCAACTGATAACAGCCTACTAGTGATTCAGGATTTATCATTTTATTTAACACACACGAAGGGTATATAAGAAAATCCTATAAGCACGACTTCCTCCCTCCTTGTCTGTATCTTCATTTCAGTATTTGATATCTCATTAAAGGGTTATCTTTCTAAATCAGGACATCTTAAGATCTAAAAACTCACCACGTTGTCGGGGCTTCATCATCTCCCATTTCACCTTCTTCTACATCCATCCCTTCCTCTCTATCCTCAGTGTGCTGAATAAAACAAAACCAAACCCATTCTGTCATGAAGTAGCCATTGAGCAAAAGATGACATGTCATAGATTAAGTAATTTCTATATTGCTACACAATTATTATTAGGGAAGCCTAGATACAGTAATTGTTCAGACCTATAATCTTTAAGGCAATGGGTATTTTGGTTGACAGGAAACCAACAGTAGTATGACAATAACATAGCACGGTCATGTGTAAAGACATAAGATCTGCCTTATTTTCCAAATATTTTTTCATCACTGAAACAAATAGTATACTACTATTACTACTACTACTACTATTAAAGGATTGAAGCTAACGTGGGTGTTAATGCCGTAGAAAAATATACAGGCAGTCTTCCCTTGTCACTGGCAGTAATACATATGGATGTACTTTTTCTGAGAAGAACAAAATCTGAAATACATGTATACTTTGACTAAGCAATTTCACTTCTCCTAAGGAGATACATGTATGGGTTAGTAATTATAAACACAATCCACTGTAGTATGAACGATTTCTACTACTCCATATTCTCTGAGCTAGGAAGGTAACACAAGCCAGCAGTGGGAGATGAAGGCAGGAGGATCAGAGCACAGGTCATCTCCAGCTATAGAGTGAGTTCAAGGGCGGCTTGGGTATGTGAGAGCCTGGCTTAAAATTACAAAACAAAACAGATGATTTAAATGTCTACTGACAAGAAATCATGGTATATCCATTCTGGAATCTAATCTGTAATTAAACTGAAACATATCAGTTTAAAAAAGAAAATGAACTTAAGAACTTTATATAGTATATCATCTTATTTGGGAAAAATAACATTACTTTGTACAAGGACTCAAAAAAGTCTTAAAAGATTAGATGGAGAATATTAGGAGCAGTTAAAGAGATAATACACACTTATAGAAAACATGTAAAAACCATAAGTAATGTTCAAAGTGGCAAACACTTTCCCTCTATAGTTACCTTGTGGTTATGTACATGAAAGAACTGAGCACTTCTCTAACATTCACTTCAACAGAAGACAAGCTACTCAGTAACAACATAATCTAATTTTGATTATAGTCAATATCCTTTGAACTCCAAATACTGTTTGAAATTTTTATACATAATGCATACTACTTTAATATATTAATAATGAAGGGCCAAATGAGATCTCTCAGCTGGTAAATTCATCTGCTGTGCAAGCCTAGTTACCCAAATGCAATCCTTGAGATTCAAAGAGGAAGAAAGGTAGAACCAATTCCACAGAACTGTCTTCTAATTTCCATGTGTCCCTTCTCCACGTGCACATGTACAGACAAACTAACAAAAAACTTTGAATTAAGTTAAAGGTCTTCACATTTTTGGTGATTTAAAGACCCTATTTACATCAATTCTCTGAACTACAACGTCTAAGTATGCTTTGTAAGGAAGTTTCTTATCAGCCTTACCTTCTGACCCAGGGTGCTCTCCTGCTCATTGGTATTGAAAACAGTGACATTTTCCAGGTTAAACTGACTCTGCAAATTAAGACCTATGGAAAAGAGATTTTCATGCAAATGCAGTCAGTTTTCTGCCTGAGTCTCTTGAGTGCTAGAAATAGGCATGTGCTACTATACCAGGCTGAGTTAGTCCTTTTTATTCCCAAAATTCAAAACAAATACACATAATACATATAGTATTTAGAATTTTGCTAAAGCATTTATTTCAGTTTGATAGAATATAATGAATTAAAATACTATAAAGATGGCCAAACTATTTAGCTTTCTTTGTTCTGCCTGCTAAGCGTCTCACAATTACCATATCTTAGGTTCAGATTCTGGCTTTTATTTAGGGTCCAGATCTTACCTTTAACTACCATTCTGAAATACAAAGTTCTTTGGAAAAATGGATGACTCCAAGACTGGGAAAGGAAAAAAGAGATGAGCCTGGATAATCTAAACGATACTAAGAAAATCTGAATGAGCTCCCAGTGACAGAAACAGGAACTATGTGAGGAAAAAATAAATATTGTAAGAGCCCATGATTTGCTGAAGAATGATACCCTGGACTCAAATAGTACATAAACACAGAGTGTTTATTCTGCTGAAGTCCAGCATGTTGAGGTCTCCCATTACCAAGACAGAGAGACAACCAAATGAGCTAGCATGCCTGATTTAAAGTACATTAGGGAATTCTTGGGTAGGTGACCTTTATCTTGTTCCATTTCTAGGGACATTTCATTTCTAGGGCATAGGGGCTGGAAACTGTTGCTGGGGAGGTCTGGACCATATGACATTTATAATCTAAGGAATAAACTATCCACAGTTCATTTGGAAAGAGGTAACTAAACTAACATGCCAGCAAGGAGTCAACCTTCCCTTATGGAAGGATCATCACTAATAAACATAGGAAAAGTGAGAAAATTGCCATGATGCCCTAATAATATTCATATCAGGCAAGATCCACTGATGGATATTAGCAGACCAAGCTTAAGAAGAAAAGAAGACAATCTGTGTATTGTCTCAAAATATCATCCCTCCTCATAAGCATTATAGATCACAAAGGGAAAAGCTGCAATTCAAATAGGTGATACCATCTTAACTAAGCAATGAGTGATATTAACACTCCCAGTGTAAGACATGTCAACATCAACTTCTAAATGATGCTTTGAGAAGGTACATCAGTTTCCTCTGAGTTCTTAAAAAACCTAACTTTAATTCCTATGTGTTAAGTCACAAAAGATAAGAGAGACTAAGGGACTGTTGATTGGAGAAACTAGGGAACATGAAGATCCTGGAATAGAAAAGGGAAGTAGTGATCAAGGTGATGAAATTCTAACGTCTCCAGCTGGCAACCACTACTGTAGCAATGCATTTCTTAGTGTTAATAACTGTATTAGACACTAGTGATACTATATAACGGTATTCAGATATCTATACTATCCTTATAATTCTTGTCACAGAGAATTAGATGGGAAATTCAGTTGTTCTATTAGTAGCTTTGTTGGCCAAAAAAAAAAAAAAAGAAAAGAAAAGAAAAGAAAAGAAAAATCTAATAAATGGAGAAATCGCTTATCAAGCCGTACTTAAATCTACATCTTTAGACAACATTGAAAAACTGTAGCCTGGTGCCGAATTTTCTGGATGATGAAGGCTCTGATCTTAGAGGCACCATATACAAGCAATGAAAATCTTCTCAAGAAAGGTATCCATCCTGGGACTCAAAACTATTCTTCTCACTGGGCAGTGGTGGCGCATGCCTTTAATCCCAGCACTTAGGAGACAGAGGCAGGCAGATTTCTGAGTTCAAGGCCAGCCTGGTCTACAAAGTGAGTTCCAGGACAGCCAGGGCTATACAGAGAAACTCTGTCTTGAAAAAAACCAACCAACCAACCAACAAACAAACAAAAAAACCACACTGAAATGATCAGATGTAGACAAATGCTTACCATATTTTAAAACTAGAAAGCAAAGTTCAAAGTATCAACAGGGAGTAAAAAGCTAAAAAGTGAAAAGATCTCCCAGATATGAGAACCACATCGAAAGACTCAGAGTGTAATAGAGGCAGACAGACAGACATTCACACAGGAAGGCAAGCAGGTAAAATAAAAGACAAGACACTTGATGAGGTTTGGTCTGCTGCTATGTATTGTAATGGTAAATTCTGTACCCAAGGGGTAGGCCTGCAAGTGAATTCTCCTGTTTACAAGTGTGTGCAAACCTTGTTCCTTGATTTCAAACAACTGCTTACATAACAATGACTACAGCCAATTACTAGAGGGATTAGATGTAGTGGGTTACCTAGTTGGGGGTGGAGAAGAGTGGGGAGCCAGGAAGAGGAGGAGGAAGAAAAGGAGGAGAGGAGGATGCATCCATTAGGGGAGATGGACCATAGCACGTGGTCAGGAGAAACAGCAAGTATGGGATATACCATTGGGAAGATTGTCAGGCCAGCAATTAGAAGAGAAGATTGGGGATTAAGCACCCTCCCCAGTAACTGTCAAACCCAAATAAAATAACCATAGCATGAATTTCATTTATTTGTAAGCTAGTCAGGAGAAGCATAAAGTGGTTGTACTATTGATACAGCCAAAGAATAGATACATAACTGGAGATGCAAAATAAAAAAAGGCATTTATAAAATGTAAAGATGTCATCACCACAACTTTTAGAAGTGGTAAAAGACAAGAATCCAAATTTAAAATGTCAACAAATCCAAAGAATATTAGGTAAAAAGCAACCTACACATACATACATCATAGTAAAATCAAAGAACATCTTAAAAGCAGTGAAAAAATTATCTTTCAAAAGTTAGACATCTGATTAATCTATAGAACATAAGATGAGGGCCATGAAATGGCTTAGCTTGATAACATGAGTTCAATTCCCAGGACCCAATGGTAGGCTGGAACTGACTCCCATAAATTGTCCTTTGATCTCCATATATATACATGTACACACACACACACACACACACAGAGTTATAAAAAGTTTAAAAAGGCTGGGCGTGGTGGCACACACCTTTAATCCCAGCACTCGGGAGGCAGAGGCAGGCAGATTTCTGAGTTCGAAGCCAGCCTGGTCTACAGAGTGAGTTCCAGGACAGCCAAGGCTACACAGAGAAACCCTGTCTCGAAACACCAAAAATAAAAAAAAAAGTTTAAAAAGAACAACAAAGGCCGGGCCTGGTGGCGCAGGCCTTTAATCCCAGCACTCGGGAGGCAGAGGCAGGCGGATTTCTGAGTTCGAGGCCAGCCTGGTCTACCAAGTGACTTCCAGGACAGCCAGAGCTATACAGAGAAACCCTGTCTCGAAAAACCAAAAAAAAAAAAAAAAAAAAAAAAAAAAAAAAAAAAAAAAAAAAAAAAAAAGAACAACAAAGAATGAGAGACTAAATATTAAGATTATTACAAATGAAATGAAATCTATCTAGTACCAACCCAGCATTTTAAAGCCACTGAACTCATACAAGGATTACAGAGAAATTAAGATTTCATGAAAGAGATGTCATATATGATTATAGTTCTGTCTGGTTGTATGTTTGGTAGGTGTGTGTGTGTGTGTGTGTGTGTGTGTTAACTTGACATAAACTAAAGTCATCTGAGAAGAGGCAACCACAATTGAGAAAATGCCTCTCTAAGCTTGGCCTATAGGCAAGCCTATTGGCATCTTCTTAGTGGTTAATGGGGGACAGGGGGTGGGTGGGGCACTGTGGGCTGTGCCACTGCTGGCTGTGCAGCTCTAGTATCAGAGTATGTTAGAAAGCTGGGTATAGCAGTGGTGCATGCTTTTCATCCTAGCACTCAGGAGGCAGAAGCAGCGAGTTCAAGGCCAGCCCATTCTACATAGTGAGTTCCAAGACAGACAGAACTATATAGAGATCTTGTCTCAAAGGGGGAAAAAAAGGCAAAATGAGCAAGCCATAAGGAGCAATCCAGTAAGCAGCACTCCTCTACAGTTTGTGTCATTTCCTGCCTTTAGGTTCCTGCCTTGAGTTCTTGCCCTAAATTCTCTTAGTGATAGAGCGTGATGGAGTTTTAAGCTGAAATAAATCCTTTCCTCCCCAAGTTACTGTTGATGGTATTTATTGCAACATTAGAAATCCTAACTAAGACAAGTTCTGTATTAAAAAAAAAAAAAAAGACTAAGGGACAATGACCACAGATGAATGAAGGAGTATACACATAATAAAACTAACTAAGAAATGACTAAGAAAGAGAAAACCTAGACCTAGCATGACAAAAAGAAAGCACACAATCCACCATTAGCATATTCTATAAGCTTACTATAAGCATGTACCATTGTCTGCACATCACATTTTAATACAATCATCACAATAATATATTAAAGGCAGGGAAAAACCAAATCAAAGAGATACTAAATTCTAGTACATCTGAATAGATAAAGACAATTTTGGAGCCAAGCAATGGTTCCACAAGTATTTGCTTCATCATTATATTTATGTTGCATACTTTGCAATGAGTTACATTTCATAATAAAACATTGTGAAACAGGGGATGGAGAGACTGTCCTCCTGTTACAGAGGACAAAGCCACTACATAGGTGGCTTACAACCATCTGTAATGCCAGCTCCACAGGCAACATACACATGGCATGCATATGCACATGCATATACACAGGCAGGTAAAGCACTCATATGTATAAAATAACAGCTTTTTTGTTTAAAAAATTCTAAAATTGCAGAGGCAGGCGGATTTCTGCATTTGAGGCCAGCCTGGTCTACAAAGTGAGTTCTAGGACAGCCAGGACTATACAGAGAAACACTGTCTCGAAAAACAAAAAAACAAAAATCAAAAAAATTCTAAAATTAAAGGCATTTAATATGACTAAACAGGAATTACTGTAACAGAAAATGGAAACAGAATAGGCTTATATTCTGAAATTGAATATAGATTAATAGTTCATACCTACATATGATTCAGTAGCATACTGTTAATAAACTTTGAATTTAAGACTATCTATATCATACACAGAGGTGGTGAATTTATAAGAAAATAAAGCAATTTTCTATGCTTTCAATATTTTATGTTCAGTTTTCTTATTATGACAGATCTTACTCCATAAAAACTGGGAGAGATTTCCTTAAAAAAGAATATAATGTATAGAAACTTACCTGATTTCTCGGATAGAGGAAAAAGCCTGGCCAGAAAGAGCTGAATTCTTCCACAGAAAACTGTATTCTGAGATTTAGACAATCTTCTGAGGAGATCTAACAATGTTCAGAAATGAATAACACAGAAGAAATCATTTTATGTTTATTATAATTGTACCTGAATTTTTAACCATTTGCCCAGGATTTTCCTAAAGCAAGGGTCCTCAAAATGGAAGTAGCAGTCATTGTCAAAGAAAGTACTGTAAGTTAGAAGAAAAAAAAAATATGTGGACAAAAACCAATGAAAGTGAATGATGGGTTTTAATAAATAAAACTGTTAACTTAAAAACAAAGATCCTAATTCACTTTTAAGACATCTTCATTGCCCGACAGTGGTGGCACATGCCTTTAATCCCAGCACTTAGGAGGCAGAGGCAGGTGGATTTCTGAGTTTGAGGCCAGTATGGTTTTCAGAGTGAGTTCCAGGACAGCCAGGGCTACACAGAGAAACCCTGTCTCGAAAAACGAAAAAAAAAAAAAAAAAAGACATCTTCATTGTTAAATAATAAACCACCAACACCTATTCTTCTGGTCACGTTCAGTTTTAAAAGAATAATTTATTTAATACTGAGTACTTACCATTGCACATACGCAGTAAATAATTTTTGCCAGCAGAATAGAATGTATTCTGAAATTAAGACCAAAATTATTACTATACTTTGAAAGTTGCCCACTCCCTTCAATAAGTCATAGGAATTAAAACATTAAAGAGCACTAACGTATAAGAGTCTATTTCACTACTTTTACTTATTTCAAAGCATTTTCACTTGAATATGCATTAACAGCATAGCACTGAATAACTTGTAAACATCTAGAAGTGTGTGTGTTTGCTTTATCTTTAACACTTTGTTTTACATTTGTTTATTTTATGAGTGTTTTTCCTGCATCTATGTATGTGTACTATATGTGTGTATGGTATCTGCAAAAAAGCTAGAAGAGGTCATCAGACCACCTTGAACTGAGTTATGGATGATGGTAAGCCACCATGTGTGAGTGTTGGGAATTAAACCCAGGTTCTCTAAAGGAGTAACAAGCACTCTAAGCTGCTAAGCCATTCCCCAGCCTTCTTTATTTGTTTGAGACAGGTTCTCCCTGTGGATACCAGGCTAGCTTGGAACACAGCATTCCTACCTATACCTCATAACTTTACAATACCATGCCTGCTTGAAAGTATGTACTTTCAAGTTATTTAATAAGTTTTGTACCTCAAAATTTTCTCTGCATTTGATTCTTACTATTACATAATATATAATTCTTTCACAGGGACAGATGTTTTGGCAACCACCAGTATTAGAATTATTAGCAAATAAACTACAAACAAAACTATCTATCTTTTGAATTCTATCTCTATAGTGCTAGGATTATCAGGAAAGGAAACCAAGGCACTTACTGACTTCCAAGTAGCAACATTTTTTTCAACAAAAGTGAATATTGTGTCACACTGATCCAAAGGAAGGCAGTCTAAGACATCTCCCAATAGCACAAATGGTGTGGACGCAGTACAAACACCTACAAATGGGGTATAAATCAATGAATAGCTAGTGACACTGCCTTTCAGCCCAAGAAAGAGAATCCATGGACAGGCTATATCACAAAGTAATAAT
Organism: Mus pahari; assembly: GCF_900095145.1. Taxonomy (NCBI): domain Eukaryota; kingdom Metazoa; phylum Chordata; class Mammalia; order Rodentia; family Muridae; genus Mus; species Mus pahari. The sequence continues at coordinate 6,156,716 of NC_034604.1, read as the reverse complement.
AAAGTGAAAGTTACTATATGCCTCTAAAATCAATGTCAGTAAAGAATGTTTCAAAAAATGAATGTTTCAGCCATTGAATAGAAGTTCAATAAGTATGTGTCAAGCTGAATTAAACATTATTTATGGACAAACTGGAAACACAAAACATAAAGTACTATTAATAATAATCTCTTTCAAAAATAAGATTTTTTTCACTGCAGAAAATTGTATTTAAGCCTTTATTTGCAGCTTAAGTAGACAAGTCCGTGTTTTCTAAAGTTCTAGGCATAGTTCCCAGTAAAGCCATCACCAATCTTAAGTAAATAATATAGCAAGTTAATGAACTAAGCACACAGTATAAACTGAGGAACAGGGAAAGGAAAACTTTTGGGGAACTTATCTAAGTATACTGGATAAATGAATGAACAAGTGAACTAATAAACTGCCTACACAAAAGTTTAATAAGTAAATAAAAATTTAGGAAGTTAGATTTACAAAACAGCTCACTTTGACACTGGAAAACCATTTTTACCTTGTGTGCTCTAGGTATATAAAGAAAGTATCAAAAGAATATGTGATACAAATGATACTTAACAGGTTCAAAGGTCATTTTCACATATATTATTTAAATTAATCACAGGGTTAAGAAATATTAATGAACTGCTTTTAATTTTTACTTTCTGAAAATATTTAATAAGGTCTCATCATGTATCAGGCTCTATGTGCCTATGTCCTGTGTTTAAAGTCTTTTAAGCCAATCTTATATTGGCACTGATACATTTTTACAAAAGATTTATTTATTTTATATGTATGTATGTGCCTGAGTAAACGTATGTGCGCCCCGTGTGTACAGTGCTGCAAAGGCCAGAAGAGGCTTGCATAGCCTATGGAGCTGGAGTTAAAGGTAGGTAGTAGCCTGTCATAGATGTTGGAACTGAACATAGGACCTCTGTAAGAGCATCAAGTAATCTTAGCCAATGAGCCATCTTCCAGTGCCCCAGTGCTGGTTTTTTGTTTTGTTTTGTTTTAATTTCTGCCCAGTTTTTCTGCTAGCAGTCTACCCCAATGTACTTACTCTTCTCTGTATGAGATATACCGGCCTTTAACCCACAAATCTTATATCCTTTGCCATTCTCATCTCATATAATTTTCTAGCTATGCTGAACTTGGCTTTTGATTATCTATTTCCTTCTCTATTTCTGGCAAACTTTATTTCTATTTGTAGGCCAGATCTTCTTTTTTTCATTTTTTTTTTTGTCTCCAATTTCTGATTGATTCAGCCTTACAAGTGCTGGATAATAGGTATGTGTCACAGATCCAAACTCATCTTACTTTTTTAAATTTTTCCTAATTTCTTTACATATTTAATTTAGAGAGCCACTCTCACTTCATTATATTCAACAAACTCTAACCATAGCACTTACAGCACAGTGAGACGGTCACACGTCTGTCCTCCATAGCACTGAGACAGTCACACGTCTGTCCTCCATAGCACTTACAGCACAGGGAGACGGTCACATGTCTGTCCTCCATAGCACTTACAGCACAGGGAGACGGTCACATGTCTGTCCTCCATAGCACTGAGACAGTCACACGTCTGTTCTCCACAGCACTTACAGCACAGGGAGACAGTCACACACGTCTGTCCTCCACAGCACTTACAGCACAGGGAGACGGTCACACGTCTGTCCTCCATAGCACTGAGACAGTCACACGTCTGTTCTCCATAGCACTTACAGCACAGGGAGACGGTCACACACATCTGTCCTCCACAGCACNGTCTGTCCTCCATAGCACTGAGACAGTCACACGTCTGTTCTCCATAGCACTTACAGCACAGGGAGACGGTCACACACATCTGTCCTCCACAGCACTTACAGCACAGGGAGACAGTCACACACGTCTGTCCTCCACAGCACTTACAGCACAGGGAGACGGTCACATGTCTGTCCTCCAAAGCACTGAGATAGTCACACGTCTGTCCTCCATAGCACTTACAGCACAGGGAGACACGGTCACACGTCTGTCCTCCACAGCACTTACAGCACAGGGAGACGGTCACACGTCTGTCCTCCACAGCACTGAGACAGTCACACGTCTGTCCTCCATAGCACTTACAGCACAGGGAGACGGTCACACGTCTGTCCTCCATAGCACTTACAGCACAGTGAGATGGTCACACGTCTGTCCTCCATAGCACTGAAACAGTCACATGTCTGTCCTCCACAGCACTTACAGCACAGGGAGACAGTCACATGTCTGTCCTCCATTACCCAGTAGATTCTTACACTGAATCTCCGAATCCTAACTTAGTTCATGCATACAATAAATGCTCACTAAGTACTTATATATGATTAAAACACTTGAAAAACAAACTGTAAATGTACATGGCATAATAGAGATGAGAAATAAGTAGGAACTTATTCTTGGCAAAGGTAGGAGTCAAACAATGAACAGGGGCTGTCAATGTAGGTTGGTGGTAGAACAGCATGCATGAGGCCGTATGTTTGGTCTATAGCAACACACATAAAAAATGAACAAAACCAGAGAGAGGTAGAGGTATGACAGGTCAGATCTAAAACAACTTTAGAAAGAAACAGGAAAATACTTACTTTCAGTTACTCCCCCAATAGCAAGAGAAATAATAGCTAAAACGTTCTCGCATGCGGAATGATTTATCTACCAACAGAGAAACAAGTTTATTTAGAAGCATGATTTGTACTAATTTGTTAACAATAAAGACAAGTTCTATGAAATTAAGCAGTCATACAAACAGGAATAAAAATATCTTACACAAAGTTATTTTGTAAGATGAAAAACCATGAACAGTAATATACACACTACAGAAGTATATCAAGCAGTAAAGAGTGAGTCAATCAAAACCCACCTTGGGAAATGTTAACTTTTGCATGACTAAGGTTACAAGATTATTGGGTACAGAAGTTCTAAGGTTGTGGGTAAAAGGCAACAGCAGGACAAAAGCAGGGCCTGGATTGAATCCATATCAACACTGCAGACTTCGCAGAGGGCCTTCTGCAGGAAGGTAACCATAAGAAAAGTGACTTTCTCAGCACCTCATAACAGAGAAGTGATTAAGGGTGAAAAAAAGATCAATTGGTCTGACCCAGAATTATCTGAAAAAAAGAGGGGGGAGGGATACTATATTATGATCATCAGAAGAGAATCTACCACCATGGGACCCAATTTCTGCTTAATCAAATATAAATGTTAAAAATTTTTCTTTCATTCATTGATCCATGCTAAAGGCAATATTTAGATTCTTCATGGTTAAATTTCTTCAGCAGGGTTAAACAAGCCTTAGTTATTTATGTATGCTTATAGCTGAGGAAAAATCCCACAAGAAAATGAGGACATGGAATCCTTGCTCTATGCTTAACATCTTTGGACTAGACCACTTATGCCATTATACAGTGTGTCATCATTTATATAACAAAGTGAGACTCTACTTTGAAAACTGCATTTTAAAAACTGTATTTTGTATACCTGTGTGTGTTCTGTATGGAGGTCAGAGGACAACCTGCAGGAGTCCTCTCCTTCCAACATGTAGGATCTAGAGACCAGAGTCAGGACATGGCGCGCTGTAGCAAGCCAAGTGCCTTGAGCTGCTGAGGCATCTCCCTGAGGCAGTCTTTACTTCTTGCTCTTTTGGGTTTTTTTGTTTGGTTTGGTTTGGTTTGGTTTTTCGAGACAGGGTTTCTCTGTGTAGCCCTGGCTGTCCTGGAACTCACTTTGTAGACCAGGTTGGCCTCGAACTCAGAAATCAGCCTGCCTCTGCCTCCTGAGTGCTGGGATTAGAGGCGTGCACCACCATGCCTGGCTCTACTTCTTGCTCTTTAAGACTGAATGTCAAATCTTTTCTTATCATCAAAGCCTTAAACTGTGCCTGAGACATCAAGAGCCTATGCAGTTTCTCAAAGGCAGAATTCTCATGCTCAGAAAACATGTCATGTTTAATATCCATTCTAATAATAAAGCAATTTTTAATAAGTCATGTTATTAAACATGCATATTTTAAGAAATAAAGGGGGAAAATACTTACAATTTCTTCTTCCAGAACACCTCTGAAAGCTTGGTCAAGGGTACATTTTTTTTCATTTTCACTATTAAAAACATAAAATACCTTCATTTCACAAATAGTTCACAAACATTCATGGAGTCCTCTTTTCATGGACAGTGTGCTTTACCTGCCAGGTAACTGACTGAAGGCAGTCAACAACGGCTTGATATTTTTGTTATTCAAGGCCTCTCTGGTAGATTTCTACAAAAATAAAAATGACAAATAAGTAGAAAGCTTTGGCTGTTTATGAAAATTTACCATTCATCAATTATAAGTCTTTCTAACTAAAAAAAAATGTTTTAAACTGGGAAATATTTTCTGCCAGTCATTCTTTATTAACTTTTATTTCTAGGGCCACTTAATGATCGTGATCCTTATCCCATAAAACCTGGCAAGAGCTAACTAAACATTTGCGTCATAGGTTTCCCTTTCATATGTATCACACCCATCCACGTTTCCTGCTTTAAAAAATCCTTGCTAAGTTTGATGGGGTATCCTGCAACCAGTGCTGGGGAAACATCAGCTTGATGTTTAAGTTCAACCAGAATGCTTTGAGTTCCAGTCTAGCCTAGGCTACATAACAAAACCCTGACTAAACAACAACAATCCCAACGACAATACCACACAGCAAAGCTTGAGAACTACTAATCTAAATGCTGTAGTTCAGTAGTGGAGTTCTTTGCTAGGCACATTCTACCCCCAGGACGGAGGAAAGGGGGTGGAGGGAGATGTTCCTTTCTTGGCTACTATAACAGATGAAAACGTTTCTTAAACAAGGCATAATCTCTCAAAACCAAACACCTTGAAAAGCAGAAAACGGTGAAGACAACTACTGATTATGAAGAAGCTCTTTTCTCTCACATAACTTTCCTTCTGGCATCATTACAACTACCTGAACACAGTTAAATATCTAAGTCGAAACGTGCATGTAACAAATGGTAACGACTATGGGCCCAACAGCTTGTAAGAGCGTTCTTCATACACATATTGCTGTGATGGGCAACAGAAAAGGGAGAAAAACGAGAAAAGTCAGTCAATGCAATTTTGTTTTTTGAGGGGTGTCTTAGTTTCTAGCTCATGCACGAGAGACCAAAAAAATTAACTTTTAGTGTTATTCAGACACATAGACCATCATCAAGGTGTTTTCTAATTGCTCAACAACCCTTTCCCAAACAGGCAAAAACCAAACAGCAGGTGGTAACTCTTTCCAGTTGGTAACCCTTCCCAAGGTGGAGGGTTTGCCTCTTCCCGCTTAGGAGCTCCTTATCCATCTCTGGATGAAATGAGCAAGGCGAAACGGGGTAAACTGGCTGCTAGATTGGCACCGGGCAGTGCAGGAGGCGGGGTGGAAACAGACTCCGGGGCTCCTGCCTGAGAAACCCGCTCCGCCCAGCTAGCAGATGAGCTGAAGCTGACTGAGGCAGCCTGTGGGTGAGCTTTCCACGCCCGCCCGCAGGACCACGGTAAGGACCAGGGCTCTCGGGACTCGCCAGCGGAGGCGCAGAGGACAGCAGCCAGTGCGCCTATCCCTTAATGTCAGTCCCGGAAGGGGCCAGGAGCGGACCCGGCGGCCAAAATCCTTCAGTCCCTTCAGCGAGAGAAAGGGAAAGAATAGCGCCAGGTCAGAACCACGGCCTTCGGCCCCCCCAGCTCACCGTAAATCGCGTCCGCGCCTCGGGCAAACTGAAAAGCGCCGGCGTCGGAGACATCTTGGTTGCGCGTGCCCACCACCGCACTGCGGCGCCCAGTGATGACGTCAGGTTGGGAGCAACAAGACGGCGAGGCTAGAGTGGTCAGCGGTGAGCATCTCCGGTGCGATGTGGCTCAGCCATGTGACTCGTAGGCCGGGCTCTGGGACGACGCTAGGAGTGGAGCGGCCTAGGGTGCCTCGTGTTGTCAGCTCCGCCCAGGGCACGGACAAGGCTGGTGTTCCTAGCGGGCGAATGACGGCTCGGTGCCGCTTCAGGGGCGGTGCCGGAAGGGTTGCGCTCGCGGGAAGCCGCAGAAGTGGCTTGCTTTGTAGAAGGAGCGACACTGCGGTGGCATTTAACGCCCCCTCCCCACCCCCTACTCACTCGGTCTTCCGGGAAGTCTGAGTGCCAGAGAGGTGACAGATCCCGGGTTTGTCTGACAGCCGGGTGGCCCATGGATCCTGAAGTTCTGGGAAGTAACACCCGTTTCACAGAGCTGTCATAAAGAATGGTCTACAGACTGAGTTCCAGGACAGCCAGGGCTACTATACAGAGAAACCCTGTCTCAAAAGAGAGAGAGAGAGAGAGAGAGAGAGAGAGA
>NC_034604.1:6149173-6150322 GCF_900095145.1 Mus pahari | reverse complement strand
AGAGAGAGAGAGAGAGAGAGAGAGAGAGAGAGAGAGAGAGAGAGAGAGAGAGTAGTTGCAGGATCTTGCCACTAAAGGAAATTGTGAATAATGATGACTACCAGGGTGATTGCAATCTTTTTTGTTTTAGATAATTAAAGATAATTAAAGTTTGGTTATAGAAAGGCAAAATTGGGAAAATTATTAACTTGGAAATACACTTTATTGATCCCTGATTATCATTTCACCACAGGTAATTGATAATCTTCAAGACCTAAGCTCTAAATACAGAAGTCTGAACAGAAAAGATGGGGTTTCTTGACTTATCCATAAAAACCTGGTTAGCGTTCCATTTGTTTATTCAATAAACATTTCTTAAAACCTTTGTATAAAGCATTGGTTGAATAAATTAGTTCCCAGAACCTACATTGGGCAACTCAAAATTGTCTGCGACTCCTGTTCTAGGGGTATATAACCTGACCTCTGGCCTCTGGGTACCCACAAACATGCATACACATAATTTAAAATAGATCTTTTGAAAGACTCGTGCTATTTCATTATATATTCATGTCTATAAATGTAGGCCTCAATAGCTCCGCCCTCACGGCTACTGCAGGGGCTGTATATCACTACCCTTCCCTTGTCAGCCTTGCCCACCCTCTCCCCAGGCTTTTTTTTTTTTTTTAAATTGGGCAAATGAGTGGAGGCATATGCCCAGAGCTAGTCTCTGAAATTTTTATTCAGTGATAAGATCATTTACCTAGTATATTCAAGGCCAGGATTCCATCTCTTTATACCCCCAAGAAGAAAAGAATGAAACTATTAGAGTTTTAAATGATAGGTTACATTGGTTGGAAGACTGAGAAGTTAGTAGAAAGTTGTCAGAGGCTTGGCAGCTATATCAAAGTCTGGGTTGAACCTTTAGAGTGGCCTTGTTAGAAGCAAGACAGCTTCAGTCTTTTTTTAATTATTATTATTCCATTTTTTCAGTCTTTCATATATCTCTGCTAATACCACCTCTGCTGGTTTCTGTGCCTTGATTCTGCAGCCTCTGAACACTTGCCACAACATCAGTGTTGAAGCTATCTTGGATAATCTTCAGATCTTCATATTTTACATCTCTATAGATTCAGGGTTATAGGTGGGAGTTTTTGACTTTTTTTTTTTTTT
>NC_034604.1:6091415-6148317 GCF_900095145.1 Mus pahari | reverse complement strand
TGAGTGAGAGTACACACACACACACACACACACAGAGAGAGAGAGAGAGAGAGAGAGAGAGAGAGAGAGAGAGAAAGAGAGAGAGAGAGACTCATTAATTTGTTATCCATCTCATCTGATTACTACAAAAACTGAGGGGCAATTCATTTGCAATTATGTGGTTTATTACTTAAATTTCCTTTTTATTTTTCAAACTCAAAATGAATTTGGGCCACAGAAGTCTTGACTGAGATCAACTAATGATCCAGAATCCCCATGAGCCTAGAGAAGTTAGCTGGATTTTGTCTCTAAGCAGCAGTACTTTGTGAATCTGTATACAGGAAAGTAGCATAAATGTCTTCTCTTGGGTGAAGCCTGCATTCAGTGGATGTGAATGAGAATATGAATTTTATCCTTACACTGACTAGAGAATGATACGGTGATAGTCCTAGTGAGAGTTGCATCACTAGTGACTCTCAATGATGCCAGCAGAACAGTTGTAAAGAGAGAGAAAACCTATGATTTTAGTCAGGGTTATCACTGATCCCTGAATTCTTTAGTCTGGGTAATTTGTTTTGAAGGTTTTCCAAGGAATCAGGGCAGTGGATTGGGAAGAATGCAACAGAAAAGCCAATATATAAGTTGTATTAGGTTTATCCTATAGCTGTGATTTAAAAAAATGCCTGACAGGAATAATATACAGGGAGAGAAATTTATTTTGTCTCATGGTCCAGAGGATATCAGTCTGCCATGTTACTAGAATGGGGTGGTTCATGGAAGTATGAACTACAGCACAACTTGTGACATTGTCGCAGATCAGGAAGCACAGAGCACAAAGCAGGTAGGGCTGGGCAATAATCTTTAGTGGTCTGCATTAGTGGTCTAAATACAAAAGCTGGGTCCTATATCCCGATGTTCCACAGTCCATCAAAATAGTGCTACCATTTGAGGACCTGGTGTGCAAACGAATGAGCCTGTGAGGGACCTTTGAATTCAAACTATAGCAGTCACTGTTATGGGTGACTGAAATTCAATTTTTGTAAAAGTAACTTTTATTTGCCTGATGTGATTGTCATCTCAGAGGCTTGCTGCTGAGTAAGCTCACCCTTTTTTGTTCTTTCTGTACTCTGGCTAGCTAGTTCAATTTAGCTCTTCTGGCTCAAACTCCTCTTCAAGCTGATTAATTCAATCTGACTTCCCTTAGCTTCTTAGTGAATTGTTCTGCTTGGTTTCAAACTAATGCTGGCAGTTTGTTCTAATCTTTTGGCTCCTTCTTTTTTTGTTTTTGTTTTTTTCAAAACAGGGTTTCTCTGTATAGCCCTGGCTGTCCTGGAACTCACTTTGTAGACCAGGCTGGCCTCGAACTCAGAAATCTGCCTGCCTCTGCCTCTGCCTCCCTAGTGTTGCGATATCATGCTTTCTTGAATGAGATTCTGGATACTTGGAAAAACAACATTTACAAACCATTCTACAGTATTTTCTTTTCCACCTTNGTAGACCAGGCTGGCCTCGAACTCAGAAATCTGCCTGCCTCTGCCTCCTGAGTGCTGGGATTAAAGGCATGTGCCACCACCCCGGCCTTTTGGCTCCTTCTTATTCTCTGGCTTCAACTTCCTCTGCTGAGCTGCACTGAACTCATGAATGAACTCAACTCCACTGCACTGATCCCCACCTGAGTGTACTCCCTACTCACTCAACTGACTGACTGACTGACTGACTAACAACTGACTGACTTCCTGTGCTGCTCTTAAATAGCTTCTCATGAGAGTTGGGCATATTCTGTCTCTGACTTATTCTGTCATTGATTCGTCACTTTGTCCCTCAATTAAATGTAAATATTTGGGATTAAAGAGCATACTTATAGCCAGGCGTGGTGGCGCACTCCTTTAATCCCAGCACTCGGGAGGCAGAGGCAGGCGGATTTCTGAGTTCGAGGCCAGCCTGGTCTACAAAGTGTGTTCCAGGACAGCCAGGGCTATACAGAGAAACCCTGTCTTGAAAACAAAACAAAACAAAACAAAGAGCATACTTATATTCTAGTCAGATCACACAGACCTAAAACACCTTTGGATGTGATCAGAGCAGTCATTTTGCTGGATTAAAATTCCTGTACAAATTTTACTGAGACCTTTTGAGAGGCTGTATTTAGTACACCATAATATGACTTGTCCAGTGGGACGGGGAAGCCGCTGTAAGTGTAATTTATGATGGTATATGGGTTTGAGGATGCAGCTCGTGCTGGTAGAATGTTTGCTTAGTGCTGGTGAAGCCCTGGGTTTGATTGGCTCTATAGTGAGTTCTAGGCCAGCCTGGGCCAAGAGAGATGCTATTTCAGAAAACAAAGTAGATAAAAATAAGTTATGCTGATAGAAATAAAACAGGTATCAGAACATGGGTAGATCTAGCTTAATATTTATATGACTTGAAAAGTTTAGTATTTAAGAACAGTAATTCAAGAATATGCAGGATGTGATGATGTGTGCCTGTAATTTCAGGTACTTAGATAAGCAAGGCAGGAAAGTTATGAGCTTGGGACCAGCCTGGGATATATGGAAAGACCCCCTGGTTTCAGAAAGCTAAAATAAATACATGTAATTTTAGGAAAGTAGGTGATAGTATTACAGTTATCATAAACATAAAATCCAGACTGTTTGATATCCTTCTGTAGTTATTTCCATATCTTAGCTCTTTTGGTTAAAAAAATGTTATATAAAGATGCTAATGAAAATTAAGTGAAGAGCATTAAGGGTTGATCTAAGGGTTTTTCATATTTTATATAAACAATATTGTTCCAAATTAAAATGTTTCTTAAAATATAAATGGTTTTCATGTCATAAAGATCATGTAGTATCAGTCTTGACTGGGAATATTCTATTTTTAAAGATATATCTGGGTGTGACACACACCTTTAATCCCAGCATTCAGGAGGCAGAAGCAGGCAGAACTCTGGGAGTTTAGGGCCAGCCTGGTTTACATAATGAGTTCCAGTCCAACCAGAGCTACATAATAAAGCCACCCTGTCTAAAAAGAAAGTTAAAAAAATAGTATAAAAGGACAGAAAAATACTCAAGCAAGTTTCACTCATGAGAAACACTGTACTACCAGATAAACATTCATTACAATATTCTCAATTTATTGCACTTTATAAGGTGATCAGGTTTTTGGTATTTTTTTTTTGTTTTCTTTTATAAATGGGATATTTATGGTAGTCCTAACTTGAACAGTTCTTGGAATGATTTTTTTCCAGGCAATTTGTTTTCACTTTATATGTCTTCCACTGTTTGTTGTTTTTCTGGGGAAGAGCACACATACGGGAGTTAGAGTGTGCCTCTGGACTGATCTCAGCTTTCATTTTGGGTCCTGGGGATTGAACTTACATAGCCAGGTTTGTGTTGTATTCAGCTTTACCTACTAAGGCTTTTCACTAGCCCATCTCTATCATATTTTGATTTCCATAAATTTCTAAATTATTTTCTGTCATGATAACCCAAAATCACTGTTTTTAATGATTTTTAATAAATGTTTAATTTTAATCCGTAAGTGTGTTGTTGATCCACAAATCATATATTCTTTAACACAATACTGAAATTAGATAAAGCAATGAATGCTCAAATGTTCAAGTCAGTAGAGAATAGCATATATCTCAGTTTAAGGCTTACATGGAAATCTAGGAATGACTAAGCTTAGTAAGGAAAGCTTACTAAAAAACAGAGATTGGCCCAAAGTGGGGTTATTGTCCAGCTAGGCAAGTTGTAAATGCAAATAAAAATTTGTTGAAGGAAACTGTTACTTCAGTGAGCACACTAATAGAATCGAAACAAGCTTATTAATTATTGATAGAGATAAAGTGGAAGGGTCTATAAAGAATTTTGTATCAATCACAATACTTCTCTCTGACTCTAGTCAGAGTAATCACAGCATGGTCCTAACTCTTCAATTCTTGAGGTTTGAGAGGGGTGAAGAAGCAGAGAAGGAAAAAGGTTGAAGTTAGCAGAGATTGGTTGTGGAGGTTTAAGGAAAGAGGCTGGCTAGCTATCCAACTTGATAGTGAAAGGCAAAATAGCAAGTACTTATATAGAAGCTGCAGCAAGTTATCCAGGCAATTTGACTAAGATAAAGTGGCTGCACTCCATAATAAATTATCAGTGTGGATGAAACTGCCTTATATTGGCAGAAGGTTGAAGCCAGGGGTTTCCTCACTAGAGATACAGCAATTCTTGACTACAAAAGAGAGGGAGACTTTCCTGTTAAGGGCTAACATAACTGATGTGCTTCTAATTGCTCATCTACTGTTGGAGTCCGTCAAAAGACCCTCACTCACAAAGACCACAGAGACTGCCATTGCTCCAAACCGCATGAGAATTTTTATTGATCCAATGTGTTGGGGACCCTCCTCTCAGCATGCAGGCCAGAGGAGAGACCCAGAACAAACAGCACACTTTTTATACCTTGAAAGGGGCAGATTTCGGCAACAGGGCTAGCTGGCTTATTCTCATTGGTGTAGCAAACAACCTTTTCAGGCATTGGTTGGTTTGTATAGGGTGACTTAGTAACCCTTTGGCCTAGTTACTCACTTTGCCTGCCCTTCTAGTGGGTTATTTTGATTTGGTCAGCAAAGAAGCAATACATTTTGAACTTAGGGGTCAGCTATTAATGTCACAGCTATTAATGTCACAGAATTCTAGCAAGGTTAGGGCGGTTTGTGGTCTTTCTCAGAATTCAGTGTGGGGCGGGGTAGGGGAATTTCTCTGGGAACTGCTATCTTGTTATAGTTATTTTTCTGAAACCAGCTCATTTTGTTTTGGCAGCTGCAGACTTAGTCATTTAGACGGCTATGTTTCTGAAAGACCCTTCAGAAGGGAAGGGGCTAGGTGATCTTGAACTTATTTTGGATTCTACACTACCATTCTCAAAAAAATAAAAAATTGGGATAACAGCACACCTCTCTCTCTCTCTCTCTCTCTCTCTCTCTCTCTCTCTCTCTCTCTCTCTCTCTTTCTCGCTCTGACACACACACACACACACACACACACTTGCTGGGGATTGAACTCAGGATGTCCCATATGTACTAAGCTTACACCCTACCACTGAGCTCCACCCCCCAGTTTTTACTTCTCAGCAAAAAATTCATGGTCTTCCCTATAAATGATATACCTTCTCAGTCAAGAGTTTTGATTGCACTGTACAATGAAGTTGATATTTTCATATCTGTTAACAGCAGCCATTTTGTAGCTTACAGATTAAGAAACAATTTCAGCTTTTAAGTTACATTATTGAAGATGAGTGTGGGTCCACATTCCACCTCAGGGTATGGCCATTGGGAGGTGACACAAGGGAGCTTGACTGTGCTTATCCCATGTTGTAGCCGTTGAGTGCCAAGACACAGCTCCTGGGGTAGAAAAATGCAGTCTAAATGTCTAACTTAGGTCAAAATGCCTAAGTCTGCAGCCACCAAAACAAAATGAGCTACTCTCAGAAAAATAACCATAACAAGATAGCAGTTCCCAGAGAAATTCCCCTACCCTGCCCCACACTGAATTCTGAGAAAGACCACAAACCGCCCTGACCTTGCTAGATGTGCAAAAGCTGAAACTGGGTTACCAGACACCTGGGGCACCCAATTGTCCATAGGGTATCATGTAGAGGAGTTGGAAACAAAGTATTGGGGGTCACCAGGCCTGTGATGACGCTGGGGCCATGGTGGTTCTCTGACCCTTGGACAACTAGGTGCCTCTGTGAGTGACAGAAGAGCCAAGAATGGAAGAGGGCCTCAAGCCAAGGACAAGCCCAGGTAGGGGGACAGGGAGAGCTCTGGCTTAGCTTAGCAGTGATTGTCCTTAGCTTGTCAGAGGTTATGGCAGGGAGCACAGAGAGGTCTATGGGAGAATTAAGCTGCAGCTCTGTAAGTGAAGACCTTCTCCATGTTCCCCATGGCAGTGGTAGATGAAAGAGACAGTTCTTGGTTCCAAACTGTTTATTGGTTGTTCATCATGGAAAATGTATGTGAACTAACCTCTCAGGTTGGACCAGAGATTAAATACCTTTTGCAGGGAGGAATGTTGCAGTAATTTCCTCCAAAATATGCCCCGGCAATGAAAACACAACTCAATTAATATGAATACATGCTGTGCGCCTAGATTGGGCAGATCTACTGCTACACTACTGTACTGGTTAGTTTTGTGTCAACTTGACACAGCTGGAGTTATCACAGAGAAAGGAGCTTTAGATGGGGAAATGCCCCCATGAGATCCAGCTGTGGGGCATTTTCTCAATTAGTGATCAAGGGGGAAAGGCCCCTTATGGGTGGGACCATCCCTGGGCTGGTAGTCTTGGATTCTGTAAGAGAGCAGGCTGAGCAAGCGAGGGGAAGCAAGCCAGTAAAGAACATCCCTCCATGGCTTCTGCATCAGCTCCTGCTCCCTGACCTGCTTGAGTTCCAGTCCTGACTTCTTTCAGTGATGAACAGCATTGTGGAAATGTAAGCTGAATAAACCCTTTCCTCCCCAACTGCTTCTTGGTCATGATGTTTGTGCAGGAATAGAAACCTTGACTAATACAACTACCATCTTCCACCGCTTATGAGACCCCTTAGAACTTGCGGTTCCTCCAGGCCATGTGCTTCTGTCCTCCTCCTCTGCAACCTCTCCCTCTTCCATTTTCTCCTTCTCTCTCCTCAACTTCCACTAGACCTTCCCTTTTATCTGCCCAATCATCAGCTCTCCTTTATTTTACAAATTAAGATGGGAAGAAGGCTTACAGGAAATCACCTGAGTGCTGACTCTTTCCTCCTTCGAAGCCACTCACAGGAGAATTAACATCAAATATAATTAGCCCCAGGTCTATCCACAACAGGACAGTACTGGAAGGGGAGCTTATTGGCTAAACCCTCAGGGCATCTAGGCACCTCATTAACATAGAGAGCTCTGGACTGGGCCTCCATGACTATGGATCCCATTTTTCTTATGTGAGAAGTATGGCACATGTTCCAGCCCAGGAATTTGGCAGGGAGTAGGGAGGTGCCTACTGTCTCAGGTTTGTACCCACCAAGTTTCTGGGGTCTCAGACCCACTCTACCTACCAAGCGTCCTGGCATGGTTTACCATCCCATAGCTCCTCCTTTTGCTTTTATAAAAGAGAGGTGTCGTTGTGACTGTCTCTAATATCATTTGTAGTGAAAATTTTGGGTTAAGTGGAAGCATCAAAACAACACAACATAGGCCAGAGATGTAGTACAACATAAGCCAGAGGGGTAGTGAGGGGTGGGGGCTAGGTAGACAAGGGATTATTAAACTGTGAAACTCCAATTTAAAGCGCTTAAAACGCTTCCCAAGCCTGATTCCCAGATCCCTAGAAATACAGCCAGCAAGAAGCTCTTTGTTCTCCAAAGCCAACAGGAAGCCTTATGTTCTTCTACCTAACAGCCAGAAAAGAGATAACTGCTGGATGACCCAACCAGGTGCCTGCTTTCCCGTGTTAGGGGCCAGGAATGTTTACCAAAAGATAGCTTATGACCCTTCTGCCATAAATGAGCCATATGTTAGTTACTTCCCCCCTTTCCTTTAAAAGCCTCAATTGAAACTGCCTAAGGGTCAATCTCCTATGAGCTCATCCTCAACATGTTGCTTTTTTTCCCAATTAAACTTCATGCATATTGCATCAAGAATAATTTCTCTTGAGTTATTGGGGTGTCGTCTCATCCTGGGACTAGAGCGAGGGTATCCCCGGGAACGGGGGTCTTTCAAACCTAATTAATTGTTAGCTAGATTGTACAGTTCGTGAGGGCATTAACATCAGTTTTAAACAACATTTTATTAATCTACATAGACATCATGTTTTCCTTAATATCATGTAAAATTCCCCAAGTTCAGTAGCCATTTGGCTTTGGCAAGAGAGTTCAGCTGTCACTGGAAGGTTCCAAGTCTGTGAGTCTAAGCTGTCATCTGTGGTTCTAAGCTGTCATTTGTCAGATGATATGTCTGGATGAAGGCACATCTGGCCTGTGTCAGCAGTGCTGTTCTTTTATTTTGTAGAGATAAACCTGTAGAGTAATCATAATGGAGGAGCAGAAACACAGGAGGGGAATGTCTGCACAGGGTGGGTAGTGCGTATCACACCTCCAATAGTTTGCTTGGGAGCACACTTTGGCTTATTGTTATGGTCCTAAATAAAGCAAGGGTGTTTGAGGAATTTAGTCCTGGAAGGCATCCTTTAAGTGGGGAGTTACTTTTGCTGTATTAAGGAAAACAGAGCGAAGAATTGAGAATTTATCTGCTTTGGATGGCTGAGGAAGAAAATACCATGTTAATTATATATCTGGGATGGCAGTAACAGCTTGTCTGTAAAAGGAAACTGGTTAATTAGAATTAAATAATGGTTATCAGTGTAGTTTGTTTGTCCTGTTGGAGTAGATTAAATATGATTTTTGAAACTTAAAAGGAATTTTAAACAAATAGAAAAATTTTAGGACAGTTTTAGGTTAGAAGACATGAATGCTAGGGAGAAAAATGTTTAAAGAAGTATGAAAACTTTGGGTTAAAAGGCATGAACATTGTTTTAGGTGTTCCTGTTAGGGAGAACAAGCATTTAAACAAAGAAGCCTGACATTTTTTGGGTTAAGGGTTTCAGGTGTGTGTGTGTGTGTGTGTGTGTGTGTGTGTGTGTGTGTGCGCGCGTGTTCATTTCTCAGCAGCAAGATCTTATCTACTGTCTTTGCCTGGTGGTCTCTTTCCGCCTAGGTGCAGGGGGGTGGGGCCTGCTCTTCTATGCTGCAGCTGTGTGCTCTAGCAAGCAGATCCCCCCTTCCTCCCAGCCCCCCACCCCCACTTAGTTTTTTTGACTGGTATACCCTAAAAGTAGAGCCGAAATAGAGGAAGCATAGGGACTTGGTGGCACCATATTGGCACTGCTAGAGGGAGTGAGAGGTGGCACCCATAGCAGCTGGAGCTTAGGTGGGGTAGTGGGAGAGAGTGAGCCTTTGTCAGCACCACAAACCACTGGATTCGGGAAGGTAGGAAGCTTCAGGCACACTCTGTGTAGCAGCCCTGGCTGTGGGGCTGGGGGAAGGGTGGAAAGTGGACAGCGGAGGATAGTCACTGTGGTGGTAGTGAAAAGGTCAGCTTAGGAACTGTGGGAAGGTTATGAAACACTTGGCCCTCTGGAAGGGAGAGGCTAATTACCATTTCTCAGACCACAGGGCAGGAACCAACCTGTGGGTGGTGATACAGTCCACAGGACTGACAAGGGAAGTCCTTGTCACCTCATTCCTTAAAGACCAATTAGTTTAAAGGCTGCACTGTTTTGCCAATCATATTGTGCCTAGTTCCTGATGCTCTCTCTGTTCTGCCCCGGAAACCATATGAAAACTCAGTGACCGGGTGATAGGGGTTGCGGCCTCTCCTTCAGGTCTGGGACGACCTCAGTGCACTGGAACAAATTCCTCTTGCTTTTTGCATCAATCCTGGCTCCATGTGGTTCACTCAGGGGGTCCCCGGTAAGCTAAGGCTTCCCAGAATCTTACATTAGCAGGGCAAGTTAAGTCCAAAATAAGATCTGCAGATTGCAGCTAAGAGTCAGAGGGGCGGGGAGCCAGGAGTGGAGCTTGTTTAATGTGGTGTTTGGATATGGGTCTGAGTGGGTCACCAGCTGGGGTACGCTTCATCTGGGTATGCTCCATGTTGTTGGCACCAGTAGTGGGAGGTGTGGCATGTGTTCCAGGCCAGGAATTTGGCAGGGATCAGGGAGGCACCTACCGCCTCAGATGTGTACCCACCAAGTTTCTGGGGTCTCAGACCTGTGCTCTACACATCAAGCTTCCTTGGCATAATTTACTGTCCCACAAATGAGCATTTTGGAAAGACCTATTTGCTGTACATGCTGATTCCGCTGATATAACTTGGCAAGGAAAAGTGGAAGTATTAGGAAAAGGATTCATATTTCTGTGCGTCATTAAGAGCATTTATAATCAAGGAGGTCACTTTCTTGTGTTATTGAACACAGAGAAATAAAGCTTGTGCCCAACAAAAAGCTTAACTTTCCACTGACAAGTGTTCATGGTGTTAGGAGGTATGCTTCAAAAGGAGAAAAGTAATCATCTATATAGCCTAGCCACAAACCCTGAAACCCAGCAACAGTGATCTACTTGAAAGATATATGGGCACAATAGTGGCATGAGTGTTATGGGAATAACCAATCACTTTTGGGTTGGTTTTAAGGCCTGCACCATGAGATGACATCCACACCTGACATTGTTAAAGTGACTAAGAACCTGATATAAGATAGGTCGTGAGTCTAGTGGAAACCTGCTAATACTATTCGGCTAAAGGAACATAGCAATAAAATGATTACTAATGACCTTATAAAAGAAGCTTTTTGTAATAGATGTGAATTAACAAAGAAACACAGAAGTGGACATTGTACAGAGGGTGAGAGACTTCCTAAGCACTCATTCCTGAGTAGAATGTCTTTTTCAAACACCTCCTCAGAGCTTGGGTCTTCGAGAAAGAGGAGGCAGATAGATTGTAAGAGCCAGAAGTAGTATATGACTCCAAGGAAGATATGAACACAGAAGAACCCAAAGAGTCTGTGACAGTAGACACAAAATTGCCACAGGTTCAAACAAGGCAAAGTTCAGCACTGAGGAAGGGAAGTGGACAAAAAGTTCCATCCTAACCAAGAAGCCATTTGCAGTTGAAGCCTGCTGGGAAGTTGAAAACCAGTGTTCTACAGTGAAGTTTCACTGTGTGTCAATGGCACTTCAGGGCAGGCACACACACACACACACACACACACACACACACACACACACACACACACAAACACACAGTTTGTATTTCAATATATTCCCACCTAGTGTGGATTCTGTGTGTTCTGTCCTAATTTCTCTCTCTCTCTCTCTCTCTCTCTCTCTCTCTCTCTCTCTCTCTCTCTCTCTCTCTCTCTCTCTCTCTCTTTTTCTCTTCACACCCGGCTAACTGCTTGTGGACGTTGTACATCGTGGTGCGCACTAGGCTCCGCACCACGATGTACAACGTCCACAAGCAGTTATCATAGAGAAAGGAGCTTTAGTTGGGGAAATGCCCCCATGAGATCCAGCTGTGGGGCATTTTCTCAATTAGTGATCAAGGGGGAGAGGCCCCTTGTGGGTGGGNCCATCTCTGGGCTGGTAGTTTGGATTCTATAAGAAAGCAGGCTGAGCAAGTCAGGGGAAGCAAGCCAGTAAAGAACATCCCTCCATGGTTTCTGCATCAGCTTCTGCTTTCTGACCCGCTTGAGTTCCAGTCCTTCATCCTTTGGTGATCAACAGCAATATGGAAATGTAAGCTGAATAAACCCTTTCCTCCCCAACTTGCTTCTTGGCCACGATGTTTGTGCAGGAATAGAAACCCTGACTAAGACAACCAGGCTGGCCTCAAACTCAGAAATCCACCTCTCTCTTCCTCCTTCTGCTGGAATTAAAGGTATGCACCACCACCATCTAGCTTGCAAATCTTAACTATCTCAGAAAATATAATTTTATTTTATATTTTAAAATTTTAAATGTTCATTTAATTGAATGTGTATGCCTGAGTGTGTATATGTATAAGTCTGTGCATGTGCATGAATGAGTTTAAGGAAGTCAAAAGAGGCCTGGGATTCCCTGGGACTGGAGTTAAGGTGTATTGTGGGTGCTGGAAACTGAACTTTAGTCCTCTACAAGAGCAATAAACACTCTTAACCTCTGAGTCATCTTTTATTTAAAAATGAACACATTTTTTAAATAAGTTGTATAGAAAATAGTATCTTGGGACTGTGAGGTGGCTTAGCAGGTAAAGACACTTGCTTGACAGATCTGATGACCTGAGTTCAATCCTTGGAGCCCATATGGCACAAGGAGTGAAATGACTGTTGCAAGCTGTCCCCTGATCTTCACATGCATGTGCACACACTATATATAATTTTAAAATACCTTTCAAAGAGAACATCATGCCCTAAAAAGGAAGAAAGAATAGTTTCTGTATTGTTGAGCTAGAATACTTGATTGGTTTTGAGAACTTAGCCACTTAGTGGCAGTGGGGACTCATTTTGCCTTTGATTCTGCTTTTCTTTCATGCAGTTTCATTAATGGATAATTACATCACTTTTAAAAATAAGCAATACTCATCTATAATAGAGAAATTGCTAAGTTGTGATTATTTCATGGGTTTCCCCACCGCACCCTTTATTGGTTATCCCTTTCCTTAAGGAAAATGAAGCACCCTGGCTTCCAGGCAGAAAGAGACCCTTGCTACTGTGTTCTGGCCAGTTTTTACTACATGACACCTTTTTTGACCTAATTTCAGCTTCCATTGACTTTGGACAGGAAAAAGTGGAAAATAGTTTCTTGTTTTGAAGTTAGGAGCCATACTAAGTTATCAGGTTTGATGGCAACAAATTACCAGTGGCAGCCTAAGCTACAATTTTGATTCAAGTGTCCTCCATACACTGTTTTGCATATGACCTGGTACTTGAACGTCTTCCATGATGAAAATATGCTTAAGACATTTGCCAGCTAAAGGTCCTGCATTGGCTCCCAGTAGTTTTCAAGAGTTAAAAGACTGGAGAGATGCCTGAGTGGAAAGAGTGTGTACACTCACAAAGGACCAGAATTCAGTTCTCAACACCCATGTATGTAGGTGGCTTACAATTGCCTGTGATTCCAGCTCTGGAAGGATCCAGCATTCTTCATGGATACCTACATATGTACACACACACACACACACACACACACACACACACACCTTTTTTTTTTTGAGACAAGGTCTATCTACATAGACCTAGAAATCCTCAAACTTAATATGTAGACCAAATTGGCCTGGAGCTCAAAGAGATCCATTGCCTCTACTTCCTGAGTGCTAGGATAAAAGGTGTGCACCACCCTTTCCTAAAAAATAAGTTAACTCATGAACTAGGCACACACCTGTAATTCCAATGCATGGGAAGCTTAGTCAGAATAATCACAACTTTCAGGCCAGCCTAGGTCACATAGTTCTAGGCCAGCCTGAGCAACTGACTCTGTATTCAAAATTGTTCATAATCTGGGCCTATATGGTCTTTTAGACTTAAATATTAATATATTCATGTTAATTACTATATACTTAGCACAATCATATGCCATAATTATCTTCCTACTACAAATGCATGTAGATATGTATGTATGTATACATGTGTACATACATATAATATACAGATATTATACCCTTCTCATTCTAAAAACCCAAGGCTCAACATATTCACTACGCCATGATATTCATGGTTCCTGCTCTAAATTAGTCATAAACCTGAGTAGTTTTCCTGTAGTGTGTGGGGTGGGGAAGGGTATAGGCAGGGGATTGAGAAACTATGTGCTGTTATAGGGGAGGAATTACTGTTCTGTGCAATTCAGAACCGCATTTTTACATTTTTACTTGTACATGTGTCTCTGTGGCACAACTATGGAAGTCAGAGGACAACTTGCAAGAGTTGTCTTTCTTCCCAACATATGGGTCTTGGGGATGAATCTCAGATGGTTAGAGTAAGCTGAAAATGCCTTTAGAGTAGAGCCATCTTCCCAGATCAGAAATTCATTTTTAGTTTGAGCCTCTATCCTAGGGTTTTAGTGCTGTGAGCAGACACCATGACCAATGCAACTCTTATAAGGACAACATTTCATTGGGGCTGGCATACAGGTTCAGACGTTCGGTTCATTATCATCAAGGTGGGAACATGGCAGCATCCAGGCAGTCATGGTACAGGAGGAGCTGAGAGTTCTACATCTTCATCTAAAGGCTGCTAGCAGAATACTGGCAGCTAAGGTGAGGGACTTAAAGTCCACACCCACAGTGACACACCTACTCCAACAAGGCCACACCTACTCCAACAGGGCCACACCTTCAAATAGTGCCTCTCCCTGGATTGTGCATATACAAACTATAACAGCCTGTCTTAGTCAGGGTTTCTATTCCTGGACAAAACACCATGACCAAGAAGCAAGTTGGGGAGGACCACTGTTCATCTCTAAAGGAAGTCAGGACTGGAACTCAAGCAGGTCAAGAAGCAGGAGCTGATGCAGAGGCCATGGAGGGATGTTACTCTCTGGCTTGCTTCCTCTGGCTTGCTCAGCCAGCTCTCTTATAGAACCCAATACTACTTCAGGGATGGCACTACCCACAATGGGCCCTACCCCTCTTGATCACCAACTGAGAAAATGCCCCACACTGGATCTCATGGAGACATTTCCTCAACTGAAGCTCCTTTCTCTGGGATAACTCCAGCCTGTGTCAAGTTGACACACAAAACCAGACAATAAAATTGACCCCATGTCAACTTGCCACACAAACACGTCACTATTAAACAGGGTTAGGGTTACTTTTTTATTCATCCCAAGATCTAAATAATATTGAAAAGTTGCACAGTCTTTGTAAATTCTTACATACTAAAATTTCAATCCCTTTAAAATATCTAATCTCTTTTAAAATCCAAAGTCCTTTTACAATTAAAAGTCTCTTAACTGTGGGCTCCACTAAAATATTTTATTCCTTCAAGGGGGAAAAATGTCAGGGCACAGTCACAATCAAAGACAAAATCAAACTTGAACCATCCAATGTCTGGGATCCAACTCATGATCTTCTGGGCTCCTCCAAGGGCTTAGGTCACTTCTCCAGCCCTGCCTTTGTAGCACACACCTTGTCTACTGGTCTCCAGCTGCCTGTACTCCACTGCTGCTCCTGTTCTTGGTGTTCATCTCATGGTACTGGTATCACCAAAACACTGCTGGCTTCTGCTGCAACTAGACTTCACCTGTGTCAAGTTGACACACAAACCCAGCCTCAATAAAGAAAGTGATTCTTTTGGTCAAAGGGAACAAAGCAAGCTTGTCCTTTAACCTCAGGATAGAGTCACTAGCAGAGAAGGTATGGATTGAGGCAGTAACTACTTAAAGACACCTAAAAATTAGACAACATAGAGAGGAGTTGAAAACAAACATATTATCTGGGTGTACAAGTTACACAGGATGTTCTTAAAAGTTAGGCTTGAACGTGAAGCCTTTGAAAATATAAAAATGCTTGAAGTAAGTGCAACCATCCTAGTCCAACTCCGTAAGAAGATTGTGTTCCTAGAATGGGCAAAACCAGACAAGTAACATTTTCTCAGAATTTCCTTTTTTTTTTTTAAAAAAAGATTTTTTTACTGTTATATAAGTACACTGTAACTGTCTTCAGACACACCAGAAGAGGGTGTCAGATCTCATTACGGATGGCTGTGAGCCACCATGTGGTTTCTGGGATTTGAACTCTGGACCTTCAGAAGAACAGTCAGTGCTCTTAACCACTGAGCCATCTCACCAGCCCCAGAATTACCCTTTTAAAGTGGCTATTTCTATTTAATAAGAGAAGTTTAGACTGTATCTACATTTTATTTCTCTTATAAGTGCTCCAGATTTTCCCTTGCATCTGTGGCATGAAACTTACTGTCATGTTTAGCTATGGTGGCATCTTCTTCCTCTTCCTCTTCTTCTTTTCTGTAATTGCATGTTGATCAGTTTTCCTATTGCTGAGACTAGAAATTTCCAGGCTAAATTATAGTTCCATTTTCCTAAGAAGAAATGGTTCTAAAGAAGTTTTTTTAAAAAAAGACAACTTTCTTCTTTTTTTCTTTAAGATTTATTTATTATTATATGTAAGTACACTGTAGCTGTCCTCAGACACACCTGAAGAGGGTGTCAGATCTCATTACAGATGGTTGTGAGCGACCAGGTGGTTGCTGGGATTTGAACTCAGGACCTTCGGAAAAGCAGTCAGTGCTCTTACCCGCTAAGCCATCTTTCCAACCTGCTTTGTTTTTTTTTTGGAGACAGGGTTTCTCTGTATATCCCTGGATATCCTAGAACTCACTCTGTAAACCAGGCTGGCCTCAAACTCAAAGATCTGCCTGCCTCTGCCTCCTGAGTGCTGGGATTAAAGGTGTGCTCCACCACTGCCTGGCAAAGAGACAGTTTTTATTTTCCATTTCAAGTATTTTCTTTTAGAACTAATTTCAAAATGAACAGGAAAGGATATTAGTTGGGGTGTGCTAAGTACATGCTCAATGCTAGATGCCTCTTTCACAAGTGATACCCAATTCTCATGCCTGTATTGTGCTAAGTCTGCTCCATGTTTTACAAAGACAGGTGTGGCCTTATAGAGCTAGAATAACCCAGTGGCAGATAGGGAAGATGAATGTTGAATGATATCAAGTCTAATTCCATTACCTCAAGGTTTCCCAAATCTTCTGATATATATACTTTTGAGGTATAAGCTTTGAAATTATTTGCATTCTTTGATTATGTCATGCATTGTATTTGGTTGTACATCTTCCCAACTCTTTCTATCCAACTCTGAACTTAATATCTTATTAAAAAATAACTCATTGACTCTATTATTTACATTTCTGTTGCTGTCAGAAGTCTGCTCATTCGTATCCTTCCTTTGAGTTTTCTTGGTCTTCAGATGGCCGTTACTTGAGAGTACATTCTTCTTCAGTTCACTGATGATGAGCTACTCCTGCATCCACATCTACTCTCCCTTCTTTTCCACCCCTATCTTTATTGAATCACTGGCTGTCTTCTGGCTTCTGCTTAGATTTGCACAGTGGGAGGCACTGGCTTGCTTGAGATTGAAGAGCCACTCCTCAGGAGTCATTTGTCTGGATAGACGTCTTTCATCCCCTCTGGCTCTTACAATCTTTCCACAGCCTCTTCTGTGCCCTGAGGGGAGGGGTTTGATGGGGACAGTCCTTTTCAGGTTGAGTACTCCAAGGCCTCTCACTCTCAGCTGTGGGTCTCTGTATTTGTTCCCATTTACTGCAGGGAAGCTTCTCTGATGGTTCCTGTGCAAGTCAGTGATCTATGAGTGTAGCAGAATGTTTATTGCTATGTTCTTTTAGCAGGACAATACTGTTTAACTTTTCATTGGGTTCCTGACCTATCTATCCAGTCTCAGGTTCTTGGGTGCCCAAGCAGTGTCAGGAATGGGTTCCATCTCATAGATTGGGCCTTAAATCCAATCAGATATTGGGTGGTTACTCCCAATATCTGGATGTTGGGTGTACTACTATTGGACTTGCAGACAGTCACCATTGTAGAGCAAATGATTTCTAGTGGGTTAATGTTTACCTTTCTCCTCTGGTAGTATGCAGTGTTCTAGTACAATGAACACTAGTTAGACAGGGTTAAGGTTCTAGGTAGGTACCAGTTCAACTTCTCTGTGTTCATTGTTGTGTAGGTGTTGTCTTCAGCACTAATGCCTTAGCATCAGTTTGTGGAGATATACTAATAGCCTTGGTAATAGCCTAGGTTGTTTGGGGTTGTCCATGGCGACCCTTTGGCTAGCAACTTGATTGGATGTAACCCTTTCCCAGAACTGGAAGTTTCATTTGGTAACAAGAGCTGTCTAGCTGAGGCATTGTCTCCCCCATTATTTTGTGATTCCACTTAGATTTTCATATACATATATATTTTTTCTTTTAAAACAAGATTTTACTGAATTGAGTTTTCCTATAACCCCTGAAATGACCATTAGTTTTAGTTGTTCCTCCACATATTCCCTTCTTCTCCCTCCCCATTTAATTCATCTGTTCTATACACCATCCATACTCATCCATAATTATCTATTCTATTTCCCCTTCCTAAGGATATATATCCCTGCCCTTGCCACTCATCTCTTACTCTATGCCTACCCTCTGTGGTTATCTGGAAATTCATAGAGCAGACCGAACAGCAAAGAGTTAGAGGTACCATTTAGAAGCAGGGTCTAGAGGAAATTTTACTAAAGCTAGTAAATAAAAATAAGGTAGATGCTACAATATCAGAATTACACCATAAAAATAAATTAAAATGAAGAATTCTAGGCCTACAACAGAAGATACAGGAATTTATAAATTTATAAACAATGGAAAGAGGAATCTAAGACTTGGCAACATGGCCTAGAGGAAACATTAGAACTAAAGACACAGGAATTTCTAGGTCATGGTAAGTGACAGAGAGAAGAAAATGAAGGTTGGTGACAGGAGCTGGAAAGGGTGCTAGAACAAAGAACGCAACAGCTCACAGAGCAGACTGGGAGGCAGAGAGAATAATGATTGGAAGCAAGGCTTTGAGGAGAGCCCTTTAAAATAATCAGTCAGAAATAAATAGAAGAATATTAGAATTGCAGTATAAAGAAAAAATTAAAATGTGGAAGCAGAACCTTGAACAGAGAATACAGGAACTTATGGAACAAGAGGAGTAACAAAAGAGATCTAAAACATGGACACAGACATTAAGGGAGGAACCTAATATTTCAATTAGGGAAAAAAAACTCAAGTAGAGACAGAAGATAAAATTAGAGAAAGCCAATCAAAAGTTGTTAGAAAACAAACTCCAGTTTATCCAGTTGGTATACAACAAAGACCTCCAGAAAATGATTATCCACAAGGCTATCAGGAATTCAAATGGCAACCCATGGCTATGTTAGAACTGAGAAAATTTAAGGAAAATGTCACTAATTTTGGAATGCACTCGAAATTTGTAAAACAAATCCTGACTTCCTGGGCTATTAAAAATAGAATAATCCCCCAAGACTGGAAGGATTTGGCAAAAGCAATATTGGAACCGATGTCACATTTACAGTAGTTCTTATGGTGGAGAGAAGAGGCTAATGAGATAACATGACAAAATAGAGCCGGGGTAGGGATATTTCTAAAGATCAGCTGCTTGATGAAGGTTGCTTTGCTGAGATAGAGGTGCAAGCTGTAGATGGCAAAGAAGCCTTGGCATTATGTTGCTTGGCAGAGTTAAAGGCCTGGGACACTGTTGCACAAACAGGGAAAAGACTTGAACCATTTTTGCAAGTCATAGAAGGCCCAAAGAAAACATTCCATGACTTTTTGAAAAGATTGACTTCCGCTGTGGAAAGGAGTATATCAGAGCTATCAGCAAGAAAGGCACTACCTTAGACTTTGAAAATTCGAATACTGAGTGCAAGGTCTGAATAATCAGACCATTGAGGGCAAGGTCTGATATACAGTTATAAGGGATTAGATATACAGTTGACCTTGGACCTCATTCGCCTGAAATTACCTTAATAGGAGAAGCTACCACTAGAGGTCTTGAGACACAAAATTTCAAATGTCTTCATTATGGTGAGTAGAGTCATTTTAAAATAAACTGCAGTGAAAACCAAATTAATCCCAAAAGGGAGCCTATGCCTTCTGGAATATATAAAAGAAGTGGCAAAAGCCTGTTGCTTGTAGTTTTTAAAACACGCTTACTCTTTCTTGGGAACTCTCCATGAGTTCCTGGCTATGTTCCGAGAACAGCCACCACCATGTTGCCAGCTGGCATTTTTCTGAGAGTGCCGCCCATTTCTCCGGCTGATTTTGCTAAGCTGCCAACAACTACCCCTTGCATGTGCCCTTTCTCCTGCCCATTTGAGTCACTGTGGATGGAAAACACCAGACAACCTTAATATTTTAAAACTAGCCAGATTACACAACTGCTGGACATGGAATCTATTGTCCTAAACTTATCAGCTATCTTATACCTTATATCAGAATTCTCCACCACCGATTTTAATAGCCCCCAGGCCTACATGCTGTCTGTGCTCCCCTCCTCAAAGCCTGGCCAAAAAACCTCTTTCTCTATCTCATTTTCCTCCTAGGACCCGAAAATCCTGCCTCTATTATCTTTGCCCAGTGATTGGCTTCTGCTATCTTTATTGACACATCGGCTCCTCCCCCTATATCCCACCTTTTCTGTCCAATTAAAAAAATAAACCTCTTATCCCAGATATAAGTTTAAAAAAAATCATGACGCCGGGCGTGGTGGCGCACGCCTTTAATCCCAGCACCTGGGAGGCAGAGGCAGGCGGATTTCTGAGTTCGAGGCCAGCCTGGTCTACAAAGTGAGTTCCAGGACAGCCAGGGCTATACAGAGAAACCCTGTCTCGAAAAACCACACAAAAAAAATCATGACAAGTAAATTACACAATTTGAGGTGCAAATGACATCTGGTCCATCAATTTGTCAATTTAGATAGAGTACTCTATCATCTGTCCTAACTTAAAAGGCTTACAGTTCTACACCTGACTTATGTCCTGGTTTTAGCTTGTATACCTTCTGAAAACCATCCTCTCAAATCTGTATCATCTCTCAATGCTAAACAGCTTGGGTTGGCTATGTGACTACAACCAGTCTTCAACCCTGTCAGAAATCTGAGAACGACTTAAATATTACCTGAAAAAAAAATAGGAAACACTAAACATAGTTTCCAAAACTAAAACAAACTGTAGATACAGCTGTCTACCTCCACAGTCCCCTATTCCTCAAAATGTTGGGAGTAATGTCTTCAGCCTTCTGGCCCAGAACCATCTGACAGACCTTAAATGAAACAGGAATTATTATGAAGGACTAGCTTATTCCGTCTTGGCAGAGCTGACTATCCTGCATCTTGTGTCCTTTAATGGACAGTACTTTTTGTCTATAGATAAATTAGGACAACGTCTGCCCAGTGGCTGCCCTGCCATGAAAGCAACCATGAGGTAATGATGCTCAGCATCCTCTCTGAACTGGGAAGGAGATACTGTCAGGAACAAACATGTCTCTAGACAAATTATTTTTAATAATGAATTGACCATAAATGTTGTATTCTGTGGACTCCTGATACCTTTGAAGACTATATATCTATGCAAAGTACATCTGAACCCTTTAACTACTCTCAGCTATTTCTAATTGAAATATCTTTAAAACACCATTTTATAATTAACTCAGAACCATGAATTTACTATCTGACCCTAAACTCATATTCTTGAAAGAGTTGCATAGGCACAATGCCTGTCTAAAAGTAACAATACTAATCTCAATTTTTGTATCAATATACAGATTTATACCAATGAAAACCTTAATTCTGGAGGTGGAGAGATGGCTCAGCAGTTAAGATCACTGACTCCTCTCCCAGAGGTACTAAGTTCAAGTCCCAGCAACCACATGGTAGCTCACAACTATCTGTAATGGGATCCAATGCCCTCTTCTGGTGTATCTGAAGACAGTTACAGTGTACTCATGTAAATAAAAATAAATCTTAAAAAAAAGAAAAGAAAAGAAAACCTTAATTCTGTATTAAAATAACTTCTGTACTAATGCATGAAGATTTGACTTCAACTTTGCATCAATTATAAAGATTTCTACCAATTAAGATTATGGCTACACAATCAATTCCACCTATTTCCTCCCTGTTCAAATTTATGACTATTCCCAAATTCCCTAGAATGACAACCTTAAGAACAAACAATTCCAGACCCCCAAGCCCAGGCAATAGGGCTGATGACTCTCCATGGCTTCTTCCTGCTGAACAGGGGTGATGAAATATCTTTAAAGGGAAGAGGAAGGGGAAGGAAAATAGGAGATTTGGTTAGGCCGTAAGAAGGCCGAGCCAACAATACTGTTCAGTCTCTGATGTCTAAGTTCTGACTGGACTCATTTGAAAGGTTGAATGACACAAGGTGACCTGGAATCCATGACACTGCAAGTCCATACAGGTTAGTTCAGCATGTCTGAGAATGAATCTCACCAAAGCTGTACACTTTGCAATATACAAATCTCAAAACATCTCAAAATAGAATTTAAATGCCATCAAGATATTTGTCCTGTTTGATTCTCTTGAGTTTTTCTAGTTCTTCAGGGGTCTCCCTCTGTCATATCTGATCCATATAACTCTGGAAGGGGTCCAGAGCCTAATCACCTTTTCTATAAACACAAATATAAAGTCTTTCTCCAAAATTAGCATGTCCTTTAGCCAGTACCCAGAAAAACTTTTAGCTTGATCTCTGTCCCAGAGGAATAATAAAATAACCACAAAACTCAAGATCACACCCATTTTGATAATTAAAACAATTCAAAACAAATGAAGTAAACTAAACAAATACTGTATGAACCTATTCTTAGGCTTTTTCTAATCTGTCACGCCAGGATTTTTAACCCAAAATTACCGTGGAACCCATGTTTGAAGAATATGAGCTATCCTCCATTAAGGCTTCACTAAAATAATTCTGTTTTCATACAATCTACCTACTATCCTTAAAAACCTTTTGCTTACTGTGTACACCTATTCTCAGGCCTCTTTCCTAATCTGTCATGCCAGGATAACTAGAAGGTGGAGGATCAAGAGGAAGACAGAGGAAGAAGAGGTGGAAGGAAGATGGAACAGAAGCACATGGCCTGGAGGAACTACATGTAGCAAGGGATTTCATAGCTGGGGAATAGAGTAGTGTAGTGGTAAGTCTGCCCAATCTAGGCGTGCAGCTTGTAAATAATTATAACTGAGTTGTGTGTTCTTTCTATGGGCTTATTGGGGTTGGGGATTTATCTCAATAAAAGCCAACACTGGACTAGGGAGTGTAGAGCATCAACAGAAAAACAAGGCAACACTTTACCAAAAAACTCCCAGGGTGTGAGAACTAAAAAGGGGCTGGGGGGAAAGAGGGGAGAGGGAGGATAATGTCCAGCCAGAGTTCCACCTATGCTCTGGACAGGCGGACGTGGGAGGGCTGCCAGATGCTTTCCACTCAGCCCTGGGTGGGCATTCAAGCCTCTGACCCACTCAACAGGGGCTGGACAAGGGGCAGCCCCCCAAACCAAAAGGGGCCCCAGGATTACACCCGGTAGCCCTGGGGTTATGGGAGAGAGGGCTGAGGGAAGAGAGGTTCCCACACAGGTGAGAGAGTCTGAGCAGCTGAACAGAGACAGTCTATGGTTTTAGAGCTTTATTGTAGAAAGGCAGGGGGAAAGAGAGAAGGGAGAGAGAGAGAGAGAGAGAGAGAGAGAGAGAGAGAGAGAGAGAAGGCTAGAGAATAAGAGGAAGAGAGATAGGAGAGGAGATGAGAAGACAAAGAGAGAGGAGAGGAAAGAAGAAGAGAGGAGTGAGAGGGTGAGAGGGTGAGAGGGTGAGAGTGAGGAGTAAGAGAGTATGACAAAAGAAAAACTACAGGCATTAGAACAGCTAATCCAGGAGCAGCTTGAGGCTCAGCATATAGAGGAGTCTACCAGCCTTTGGAATTCTCATGTATTTGCCATAAAACAAACAAACAAACAAACAAAAAACCTCTGGCAAATGGAAGATGTTGCTAGATCTCAGAAGAAATTAATATTATTCAGCCAATGGGTTCTTTGCAGCCTGGAATCCCATTGCCTTCCTTGTCACCTAAGGAATGGCCTATCATAGTGATTGATCTAAAATATTGGTTTTTTTTTTTTCACAATTCCTCTATATGAACACGATAAGGAAAGGTTTTCTTCCTCAGTACCCATTTTTAATAGAAGTTGTCCAATAAAATGATATCATTGGAGGAATTAGAGAAAGGACTTAAGGTGCTGAAGGAAGAACAACAATATCAACCAACCAGATGCCCCCCACCCCCCGCAGAGCTCCCAGGGACTAAACCACTAACCAAGGAGTACACATGAAGGGACCTATGGCTCCAGCTGCATATGTTGCAGAGGATGGCATTGTTTGGCATCAGTGGGAGGAGAGGCCTTTGTTCCTGTGAAGGCTTGATTCCTGCCACAAGGAATGTTAAATAGCCCTACCTTGTGTTAATATTTAGTAGAACAGCCATTGAAAATGATTCACAGTTTCCCCAATCCACTTATCATTATATGGATGACATCCTATTGGCTGATTCAGATATAAATATCCTAGACAGAATGTTTGATGAAATGAAAAAAATCTTGCCTTGCTGAGGATTGCAAATCTTCCCTGAAAAAATACAAAGAGGGGATTCTATTAATTATCTAGAATATAGAATAAGTCTACAAAAGGTTAGGCCATACAAAGTGCAAATGAGGAAAAACCAATTAAGGACTCTTAATGGTTTTCAGAAGTTACTGGGAGATATTAACTGGCTGTGGCCTGCAATTGACTTGGCTACTCAAGAGCTAAGCAATTTATTTCAAACCTTACAAAGTGTTAAAGATTTAAATAGCCGGAGGAAATTATCAGCTGAAGCCAAGAAAGAGTTAGCTCTGGTAGAAAGGAAATTGCAGGATACACATCTAGATCATATTGATGCAAAGATGGCCTGCATCTTAGTTGTCTTGCTTTCTACTCATTTTTCTACCAGAAGTTTTATGCAGAGGGGAGAATATATCTTAGAATGGATATTTTTAGCACATAAATAGAGTAAGAAATTAAAAACCTACATAGAAAAGCTTTCTGAATTGACACTAAAAGGAAAACTGAGAATTTGACTATTTACTGAAATGGAGCCAGCTGAAACTGTACAGCTTACTAATGCAGAGATTGTCTCATTATGGACACAAGATGAATATTGGCAAAGAGCATCCAGTAATTTCTTGGGAGAGATTAACAGCAAAACCCTAGAAGCAAGTGACTTCAGTTCCTAAAAAGAACTAATTGAATTCTCCCTTGTATAATAAAAACAATTCCAATTCCCAGGTCTCCTACATTTTACACTGATGCTAATAAATCAGGAAAGGCAGGATATAAATCAGAAAATGTAAGTAAGGTGGCTGAGAGTCCCTATAAATTGGTCCAAAAATCTGAATGATATGCAATACTTACCATGTTATCAGATTTTTTCAAGAGTCTTTTAATATAGTAACCGACTCTCAATATGCATAAAGCATTGTTTTACAGATAGAGACTGCTGAATTTATTTAGAATGAATCTGAATTGATGTCACTGTTCTGTTTATTTTATTCATTACAGATATGTTGTCATTTTAAGGGACACTTTATAAATGCAGCTTTGAACAGGGAGGAAACTAAAGACCCAGGGATTTCTACATTTTCTTTCTTCTTCTCTATCTTTTATTAGGTAAAGGAAAGGGGGTGGGGTAGAAGAGAAAAAGTAGAGATATAGTAATATTATAGAAATTAGAGAAATAGGTAAATAGGGATAGGTTATCAAATTTACTCATAAATAAAGCAGACTTTACTTCTATTTCACTAGGGACTATGGATTTGTTTAAATTGCTTATCTGATCTTGATTTAGCTTTGGTAGGTGGTATATATCAACGCTTACCTGATCTTGATTTAGCTTTGGTAGGTGGTATATATCAATGCTTACCTGATCTTGATTTAACTTTGGTGGGTGGTATAGATCAAGACAAAAGTTAGGTGCTATTCTGACTTGTCTGCCTTTATGTTACTTGGTCTTTTTTTTTTCTTTGCAGTTTTTAATATTCTTTCTTAGTTATTGCATTTCGGGTGTTGATTATTATGTGTCACTGTTTCTTTTCTGGTCCAGTCTGCTTGGTGTGCTTCTTGTACCTTGATAGGCAACTCTTTGTTTAGATTAGAAAAGCTCTCTTCTATGATTTTTATTATAAATATTTTCTACATCTTTGACATGGGTTTCTTCTCCTTCCTCTATTCCTATTATTTGTAGATTTTGTCTTTGTATAGTGACCCAGATTTCCTGGATGTTTTGTGCCTGAGGTATCCATTTCTTCTATATTGTCTTCAATGCCTGAGATTCTCTTTTATCTCTTATATTCTACTGGCAAGGCTTACCTCTGAGGTATTTGTTTGACTCTTTTTAAAAAAATTTTTATTCTTTAATCCTTTTTTTAAGAACAAAATGTTTTATTATTAAATGTTTTATTAAATTTGTATAAAAGTGTTACAGAGCAAAAAGCTATATTTACACTGAAACATTCAAGATCCAGTTGAGCATCACAGACACAGTACAGAGTAGGCACAGCTGACAGGCTACACAGGTGAGGGACTCAGTCACTCAGCCACCAGGACTGAATGACCCACCGGTGGGAAAGGGGAGGGACAAGGGGTTCAAAGCTATTCATCTCTAAAAGGTCACTTCCCATCATTCCAAACGTGTTTAAAACCTAAATAGAAACCCTGAGCACAACCCCCAGGGTTACCTCTTTAGGAAACTGCCAGGATTTAAAGTGACATTATTAAGGTTAAGTTTCTGAAGCAGAACACCAAGGTTTCAAACCAACCCGTTGCAGAGCTACCATCTTTAATTTCCCAGAAGGCCTTTTCTACAGCAATTTAAGTAATTATGGTACCATGTTACCACAAACCTTTGTGTGACTGGGTAAGCCAGATGACAGCAGCAATGGTGTCACCTGTGACAAGATGTACACTGAGCACAGCACCCAAGAGCTGCATTTCTCCAGAAAGCCATCCAATGTGGCCATACTCCAGTTTACTACCTAATTTTTCCTCATGATTTCCAGCCCTTTGTGCCTTGGCCTTTCCATTTAAAACAGCAGCCAGTATAAACACTAGACATAAACCATGTGCATTAATTCTGTGTAAACAAGTTAAAGGGCTCTTCTCTGCAATTTATCACAACCTTTGTTTCACTGTACCCCAAAGTGCTTGGGTATGTCCTGGTCAAACAAATTCTCAAGCTGCCACTTAAAGATAGCCCAGAATCTAAGCGGTGGCAAAAGAGCAGGGAGGCTACAAGGTGGGGCCAGGGCAAGCTCTGAGACACTACATATAGCTGAAATGTAACGAGCGGCATGCCTTTCACGGTGCTTCAGAAAGCTACAAGATCAACGTGACTGAGTTCTAAGACAGACTGATGGCCACGATTCTTACTCAGGTTCCCATCAACGATGATGATGTCAAGAACAAGAGAGCCTTCAGAGGCCGAAGGCGGGCAGATAAACTTCAGGCTCTACGCTTGTACTTCAAATTCCTGCTTCAGACTGTTCAAGTAAGCATGAACGTTCCCAGAGCGGTGATACTTTGCTAAATACTCCAGGACTCCAGTGGCGCACTGTCCATCACACTTGCGGCATAAGCTGTAGCTGCAAATTCCTTGACAAGGTGGGCAGTGCCAGTTCGGATCCAGCAGAGCATCCTTGACCTCTTCGCCATAGCAGTTTTGAAGGCAGGGACCACAGAACTGGTCCCGGATGCCCCAGTAGTCTGGGTTTCGGCAGTTGGTTTTGGTGTCAGTGGTTTTCTGGCAACACTGATGACATGTAGAACCCAGAGATCGGTTATAAATCTTCTCTTTTGAGTTGCTGCAGATGTTCCTAATCTCTTCCTCTGAGACTACTTCTACTGGTCGGATTATATTCGGAAGGGTCATGGATCCAGGGCGCCGACTTCTGGGCACATCATTGTCGTTCATGTAGCCATCCACAGAGTTCTAGGTGGGGATGGCCCTTTCCATTCTCAATTGCATTTCAGTATCTTGAAGCAGAGAGGTCAAGGTCCTAGGAAACAACACAGTAACAAAACGAATAAAGCCTGGCATCTCAAATCACCATGTGGAGAGATCTGTTAAATAAGCAGGAGCAACTTCTTCCCATCAAGTGTGGGCTTAGGGCTGTAGGCAGTGTTTGAAACATTATGTATGGTGGCTGGCTCAGCAGTTAAGAGCACATGCTTCTCTTGCTGAGTACCTGGTTTTGGTCCCCATACCCATATAGTGACTCACAGCTGCCTGTAACGTCAGTTCTAGGGGATGTAGAGCCCTCTTCTGACCTTGGTAGGCATCAGGAATGCCACAGTGCACATTTAATACATACAGGCAAAACACACACACATGTAAAAGTTTTTTTTAAAACAAACATGCTTTGTAGTTACATTCAAAATTTCAGGGTGGTAAGTACAGAAACAAGCTAGAAAAGGAGTCCTTTGCCCACAGAGCCGGGCCCTAATCAGAGACAGTTGGTCTCACTGTAGTATCTCATCTTGACCAGTGTTTCACAGTCTACCCATTATCATTCCTTCACTGCCAGGCAGCAGCTTTCTCAGCTCCAGCATGGATGGCATCCACAACAAGGCCTACCCCTCTTTAGTATCTGGAGTGCCTTGTGTGTCTTTCTACTGTGGTGTGATTCTGCATCTTTATTGACATTCTGTTGCCTTCCCAAATCATCATTTGGCAATTCGTACAACAAAATTTGATCCCTGCAACAGTCCATAAATAAGGTGAATGTCTTAGGGTTTTATTGCTGTGAACAGACACCGTGACCAAGGCTATTCTTTTTTTTCTCTTTAAATATTTATTTACTATATATATATAAAGCCCTGCTCGTTACGGCCCTGCACACTCTGGCCCAGAAATTGATTTACAATTATATTTTTGTACATTGTAGCTGTCTTTAGACACACTAGAAGAGGGTGTCAAACCTCATTATGGATGGTAGTGAGCCACCATGTGTGCCATGGACCAGGCTCATTGGGCCCTCAATCGGTAGGAATCAGTCTCAGACAGATGGGCATAGGAGTTGGTGAATGACAAACAGAGACGACATGAAAGAGTGTGTAGAATCTGAGTGTAATTTTTCAAATCAAGCATCAAACTTTTTATACAGAAGAAAAAATCAAGAAAAGTTAGGCAGGACACATCCACCGAGTTACAGTGACACAAAACAAAAGAAATGTATATATCAAAAGATGGCGGGGACTAGGCTGCTGTGTTGTTTACCACTGAGAAGGGAGCCAGGTGTAAAGCTAGTCTATTGTTAAACCCACCACTAGGAGTTCTTAGTAAATGCCTGATTATGCTGTTCCTTTGGACATAGTGAAGAAATCTGTCTCAGGGGGATTCTCTAACTCTTTCATGGTAAACCCACCTATTCGCTAGGCCATTGTGCATTCCCTTGTTTGGGTGAGACTCGGCTACTGTCCTAAGTAATCACTCTGCAGACTAGCCCTGAGTTATCCTAGCTCTGTTCTTTGTAATGCCTAATTAGTTTTACCAGTTTCTACTAGAAGTAAATTTGAATAGGTAACCTCACTGAATTCCTACTGAATTCCAAGCTCATAGGCTTCAAGGATTTTCTAGGACATTGGAACACTGGTGGAGGCTCACCTATGATAAATTCAATCTTTAAAGGCACTTATAATAAAACAATACTGAAAGAGAGCATACACCATACTAATGTGGGGATCGGGTTTGAGTATATGGGTTATGAGAATGCCAAGGTTCCAGGAGGCTGAGTTTCCTCGAAACACTTTGCCTCTTTGCCTCGTGAGTGCTTCTAGGCCTCTCAGCATGTCAAGCAGACTTCACTGGAGTGGATTTGAACTCAGGACCTTCGGAAGCGCAGTCAATGCTCTTACCTGCTGAGCCATCTCTTCAGCCCTAAGGCAATTCTTTTAAGGACAACATTTATTTGGGGTTGGCTTAGAGGTTCAGAGGTTTAGTCCATTATCATCAAGGTGGTGAAAGACTTCCATGGGGAGCCCTCCCCACACCAGTCTCGAGAAAGTGGCACCCAAAAACCATGAATAAACCATCTTGATGTAAAAACACAAGGTAGTTTATTGGCGGAACTCCGGACCGATGTGTACCTCACGCAGGAGGTAGAGGCACCGACCATGTGGCTGGAAAGCTAGGGTTTTTTTTTTATAGGGGGAGGGGTCGGGGCTAGCAGGAATTGGCACGGTTACACACGACTGGCTCATTTGAACATCAGCAGAATGACCACACATTTGCAGAATGGTAAGTGCAAAGGCAGTTGTTAGGAGACCTGAGGGGCCGGTCAGCGGAACATTTGGTTAACACCTGACTCCAAACCATCAGTCCCAGGAATGTTCCAACAATGGCCTGCCTGGGCATGCCCAGGCCTGTTTTACTGTGTCCTCTGCCTCAGGATTTTAAGCTTACAAAACAACTCTCTGGACATAAGTTACATGAATCCCAGGCCTTAAATTTCATTTTAAATTTCATTTCCCTTCAGTGGGAGCATGGCAGCTTCCAGGCAGTCATGGTGCAGGCAGAGCTGGGAATTCTACATCTTCATCTGAAGGCTGCTAGCAGAATACTGGTTTCCATGTAGCTAGGATGAGGGTCTTAAGGCCCACACCCACAGTGACACACCTACTCCCACAGGGCCACAACTTTTAATAGTGCCACTCCCTGGGCTGAGCATATACAAACCATTCACAGTGACTTATTAATCAAAGGGACTTCTTAAGACACCAGGCATGTAAGCTATTTCTTTAAAAGTGAGGCTTATTGGTGATCTTGGGAAATGTTTTAAAATTCCAGATTAATTGCAACATCTGTTTTCTGAAAACAAACAAACAAACCTTACTTTGAATCAACATTTTCTCTGGAACGTCTGTTGTTCAACCCCAATCAACAGCAAGGAGAGGAAGTGGTTCCTACAGTGTCTCATCACCTGTCTCCACCCACCGTTAGATTTCACCAAGATACATCCTTGGACGTGCACAGTACCAGGTGCAGCATGTCTCCGTGTGCACTGAGGGGACCTGAGGCCCAGGCACAATGGGGCTTTTTAGAGAAGTGCTGGGTGGTGCAGCCTGGCATGGATCTGTTCACTGTGGAGCTGCTCCAGTGTCCCTGGACAGAGGTCTGCCTGATGTCCATTTCTTTCCTAGGCACTGCTGGTATGTGGTCTTGGCTTGACAGATTTAGTAACACAACTCAAACATGGCAAAACATGGGCACATTTTTTACCTGAAGTTGCCATCTGTCCTGGGTTGACTATTTCCATCCAATAAGCAAGCCCAAATCTTCAGGAAATAAGCATTTGGAACTTACACTCCTCTACACCTTTTCTTTATCTGTAAACTTCCAAACCCTGGATATGTCTTAAGATGCTGTGTTCAGGTTCAGGTGCCTAGATTGGTAATATTCAATAATAGTACTTTATGTTTAAAAATAATATTTACTTCTGAAAAGAATTACCCCTTAAGCAGGTTTTCAGGAAACAAATGTTTACCATAAAAAACTTTAGAAAATTAATTTTAGAGAAATTAGCCACTTGGTACTTTGAAGCATTTGTAACTTCTAAATTCTTAGAAAAATCAACATGAGGCAGAACTCTTGCTGATTTCTTGACTTTTCTATTCTCGTAAGAACACCAATCTCTCAGTGGGGACAAATACAATTTATGAGTCAGAACTGGTCTAAACTAAAATGTAATTTAAAAAATTTTTATGGCAGCACTAGAGAAGTAGGTGGTAATAACTCCAGCCCAAAGAATGTCCCCCAAATGCAGACAGAAGAAGATGGGCATTGTAGGTCTCTCTGCTCTGTAGAGGGTGTCATGTTTTGTTTTGTCACTAGATGATTGGGGCCATCTACTGGGCTTAAGCAATTTATAGCAGGTGCTTAGGTATCCTTGCTTAGAGTTACTCTCAAGATAGGTAGCAAAGGAAAACCCAGACTCAAGTACCAAAGGGCCTAATTCATACCAGACATCTACCATGTCAGGAGGATTAACCTGTCACCTACTATTTATCAGCATGAAAGAGAGAGATCATAGAGTCTTGTTGTTGGTTAAAAATGGACTGCCATCATTGGCACTGCTCAGGGTTGCCTTAAGGAAAATATTGAGGGATAATTCTGCTAAGGAGCAGATATGTAAGCAGCTCACTTTATAAAGCCAGCCTGAGTCCATGTGGCACAGACTTTAGGACAAGGGTCAGTGGCATAACTATTTGGTCAGTCTCAAGACACCAGATGGGAAGGCCTATGTGTAGGGAGTCTATGGGAAGAGGGATAAGGAGGAGCTCTTGGTTGTAGGCATTTTTTGAGTCTTACATTATACACTAGAGAACACCTTCACAGAGGGACACATCAACTGTGAGATCTGTAGGACATTTCATTCTGTGAATGTGGACAGGTAATGCTGAACATTTAAGATGATGATACTTCTTAAGGAGACCAGGCTAGCCAGTAGGTAGCAGACAGATTTTAGTTGCCGTGTGTCCCTATCTAGTATGTGACAATGAGCACATGACCATGAGACCCGCATATTTCTCAGTTATCTGATCAGCCAGAAGTAGCTGGTCTACTGGCAGAGAGGAAAGACTGCTGAAGGCTAGAAAGGTGGCTTTGGGGCCCTGGAGTTTATATTAACTACTGTTTGTTTCTATGACCAAGTACATGACAGAGCGTAGGGACAAAACGTTATCCTAGCTCTTGGTTTCAGAAACTTCAACCGATAGTCCTTGACTACATTGTTTTGGGGTCATGGTGAGAGAGAATACCACGGTGGTAGATGTGGTAGATGTGTTCCTCTGATGGCAGACAGGAAGCAGAGTGAGACAGGGCCGAGGACCACTGACAGATTTCCTCCTGAAGTTTTCCCAATCTCCCGAAGCAGCACCACCAGCCAAGGGACACGCGTTCAACACATAAACCTGTGGGGACATCTCATATTCACACATAGGCAAAGGTGCCAAGAGGCAGAAATAGAGTTGAACCTCGACAGTCATTGCTTCCAAACCTTGTAGCTTTATGTTCTCCC
Organism: Mus pahari; assembly: GCF_900095145.1. Taxonomy (NCBI): domain Eukaryota; kingdom Metazoa; phylum Chordata; class Mammalia; order Rodentia; family Muridae; genus Mus; species Mus pahari. Next base: position 6,116,094 of record NC_034604.1, on the reverse strand, counting down.
ATAAATAGTCCTGGTTTCTTCAGTGGAAATCATGTAATTACCAAACTTGAAACTAACTGCTGACCAGTTATTTCAGTCTATGTCTTAGTTGGGGGTCACTAATATTGAGATGAAACACCATGATCCAAAGCAACTTGGGAAGGAAAGATATATTTGATTTATGCTTTCACATCATAATTTATCATCAAATGAAATCAGAACAGGAACTCAAACAGGGCAGGAATCTGAAGGCAGGGCTGATGCAGAGGCTGGGGAGGGGTTCTGTTTATAGACTTGCTCCTTATAGTTTGCTCAGCCTGCTTGCTTGTAGAACCAAGAACCACCAGTCCAGGGATGGACCATCCACAATGAACTGGGCCCCCTCACATCAATCACTAATTCCAAAAATGGCCTACAGAATTGTCTATTGTACAGTATTATAGAGGCATTTTATTTACTGAGGCTCCCTCGTCTCTTTTGAGTCCAGCTTTGTCAAGTTATCATAAAAGTAGCCATCATAGTCTATTATGTCAGTGAACAACTAGCAAAACAAAACAAAACAAAACCAAAAAACCAAAACAAACAAAACAACAACAACGACAACACCCAAAAAACTATAAGCCAGGTATGGTAGGTGGGCTTGTGATCCTACTTCTTGGGACACTGCAGTAGAAGGGTTATAAGTTTTGAGGCCAGTCTGGGCTGCATAGCTAGGCTCTGTTCCAAAAAATAAAAAGAAAAGAAAAAAAATATGACAGATATAAGTAACCCTCATACTTAAAGGAGCAAGAGTTGTTTGTAGAGAATGGAGCATAAACACATGAGCAATGTCAACAGTAGAGCCTGATGACCAAAGCCAGATAAGGACTCTGGGATGAGTTTCTGGGTCTGCTCATAGGCAGACATCCTAAGGAAGTCAATGGTAGTGGAGGGAGAAACTCAGTAACTGACTTGGGTCATTCTTTCTCATCAGATGTAAGCATGAGAACCCAATATGGAGACCCTCTGCTTTTGACTATAGAAGTCTTTGTGGAATAAATGATTGACTGTGTATTGAACTCTGAAGTAAAGGTGCTGTCATGGTTTGAATATGCTTGGCCCAGGGAGTGGTACTGTTTGGAGGAGTGACCTTGTTGGAGTAGGTGTGGCTTTGTTGGAGTAGGTGTGTCACTGTGGGCATGGACTTTAAGACCCTCATCATAGCTTCCTGGAAGCAAGTCTTCTTTAGCAGCAGTGGAGTACAGGCAGCTGGAGCCCTGAAGACAAGGTGTTTGTTACGAAGGCAGGGCTGAAGAAGTGACCCAAGCCCTTGGAGGAGCCCAGGGATTGTGAGTTGGATCCCAGACATTGGACAGTTGGAGTCTGATTTTGCTTTTGATTGTGACTGTACCCTGATATTTTTCCCCCTTGAAGGAATAAAATATTTTAGTGGAGCCCACAGTTAAGAGACTTTTAATTGTAAAAGGACTTTGGATTTTAAAAGAGATTGGNTATTTTAAAGGGATTGAAATTTTAGTATGTAAGAATTTACAAAGACTGTGCAACTTTTCAATGTTATTTAGATCTTGGGATGAATAAAATAGTAACCCTAACCCTGTTTAATAGTGACGTGTTTGTGTGGCAAGTTGACAAGGGGTCAATTGTATTGTCTGGTTTTGTGTGTCAACTTGACACAGGCTGGAGTTATCCCAGAGAAAGGAGCTTCAGTTGAGGAAATGTCTCCATGAGATCCAGTGTGTGGCATTTTCTCAGTTGGTGATCAAGGGGGGTAGGGCCCATTGTGGGTGGTGCCATTCCTGGGCTAGTAGTCTTGGGTTCTATAAGAGAGCAGGCTGAGCAAGCCAGGGGAAGCAAGCCAGAAAGTAACATCCCTCCATGGCCTCTGCATCAGCTCCTGCTTCCTGACCTGCTAGAGTTCCAGTCCTGACTTCCTTTGGTGATGAACAGCAGACCTTCCCAACTTGCTTCTTGGTCATGGTGTTTTGTCCAGTAATAGAAACCCTAAGACAGGCTGTTATGGTTTGTATATGCACAATCCAGGAAGTGGCACTATTTGAAGGTGTGACCCTGTTGGAGTAGGTGTGGCCTTGTTGGAGTAGGTGTGTCACTGTGGGTGTAGACTTTAAGTCTCAACTTAGCTGCCAGTATTCTAGTATTTTGCTAGCAGCCTTCAGATTGAGATGGAGAACTCTCAGCTCTGCCTGCACCATGCCTGCCTAGATGCTGCCATGTTCCTACCTTGATGATAATAGACTGAACTTCTGAACCTGTAAGCCAGCCCCAATTAAATACTGTCTATGAATTGTCTTGGTCATGGTGTCTGTTCACAGCAGTAAAACCCTCACTAATACAGGTGCTTATGTTAATTCTTGTTGCAGAAATGCTTAGGAACCTCAGGGATCTGAGATGACATGTGACACTTCTAGTCCCCGATTCAGTAAGGTTTTCCACATGTCCCTCCCACAGAACCAGAACTCACATACGATTTTGGAAGGTCACCAAGCCACTCTCTGCCTCCTTCACAAGCCACTGTGTCACCAGCAGAGACTCATTTCTTCAAGAGCAGTGACAGGGAGAAATATAATCCTTAAATCCTCTACCATTTTCTTGATCCCAAAAGTCACACACATGCCAAATGTTATTTTTATATGCTATTGTGCCAAACACAAGCCAATTGAATGATTTGTAAAGTGACTGAATGAACATCATTTAAAAATTACCCCATTTATTTTATTCTGATCAATTATCAGATTAAAGCAGCAAACATCATATAATTATAGTGTTGGCAGTCAGTGGTCTAAGGTTCATCAAGATGAAAATTTGTTTTCCCTCTACCCTTCATTTTTCTCCTGAGATGGAGAAAAACCACATCTAAGCTGTTCACATGGAGTCACGGGACTACATGGACTTGGAAGTGCTTTAGTCTAGTGCAGAATTATGGAAGCAGAAGCTTTGCAGGTGGAGAAGGCAGTTTCAGCCTTTCAAGCCATTTTTTTTCTTCCTTGGGCTGGCCTTGAACTGTTGATCTACCTGCCTCTTTTTCCCAAGTTCTGGGAATTATAGAAACATACCACCATGCCTAGCCCTCTAGTCTGTTCATGAATGACATTAGTTTGGGTAGATTCTTGAAGAGAGGGAAATACTCAAAACCACAGTAAATAAGTAACAGTAATTACCATGCAGACTTTTTTTTTTAAAGCTTTATTTATTTATTATTATATGTAATTACACACATAGCTGTCTTCAGACACTCCAGAAGAGGGCGTCAGATCTTGTTACAGATGGTTATGAGCCACCATGTGGTTGCTGGGATTTGAACTCAGGACCTTTGGAAGAGCAGTCGGGTGCTCTTACCCACGAGCCATCTCACCAGCCCGCAGACTTTTTTTTTTTAAAGATTTATTTATTATTATAAGCATACTGTAGCTGTTTTCAGACGCACCAGAAGAGGGCATCAGATCTCATTATGGGTGGTTGTGAGCCACCATGTGGTTGCTGGGATTTGAACTCAGGACCTTCGGGAGAGCAGTCAGTGCTCTTACCCGCTGAGCCATCTTGTCAGTCCTACCACGCAGACTTAGTGGTGGTGTAATGCTTCCTCGTTGTAACTGACATTCTCTTTCGCTTGGTGGACTTCTTTTGTTTTCTTTGAAAAAATGTTTTATGTGTATGGGTTATTTGCTTGCATGTATGTTTGTACACCATGGACATTCAGGATGGTGCAAAGCCCAGAAGAGGGCATTAGGTTCTCTGGAGTTCCAGGCAGTAGTGAGCTGCCATGTAGGTGTTGGGACCCAACCTCTATTTCTTTGTAAGAGTTGTGAGCACTCCTGACTGCTGAGCTTCTCTCTAGCCACTTGCTGGTGTGTTTTGTTGCTTTTACTGTTTTTACATCCACATTATTTGAGAAGAACCTTCTGCTGCCTTTTACTTTACTTACCTGTTTAAATGAGCACAAAATTTTCCTTTGATGCAAAAGAGAATGCACATTTTTTAATCCCTTAATTATAGAAAGTATTCATAGTCCATTATCACCTTTTGTAGATGTCTCACTCATGTGTTCCATTTTTGAATGTGTCTTTAGTGGCAAGAATTCCATTAGTACCAAGGCAAACTTTACTCTTCTGTTGATACTTGACAGCATGTTGGCACTGTGTGAGGTGCCACAGAAGAGTATGTGCCTACCAGCTAAGAACTAGAATATCTGCTCATTGCTGTGTCTATGAAAAGGTAGAATGACTGTGAGATGTGTTTTTTAGGATGACGCCTTCTGAATGTGGGTAAAGAATGCTGATCCATTCGTGCAAGTATTTTACTCACCACTGGTGAGGTGTCTGTCTTTTTACTGTGTATTATAATGTTAAGTGCGGGGGTGAGGCATGACCTGGAGTTCACTAACTCCTGTGACTGCCCCCAAGTTAATTCTAATTGGTAAACAAAGATGCCAACAGCTAATAGCTGAGCAGAAGAAACAGAGGTGGGGTTTAGGTTTCCTAGGCTAGGGGTCGAAAACAGAGGAAGAATGTGCAGGAGGAGGGAGGAGAAGCAGCCATGGCCCCGAGAGCTACCCAATTGGAGCTAAGAGCAGCTCAGATGAAACATAGCAATAACTCAGGGTAATTGATAGGAAAGTGGATTCTAACAGCATGGAGGGTAGGCAGCTGCCCAGCTCTTGTGCTGCTTTAGGCTTATTGTAAGTATAATGGCTGTGTGTATTTTCTATTTGGGAACTCAATAATCAAAGGCGGAGTAGAAACCCTGGGACAGGATTTAAATAGTTTACTACAACCTATCTTAGGGTCATGTGACCTTGGATCACTTTGATGCTGTTTTGTTTTTGTTTTTGTTTTTGTTTTGTTTTGTTTTGTTTTGTTTTTGAGATAACCTAGGCTGGGCTGTAGCCAAAGATGACCTTGAATTCCTGATTCTCCGTCTCCCCATCTCAAGTGCTAGGATTATAGGCCAGTATCACTGCATCAAGTTTGATAATTGCAAATTATTTTGCAGTTTAGCAGAGTAGTTGTTTTTTATTAATAATAATTACTAATAATTAGCGGGAGTTAACTAAAACAAGGGGCATGGCTAATATCTGTTTTGCTAAGGCGCCAAAGACTGTGGCTTTATTGCCATTTAGAATGATTCTGTATCTATTTAAGTAGGCTTTTTCTAGTTAACCTATTTCCTTAAATAAGTATTTAAAAAAAAAAACCAACTTCAGCTTTATAGATAGTATAGAAAGCTCCCTATATGCTGTATTTGGTCCCCCAATCCCCACATGTTTTGTTTTTGGAGATACAGTCTTTGTAGACCAAGCTGGTATGGAACTTATTATATATCTCAGGCTGACCTCAGCCTCATAGTAATCCTACTGACTGACCCTTCCAAGTGCTGGGATTGCATGCTAGATTATACGCAGCTAAGTTCCCATGTTCTTACCATCTACTTGTTACAGCTAGTGAAACAGTCCCGTCATGTCATTATTAACTGAAGTCTGTACGTTATTCAGGTTCCCTTAGCTTTGACCTAATGTGCTTCCGTGAGTCTGGATTCCATCTTAGCAGCACATTTACATCCAGTTGTCCTATTTATTTTGCTAGGTTTCTCTTGGCTAACACAGTTTCTCAGGCTTTGTCTTTTGACCATTTGATACTTTTGAAGAGTATTGGTCAGGAATTTGTAGGCTATCCCTATATTGGAATTTCCTCATTATCTTGTCATTAGATAGGTTCTGGGAAGAAAAAGCACAGAGGCCAAGTCCATTCTAAGGATATCAAGGGTGCACACTGTCAATAAAGTTTACAGCGCTAGTGCTACCCTTGATCACCTGGCTGAGGTGGTATTTTTTTCACAATAAATTTTCCTTTTCCACTTTTTATTATGCTCTTTTTGGAAGAGGATTATTCAGTGGGGAGTCAAGGACAGACTATGAGAAATTCTTTTTCTTTTCTTATTTTTCCATTTATTTATATCGACATAGATTCATGGTTTCTGGAGACTGGGCTTAATTGGTCCTGGGTTGTTCCTCTTAGGTTCTCAGCTAATGCAATACAGAAAAAAAATCTATCTTAGTTATATATGTGTGTGCTTTTAAATTTTTTTGGTCTATCTATCTATCTATCTATCTATCTATCTATCTATCTATCTATCTATCTATCATCTATCTATCTATCTATCTATCTATCTATCTATCTATCTATCTATCTATCTATCTATCTATCTATCTATCTATCATCTATCTATCTATCTATCTATCTATCTCTAATTATCTATCTATCATCTATCTATCTATCTATCTATCTATCTATCTATCTATCATCTATCTATCTATCTATCTATCTATCTATCTATCTATCTATCTATCTATCTATCTATCTATTTATCTGATACAGGTTCCCTCTATGTAGTCCTGGCTGTGCTGGAACTCATTATGTAGACCAAACTGGCCTAGAACTCAGATAGGCATGAAAAATTTTTTGGTTTGTTTATTTATTTATTTACCACTTTATTTATTTGAGACAGGGTCCCTCTATGTAGTCCTGGCTGCAGTCCTGGAACTCACTTTGTAGACCAAGCTGGCCTAGAACTCAGAGATGGCCTGCCTTTGCCTTCCAAGTTCTGGGATTAAAGGTGTGCATCACTACATGCAGCTATGTGTTGCTTTACTGGTATTTCTACATGTAAGTATTTGTATATTATGTCAACCATGAGTTTATACTGCTGTTTCTTCTTCTTTTTTTTCTAGACAGGGTTTCTCTGTGTAACCCTGGCTGTCCTGGAACTCACTCTGTAGACCAGGCTGGCCTCAAACTCAGAAATCTGCCTGCCTCTGCCTCCCAAGTGCTGGGATTAAAGGCATACACCAGCACTGACCGGCTGATACTGCTGTTTCTAATGTTAACCAACTATCCATAGATTACGCTGTCTTCCTACCTCCCTTATCTATAAAATCTCACTGGGGGAAGGATAAGAAACCCAGTTTATCCTTATTGTACATAATGATTCAGTCACAGTGCACATGTCTAACAGTATCAGAATTACTAACCTATTCCCCGTAAGAAACCATTTTCTTAGACGATTGTTGGGTCTTCTGGAGTGCGGTCATGCTAAGTTCTTTTTTGTGAGTGCTCACTCTGGAAGACCCAGCAAGTAGCTGAAAGAGTCAGATGCAGATATTTGTGCCCAACCAATGGGCAGAAGTAGCTGACCCCTGTTGAATTAGGGAAAAGGTGAAAGAAGGTGAGGAAAAGGGTGACCCTGTAGGAGGACCAGTAGTCTCAATTAATTTGGACCCCTGAGATTTCTCAAACACTGAACCACCAAACAGGCAGCACACACCAGCTGATATAAGGTTCCCAAAACACATACAGCAGAGGACTGCCAGGTCTATGTTCATTCAGAGATGATATATCTAACCCTCAAGAGACTGGAGGTCCCAGAGAGTTTAGAGGTCAGGTGGGGTGGAGGGTGGAGACATTCACGTGGAGACAGGTGAGTGGGGAGGAGGTATGGGATGTGGAACAGTTGGAGGGTGGATGGGGGCAGGGCGGGGAATAAAATATAGAGTGTAAAAAAATAAATTAATTAATTAAAAAAAAGAAACCATTTTCTCAACTAAAGGGCTAGATGCAGGTCTTCAGTATCACACCTCACACACACCCTGACCAGCATTGCTTCATATATTCAGAGCACAGGTACGTCTTTTTAACTTCAAGTGGTATTTATTACCTTTTATAAAACCCATCACAAGTGGAAAATAGTGTAAGTAAAAAAATAAGTTTAATACACCAAAATCCTGAACTTTCTTATTTGTCCAGCTTATTTTAAATGTGCTTAGAACACTTAACATTAACCTACAGTTGGGCAAAATCATATCATATGAAACCTATTTTATAATGAATACACATTGGCCTCATTGTAAAGACAAAAAAAATGTAAGTCCAGCCACTGTCATCATCTACAATTCTTCAGAGATTTAGAGACTGTTTTTTAAGTTGTATGCATTGTGGGATACTCTTTGTGTTGCAAGGTTCTGAGGGTTTTGACAAAAAGAACTCATTTATCTACCATTGTATTTGCATTTTTATTTCCTAAAAGTTCCCTAAAAATAACTATGTTCCACTTACTCATTCTCTGCTCTACCCTGCCTTTCTCTACATATACATGGCTGCTTTTGCTTAGCAGTGGCCATTTAGGTCTCCTTCAAATCTTTCTGTGCCTTGGTGGCTGCTTCTTCTGCTGTTGATTAACATTCTGTTATCACTGTTTATTTTTCTCCTAAGTTACTGAAGGACAGCTTGGTTGCTTCTGTTTGGGAGCATTTTAAGCATCTGTGTATTTTTAGTTTTGGGATTTTCTTGAAACAGAGTTTCATGATGTTGGCTAGGCTGGCCTTGACTTAAGTGATCCTCTTGTCCCAGTCACTATGCCTGGCAAGACACAATAAAGCTCACATTCATGGCAGTAATACTTTTCCTACTTAATGCTTTGAGCATGTAAGCTATAGATACCTACATCCTGTGCTCCTGGAGATAGTTTTTCCATCCTGTTAGTCCCTCATTAACAACACATAGCCATTATAGATTTGTATGAACATTACATTTTTAGTATTTTTTTTTTTTTCAGTATGGGGCGACTGAACCTAGGGTCTTCTGCATGCTAGGCAAGCACTGTCCTGCTGATCTATATCACTGTTCCTGCTCTAAAAACCACTTGTAACTATTCATTGACACACTATTTTTATGAAAAGGCTCTGGGATGATATAAAGACTCCCTTTGTGGTTCAATGTACATGTGTCTTGACCTCAAGACTTCACTATCAACATGTTCCTCCTAGGCATGGACCTTTGTATGGCCTTGGGCTTGGTGAATGCTTCTAAGAGAGCCAAGGAGACAGTACTGAGCAACATTGTTGTGGCCAGTGATCTCACACGAGTGGTTGTGGAGAGGACTATTTTGTTTTTAAAATTCCTTTAGATGTTCTGGGTGCCTTGAGGAATTACCTAGTAATAATTCTGATAATAAATACTACTAATCAATACTACTTATTATCTTTATATACTTAATATTTTCATCTATATGAAAATGCATAGTCTAAAATAAATGAAATTAGGTGTATTTTTTTAAGTACTATAAAGGAGTGGGCTATAAGTTGATACTGAAATTTGCAAACTTCTGTAAGGGACAGACTGTGACTATTGCCAGCTTTGTAGATAATGGTCACTTGTAACTGCTCAGCTTTGCTGTTACAGCTCAAAAGCAATCACCACAGGCACTGCATTAGTTTTCCATCACCTCATATTCAACCAACTAAAGGTATAAGAAGGTAAAGATCTTTTTCAGTTCATACTTTTAGAGGGTTCAGAGGTCTCTAGCTCCTACTGCCTTGGGCTTATGGCAGCACAAAATCAGAGTGGGAACAATGTGGTAGCAAAGGCCTGTCTACCTTATTGTGGCCATGAAGTAAAGAGATAGAAAGATATTTTCCCAGTGACACAGTTCCCTCTCACAAGACCTCATCATCTCCCAGTGATGCCATAGGTTGGGGATCAAACATTTTGGGTGTGATAGAAAGTGAATAAACCAATGAACCCGTGTTTTAGTAAGTTTGTTTACAAAAACAGACTACTGGCCATATTTGCTGATTCCTAGTCTAGTGTGAGCATGTACAATATAAAGAACTTACTACAGTCTTTCCCTTACAACCTCCTGTGTGTGCAATATCCCTGGTGGGATTCAAGACATGCTTGTCAGCTTGTCTCTGAAGAAAAATTACTTCCTTGCTTTCTACCCAAGGTCCCATCTTTTCCTGGCATGGAACCCAACCCGCTTTAATGGGAGCTACTGCTCTATAAACAACCATTCCCTCACTTACCTGGACCATGCCATTAGGTGTCTGGAATGACTTAAAACTTGTTATTTCCTTAGCTGAACCAGGTACTTGAAAGATTTCTAAACAGAGAAAGGAACTAAGAGCATGGCATGTGTCTTTGGAGCCAGACACTCTAATAGGTGATTTCTGCATACCATCTCTTTAAAGTTTGCAATGACTTTGTGAGACAGGTATAGATATATCCAGTGTACATTTGGCAAATTCAAATATCACAGTTAATATACTTGCTTTTTTCTGTTTTTTTAAAAGTTTGTTCTTTTTTAAAAAATTCATCCTGACTGAAATTCCCTCTCCCCCATTCTCCTTACTCCCACAGATCCACTCTTCCTCTGTTTCTCTTCAGAAAAGAGCAGCCCTCACAGGAATGGCCACTGAATGTGGCATAACAAGGTACATCTAGGAACAAACCCTTTCAAAAGATTTTTTAAAATGTTTACTTAGGCGTCTGTGTGTATCTGTGTGGGTGTATGACCCGTGTGTCATGGAGGCTTTGAGCTCCCTGGATCTGGAGTTATAGAAAGTTGAGAGTTCTCCAACTCGGGTGTTGAGAACTGAATTCAGATCCTCTGTAAGAGCAGTAACTGTTTGAGGTTTGGTTACAGTTCAGATTAAAGAACAACTAAATATGAATAAAACAGTTCACTTTCATGTGTCATGTGTAAAGGCTTCAAAGTCTCTCTTTGTTGAGGTAGTTCACATGTTCAATTTATCCATTATGATTTGCTGTTGCTGTTAAGTACGTCTTTGATTTCCGATGACATATGTACCTTGTCTAGCATAGAAATTAATAACTGAAGAGGTTAGGTAGGTCTTAAAATTTTAATTTCCTTTCCTTTTGGCTAAATATTACATCCTGGAGTTCCAAGCTTACCTGAAATGTTTATATGTAATCACTTCTCTGGAAGCTTACACTTCATAAGGGAAGAAAGAATATAGGTGACATGGGACAGGGGCTTGGGCAACCCTCACCCTCTGCCTGAGCTATAAAACAGATGCAAAGACAGGAGTACACACACATTTTAGAATCACAGGGAAGATTTTTTTCAGGGTTCAACAAATAACCAAAGGTTTATCTTTGCATTTCATTTAGCTCATGTCTTGGAGTTATGTTTTGGGAATCCCACTTTCCAAATAGCATGTAGCTGGTTTCTATCTTGCAAGCATCACATGGCTGCCTTTGACTGCTGTGACATTATAATCTCTTGTCTGCTCTGATATGAGTCTGACACTAAGCCTGTTTATAAATCAGCCTTAAACCAGGGCCATGCAGACATCCAGATTCAGGTGCTCTGTCCTTTCTCACAGATGCTTCTCCATCATTCCAGAACCACAAAGTAGAACAAAAGCACACCCCAAGTCAACACTTCCTCCCCCCCCCCCCCAGACAGGGTTTCTCTGTGTAGCCCTGACTGTCCTGGAACTCACTCTGTAGACCAGGCTGGCCTCAAACTCAAATTCAACTGCCTCTGCCTCCTGAGTGCTGGGATTAAAGGTGTGCACCACCACTGCCCTGCTGGGGCATGGCACAGCTCATTTGAATGAGTTGTCACGATGTTCTCAGGCTTGAGCTCCACCAGCACCAAAATGTACAAGGACATTTCCAGACGCTTCAAGTGATTCACTGTTCTGAAGAAATCACACATACATAGACACATACGACAAAAATTTACTTCAGCTGGACAGATTAAATCTGAAGAGAAACTCCATGAAATTTTATTAGTACCACTATTGTTATCTTTGGCTTTATGTATTATATAGGTAAAATTTAAAAAAAGGAAAATGATTTTAAAAGACAAATATTTTGTACAAAAATACGAAGTTTAAAAGCTCTTTAAGTATATTTCATATTATTACTAAAACTTGGCCTATATGTGTGTGTCTGCATATTCTTCCTACATTTGGGATTTTAGAAACACACTGTTTACACAGAGCCAATAACTCAACAACCAATGATAGTCTTTTTCTGATTGGAGCATTTCATATTTGGAAAGATATAATTTGCATAAATTGTATGGTTAATGGCTGAGAAAAATCTATGTGATTCAGTCCATTTGTACACTGGAAATCAATTTATCAACTTGGGGGAGCATTTTAGCTCCCTCCAGTCCTTGGGTTATGGTGCAGTAGGTGTCCATTTATTTTGAATAACCACTTTTCAGGGCTTTTTCCATTCAATCTGGTGAGAAGTGGTGGAATCAGAAACGAGCATTCTTCGCCTTTCAGAGGCATCAAAAATATGTTTCTGCTATTCGATCACACTGTTATAATATGGATGATGGTACTGAAACAGAAAAATAAGGAATGGGCATTAGTTTTGTTTGAGAAATAAAATTATTTACAACTTAAAACAGGAGGAATCTTTAGGAAAGAGCACAAATGGCATTATTCAAAAAAGAATGATGGGAAGTTTTTTTTTTTTTTTTTCAGATTAAGCAGTGTGGGACAAGCAGACCATGCCACCAGACAGAAAAACTGGTAAGGTTGAAGTAAATTCAAAACCCTGGGGAATCTCAGAATTGCGAATGGTAGGTGTGGAACCAGTTTCCTGCCAAGCCAAGCGCTGCCTGTTCTGGAATGTGTAACCATGACACCCTTCTGAGAGGACCATGACAATTGGTCACATAACATAAAAATCCAGAGTTCTCCATGCCAATGAGTTATCTTGATAGGCCCCAAATGTTTAGCCAATGAACTTCCCTTATTGGGTTTTCCTTCCTGCAAAAGGCATTTAATCCTTGGTTTACCCTGAGTAAGACACATGCATTTATATCTACCATAAAATAAAGTGGTTTGGACAAACAAGGGCCGTCTCCTTCATCAAGGATCACCTGGTGGTGGTGGTGGTGTGGTAGGGGCTTAAAGAGCCTCACCTAAATCCCCCAGAAAGGCCTTCTCTGTTCCGGCCTTTGTGTACTCTGGCACTCACTTGGAACTAAAATGGATTCTGTCTTGTCCCAGGCTCAGCCATCCCCCTCCTGCCTAGGGCATAGGAGAAGTGCAGCCCATGACCCCCATTTTCAACTCTCTGATATCCCCAGTGGTGTCTGGGTACATAGGAGCCTGAGGACCACAGCATCCATCCTAGATCCAGAAAAACACAGTCTGGGACCCTTATGAAGGACTGTGTTCTGTCTCCCCTGAGTGGCTTGCCGGCAGGGTCAATTCTGGGGAATTCTGTTCCCTACTCAACACTCTTTTGAGCAAACAAGGCAAACACATCATGCCTGATTGTCACCATCAACTATAACCCCATGTTTAGTGATCCATGCTTCTGCCCCTTAGCTGACCACACTGTGTGTTTCTTATTTGTTTTGAGACCTGTAGCATTCACGCTACTATTCGATACATCAAAAGTACTCTGTAAATGTCTTGAATGTATATGTAATTTATGTCCCAGTTACTTCCAAAAATAATATGAATAGAATATAGATAGGTCTTTTAAAATTACTAATTAACAAAAATAGATTTACTGAACTCTAATTCACAGGTAATGCAGATCATCCATGTAAAATTGTTTTTTACTTCAGTTGGTCTTAGTGTATTTCTTTTTAATTTTAATTTTATTTATATAATGCATATGAGTGTTTTGCCCGTACATATCTGTGCACCACTGGCCTGGTGTCTGCAGAGGCCAGCGGAGAGCATCATATCCGCTGGAACTGGAGTTATAGATGGTTGTGAGGTGCCATGTGGATGCTGAGAACCAAACCATAGTCCTAAGTAAGAGGAGCAAGTGCTCTTAACTGCTGAGCCAACTCTACAATCCCCTTAGTATATTTTCAAAGTTGTGCCACAGGTCTAAAGATTGCTGTCATCTCCAAAGAAAGACCATACTCTTAGCATTCCTTCGGCCTGCCACCACAAACTTAGTTCTAATGAAAAGGAAGAGGGTCGTAGGGTAAATGAAGCTTTAGGTAAACTTCTTATGAAGTCAAGAAGGATATCTACAAGATTTTTTGATGTAAGCATTTTTAAGTTATGCAGATTATAACTCTCCACTACATTAGCACAAAACCTGGCTTATACTAAATGCCCAGTTAAGTACATGTGGTTTCACTGAGTTGGCTGGGTGTGAATGTCCACGCCACTCCAAAGATATCACACTGGTGCCATACGTTAAAGAACAATTAACTGGCAATATGATAAATTAATGAGTTATTGCTATTCCCCTGAGGTTGATAACTTACCTTGCCACTCAGTAGAAGACGTGAGTTGGACGCTCAGGCTTGAGAGCCTGCATTCAGAGCCCTTCTCAATACCTCTCCCCTGTAACAAGACCCAAGCCCTGCAGCCCCATAGAAACCCCGTGAGGCTGCTTACCCGCCTCCCTTTCTTTCTCACAAATGAAGTGATTGATTTCGTCACACTGGAAGTCATTCCACTGTCCTGCGTAAATCAAGCCAGCGCAGTCTTCTCCTGGCCCGTGGCCACTGCCCCAGTTATCTGGTTGTCCCGATTTCCAGTTTCTTTTAACAAAACAGAAAAGGACTGTTATCTGTGTAGCATGCAGAGGCTTTCTTTGCTCAAAAACAGTTGAGGGATGTAAACACAAAACAAAACATGCCATTTGCTGTGGAATGGAAACACAGTATTTAGAAAACAGTGCTCACGTTCACTTAGCTGTTTGCAGAGAGGCTGAAAAGCAGCCTGTCCTTGCAGGCTTGTTATCTTTACCATAGTGGGATCAACTCAGTGAACCTCATTATTACATTGTGGAGGGGACGAATCCTTTGACATAGCTGGTGAATGGCTTTTAACTGTGTCCTGCAGTGTGGACTTCTGGGCATGTGTATACAGTTGTGCATAGGTAATATGCACTCTTGGGATATCTTACACAAATATGCATACATGCATGCTCTTGTGAGAATACACAGGGATCCATAGGCAATGGTGTGTCTTGGCTCTAACAGGTCAAATGTCTAGAAGAGAAAGTGAGGGCACCTTGATTCACAGTTACAAAAACCCACAACCACAAACAACTAGTTGTGGCTCTGGCCTGGCTGTACATGGTTGACGATTTCAGAAAATAATAATTTAATCTTACTGAAAACAACTTCAATATTTTACTACCTCTTTTGGGAAAGAGCTTTTATTTTCATGTATGAGAGAGGGAGAGGGAGAGGGAAAAAGAGAGGGAGAGAGGGGGAATGAGTGAGTGGGGAGGAAGGGAGGGAGGGAGAGAGAACTACAGTGTGTGTTAGAGGACAACTTGAGAGAATCACCTCATGTGGGCCCTGGGTCATCAGCCTTGGTGGCTGATGCCTCTACCCACTGTGCAATCTCTCTAGCTCAGAAGAGAAGATTTTCATTTTTATTGATTTATCGAATGATTAATTGACAGTTAATAGTCCTACCTGGCTTTGAACTCAGAGATCTACCTGTAAGTCCTCGGAAATGTTGGGATTAAAGGTGTGTACCACCATGCTTGACTAGAAGAGCATTCATCCTCCTCCTCCTCCTCCTCCTNCTCCCCCTCCTCCTTCCCCTCCTCTTCCTTTTCCTCCTCCTCCCCCCTCTTTCTCCTTCTCCCTCTTCTTCTCCCTTTTCTTATTCTTTTTAAAGACAGAGTCTCTCTATGTAGTCCTAGCTGTCCAGGAGCTCACTATGTAGCTTGAGCTGGCCTCACAGAGATCTCTAAAAGTGTCAGAAAGAGGGTTTTTTGTTTTTTGTTTTTTTCCCCCCCTGGTTTTTTGAGACAGGGTTTCTCTGTATAGCCCTGGCTGTCCTGGAACTCACTCTGTAGACCAGGCTGGCCTCGAACTCAGAGATCCACCTGCCTCTGCCTCCCAAGTGCTGGGATTAAAGATGTGCGCCACCATCCCTGGCAGAAAGAGGGTTCTTAAAACAAGTTTTCTGAGTTTTTTGCAGGGGGTTTGAGGGGAGGTTTAGGCAGGCCTGAGAAAGAACCAAGACATTTGTGCATGCTAGGTTGAGTCCTCCACCACTGCCTCTGTGCATGCTAAGCCGTCTTTTTACTTTAAGATTAAGTCTCACTAACTTGCCCAGGCTGGCCTTGAATTAATTCTGTACTCTATGCTAATTTTTTTTTTTTTTTTTAAATCTTGTGATTATCCTGCCTCAGCCTCCTGAGTAGCTTGAATTCCAAACCTGAACAAGTTTTCATTAGGATGAGTTTATTTGAGGCTCTTTTACTTGGATGTTGCTGCTCAAATCAGGACTTCTTGTGACTTTATAGTTCTTGATTCTGGTTCCATGCAGTAAATTAAGTGTGGCTCCAGACTCTTTTCTGGAAGGTCCTTTTGAAGAAGCAAGTTCATGGTTGTGGTTTCTGCTTAAGTAAAGAAACTGACTTCTTACCCTAAAACATCTGTAATAAAGGTACTTCCAGCAATGACTCACTCCCCCACTAGCCACAGGGTACCTGAGGGCCTCCCCCCCCACCTTAGGTGAGAACTCATATTACCCTTCATCTTTTGACAATGAGATCATCAGAGTTAGAAGGCAGTGAGAAAGAAGAGGTGATTGTAGTTAAACAGTGGGGTGGCATGATAGAAGTAATAGTCAACTAATTCTAAACCTATCTAGGGACTTGATAAAAACTCTGACCCCAGGTAAATCTAGTGAAGCAAAGGCGATTTGGAAGGAACAATCTACCAATGAGAGGAAACTACTAGGAAGAATTAGAAAATATTTACTCACTATACTGATCCTCGGAGAGAATGTACTATGAGCTGGGTTTAATTCAGGCAATGGTAACAAAGGAGCACAGAACAAAGTTCCAGTTCTCAGGGAACTTAAATAACAGACTTGAGGATGAAGTTAAGACTCACACTGTCAATGGTGCCAAGAGGGACAGATTGGAAAGAAAAGGAGCTTCCTTGAAGGCCGCCTCTGCAGAGGTTAGTAGTACCCAAGTAGTTTGTTCTCAGAAACATACATTTTGTTCATGTCTAATAGTAATGGTGATTTTATTTTCTATAATTTTATATTAATTATAATATATTAATTTTACATCTCTTTATATCTTTGATTCTAAAATGTATTATGATGTATTTGATATTCTTGATTTCTCAGTTAATTGTAACAGTGTATGTATTTATACACACACACAACCACACACACACACACACACACACACATACACACACACAAACACGTTGGTTTATTTAGACTCAGAGGTTCTGCTTAGTATGATTCTCTTGCATTTTACTTAAAGTCATTTAAGATCATACTGGTAAGAAGGACTTACTGATTAAACAGAAAGGGAACCTTTCCCAACTGGGTTCAAATCACTACAATTCTTTATGTAGAGCGCTCAGAGATTTCTTTATGACTAAAGGCAGTATAAATTCTGTGGAGCAGAGACAACTAAGATACCCAGCATAGGTGGCAGCTGGGATGAGAAGCTGGGGTCTCAGAGCATCTCTGGAAAAGCTAAAATTCCATGGAGCAACCTCTGGCAAAACCCTTAGTTTGTATGCTTGTAACAGAGAACAGAACATGTCAGATAAGCAGAATGTGTATATAATAGTTTGGAATGCCAGCCTAAACAGTGCCTTGACTGCATTCACAGGTACGTTCTGGAAAGAACAACATGAGCTTGGCCATATTACAACACATACGTCATAGCAACGTGAATGTGTCTGAGCACCCCAGGAACCTTGGAATCACTTGAGCAGACAGCTGTAAGTGGTTTGCAAACACACAAACATGAACTATGGAGAGTGCAGCATCCCAGGGCTTGAGGTTAATCTTAATGTTAGCAGAGCATATACTTTCTATCTTGGGAATAGATCCCTCCAACTTTACAACTTAATATTTTTTTCCACCAACCACAAGATTAACCAAGACTATAGCCAAGAAGCTTCTGCTGGTAAGGGTCTGGCTTCCAAACAAGAAAATGTTACTGCTGAGAAATGTCTCTTGAAGCAAGATGTTTTCCCACTACAAGGGCCCCTGTTGTGGAAGATTCCTCTCTTGTGGCCTGGGCCAGTGCCACCCTGGCAGGAACATGAAGTGTTGACTAGCATGGGCTGTTGTTGAAGTAGAAGAAACTGAAGAGTCTCTTCTGGCCCTCACTGCTCTATAGCACAGTACTATAAAACTACAACATGAGTTATATAACTGAGCAGGACAATAGCCCATTTTATCTTTGTAACGTAAAAATAAAAATAAAAGCCATTATGTGAATTGTGTTATCACATTTCTACCAGATAGTACCTGGTAGACAGGAGAGAGGGGAAAAGAAAATGTATAGGGGCTTTCGGCAGAGTGGGTGGAAGTCTTACTGTTTTAAGGTGAGCAGAGTCTTGGTCCTTTCCATATGAATCTGGTTTACCCCCAGGGAAGGCAGCCTTGGCTTTGTAACAGTGACAATTAGTCAACCAACACATCTGCAGTTATTCCATTAAGAATTATTATGCCTCAGTGAGAGAGGATGTGCATAGTCCAGATGGGACTAGACATCCCAGGGAGGGGTGGAACCCAAGGGGAGCCGCCCTTTTCTTAGGAGAAGGGGAAGGGGTAGTGGAGGAGAGGGGAGCTGTGATTGGAATGTAAAGTAAATAAAAAAATAGTGGAAAGAATCACTGTGCCCCTAGTCTTACCAACACTTCTGCGATCCCTGCGTTGCTGCTTTCCTGATTTTTCTATTCCTTTCCTTCTATTTAGTCATGTGTGGAGCTGGAGATCCCACCCAGGGCTTTGTACATGCCCCTCTGCTTATTTTGAGGTTCATTTCTTCTTTTTTTCCTACCCTCATAAAGTGGAAGCTTAGGTCATTCCTTTCTAGCCTTTAAGGAAATGTAGGGCCAAGCACGTTGGCATGTAGTTTTAACCCCAGCACTTGGGAGGTAGGGCCAAACATGGTGGCCTGTAGCTTTAACCCCAGCACATGGGAGGCAGAGGCACATGGATCTCTGTGAGTTTGGGGCCAGCCTGGTCTGCACATCAAGTTTTGAGACAGTCAGAGCTACACAGAAAGACACTTTCTCAAAACTAACAACCAGGGCTACACAGAAAGACACTTTCTCAAAACTAAAAACCAGAGCTACACAGAAAGACACTTTCTCAAAACTAACAACAAAAACCCAAACACAGTGTTTCAGAGCTGCAAACACTAAGCAGGATTTTAGCTGCAGTTCATAAATTTTGACATGTTCTCATTGTTTAAAGACATTTTTAGACTTCCACTGTAATTTCCTCTTTGATCTATGGACAAAATCAGTCATTGCCAGGGTGGTATGGCCATATAGCCTCTTCTTTGGTCTATGTCATTTAACTTCCAAATACTTTACAGATCTTTAGCTATCCACTCGTTTGAGGCTACAGAGCATAGTCTCTATAATCCCAGTTCTTGAATTTATTAAACTGTGCTTGGGGGCCCACTGTGTCGTTTATCTTCCACACAAGGATAACACCTCTCATTTACACTCCTATCCTTCTGCTCCAGCTGCCACCTCCCTGTGGACATCTCCGGACAATGTAGTGACTGTGGATGGATTCTAATCTCCAGTCATAGTGTAGATACTGGATATAAAGTCACAGGGCTGTGGTGACATGAAAGAAACAAAGGTGTTAAGGTAGGAAGTTGTCTTTTCTCTGACAGGATTATGTTATTGTTATTTTTAAAAACCATATCTACAATTGGTATGTCCAGCAATCTACATTGACTGTCCTTCAGTATTTGTATGGAAATCACAATGGTATATGGGCTTATGGCACATGAAAACTGGCCATGGCCCCAGCCCAGGGCATCTGACATACTCCCTTTCTCTAGCTGGTCCTTACCTTCTTTAGTACAGTTAAGTGAAAGGCTCTGCGAGTCAGGGTGTCTGAGGATAATATACCTGAGTCAGGTCTGAATGTGCCTGAAGCAGCTGGAATTTCTTCTCTGTTACAACAGCTTTTTATCTGTGTGTTCCAGCCCTGCCTTCCCGAACCATGAATCAGTGAAAATAACAGAGTAGAGCAGACACAATGGAGGGGAGGTCTGTCCCTGAAAACTGGCTCCTCTCTTACAGTGACCACAAAATCCTTAAATAATTTCAAAGGGGTGGGTGCGTGTGTTTTGGAGAAAAAGGGTAAAAGGAAAGTTGTGTACTTAATTCCTCTGTGGCTGGGCAGGGCCTGGGATGGTTCCAGAGCCACTGGCTTCTGGTTTTGAAAACATTTAAGATGGCTGGCCAGAGTCTTTCCTTGAATGTTTGGTAGAACTCAGCCGTGAAGCCTCTGGCCTTGGACTCTTCTCTGCTGGGAGGTGTTTGATGACTGTGAATCTGATTTGTTAAGTTTGTTCTGCCTTCCCGTTTCTTTTTGATTTGATCTTACTAAATCATTTTGTTTCCTGAAATGTGTGTGTTCATCTAGGCTGTTTGATTTGTTGGTGTATAGTTGTTCACAGTAACAGTTTATAATGGTCTTTGATGGCTATGATCTAGAAATCGCTGCTGGTAAGAGAAGGATGGGAAGGCAAGTGGACAGAGTCTTGGAGGCTCAGAATCAAAAGAGGAGGGCATATGAGAGTTTGAGTGCCTTGGGAAAGTGTTTCAGGAGATTCATCTGGGAGGCCAGGGATGCTCAAGCCTCCTTCCTTTCCTAAGCCATGGTGGGGATTATTTTTGGATACTTCATAAACCTATTGTAAGATGCTGTGTGTCTCTAATTAAGATCATGCACACTACAAATTCTGGGGAGTAGTAGTCCCCAACTCGGACATATTTTACTGTGGAAGTGGTCACAATTGTGACAACAGTAGTAACAGCCACAGGCTTTCTCTAGTGCTTCCCAGGGGACAAACTCTATACTAAATTCACACACACACACACACACACACACACACACACACACACACACACACACACACACAGTCTCTGCATGCACGTGAGTGTGTGTGTGTGTGTGTGTGTGTGTATTAACATAGTCCTTTGTCAAGTTCATTTTACCACATGGGGACATGGTGATTTCATGTGACTGAGGTGTCATGGGTGTTAAGTCCAGCCTAAGTCCAGTTCTCATTCAAGTTTGTATTTCATTCCCTGGACGGGCCTGGCTCTTTGTCTAGATTGTACAGTGTTTATTATTATATGTCAGACTAAGTTAGTCTCTGAGACCTCATACAACATCTGCCTGATTTATACTTGCCCTTAGAGCTTGATTCTGGGGAATTTTCCATGTACATATATGCCTTTGGGTAGAAAATGAGACACACAGTGTATATGGTGGCTGAAGTGTAGGAGTCTAAGCTTCTGGGGTGGGGGCTGGGTGGGCTCCAGGATGGCTGTGGCTGGTGACAAAACTCCCAGTAAGGTGTGTCATGTCATCCTTCTTGGGGTCCAGGGACCAATTCTAGTGCTCTCCTCCCAGGCACAGAATTCTTCCTGGATCCCAGGGAAAGGGGGCAAAGCTTTACCTTTGAAAGCTGGAGCACTTAGTAATACTCCAGCTCAGTCAATCCCAGACAAGCCAATAAAATTTAAGATTGAATTTGCAGTCAAACCCAAATCTTTCTTTCCATTTACAGCAGTAAGAAAAGAGGGAGATGGATTTTTCTTCTTAGCTTCTCTCAACTCCCTTAAAAAGATATTCTGGCTCTCTTGACTGTCAAAGAAAAAGCACTAACCACTGACTTCCATTCCTGCTTCAAAGTCATCACCGCTCCTGCTTTGCATACCAATGCCCACAGAAGTGTGGAGTCTTGCAAAGCACATCCCTGCCCTTCTAGGTGCTGGCCTGACCCCAGTGTCTCTCAGAGGCAGGCCCAGAAGAGCAGCTAGAGTACCTGAGAGCAGGTAAGCACGGTGCAGCCTTGGGGCAGACTAAGTAAGACCCACTTCCATGTTTGTCCATATTTGTTTTTTTCCCTTCAGAGATGACCTTCTGATTCCATCTACTGTCTCTCTCACAGTCTCCGTGGGGAGGGTTTAAAAGGAGAGTACTGCAAGGCGCATCGATGCAGGTCTGATGCAGCATTTGGGTGCTGGGGGCCAAAGACTGCACGTTCCAGGTCAGTGCGTGTTACGTGTGCAGTGAGATTCCACTCAGACCTGGCTGTTCCTATGACTGTTTGAGACTCTCTGGCCTTTCTGTCCATCACCTCAGCCTCTGGGCCACTCTTGAGCTACCTGGAGTCTTACTTCAGTGCCTGGAGACTTCCTCAGACCAGAAGCCTGCATCCCCCACAGGAGAGCAGCTTCCTGTGATAAGCTGCTGATATGGCTTGTTGGTCTCTAGCAAACTGAAGGCCCCTCACAGGTAGTTACAGGTTCTCCACCTTCTCTTTAGAAGAAGTAAGGCAAGATTTGAGTAAAGAGTTGGTAGAATTTAGTTTTCTCTTATCCTTCAGAAGATGGACATTCTGGGATCCTCTGTGCAGCACACACTTCCTGTGTATGAGAGATCTACAGCCTTGGTATGTACAAATTGGACTCAAATCACATTTGGGTCAGAAGCCTGATCAAGGCGAGGACATCCCCAGTCCTCAGAAATATGTCCAAGTGAACACTGACCATTCAGAGAGGCTCTGGGCCATGTTATCCTTCCCAAGTGCTCTACTTGACAGCACAGTGACTGTCCACTGCTGCTTCCCTACTGGGAACAGGCAACTGGTACCAGGAGCCCAGGCCCTCAAGAGGATGGTGTGGCATAAACAGAAGGTCATTAAGGGAAAGTCGTAGGAAGCCAGGCCATTGTGAAAACATGGGGAAGCAAGTGCAAGATGCTGTCCACAAGTCCCACACTCACTTGTAGCCAACAGGTGACCCGTCTAGCCACTTCCACTCGCTTTCCTGCTCTGAGTCTGTGAGGCCGATCCAGTGGCTTTCTCTCCCCGTGGTATGCTTTTTTATCCATTGCTGAAAAGGAAACAGGAGGTGTTCTTAGCCCATACAAAAGAGCTCTTGTTTAATAAAACTGACAAAAACCATTTCTCACCATTTTTAAGGGTCCTAAGCCGTCCACTCTGTATTGCATTTGTGTTGTGGGCAGTGTTTCACTATGACTGTTTAATAGGTAATTAGTTTCTCTTTAGGATCCATCTGTGAGCCTCTGCCCCACTGATGAACTTGTTTGGGCTCACGCCCCTGACTGCTGCTTTTCCTACGCTCCGTGCATGTTACTATAACCCAGATTTCAGGGTTGTGTCGGGTAGAGACGGGCAGTGACGGGGAGGACATGAGCATTGTCAGTTGGGTTTCAGCTTTGCTTCTACTCTTTGCCCTCGGAGAAGAAGTCATGTAGACCTTGTATGGCATCAGAGTAACTTATCTGTGAAATGGGGGAACCAAAAAGTGGTACATGCTGTACTCCCAGCCCCTGGGGAGGGGAAGGGACGCAGGGACATCATCACAGTCTCTAGGCCAGCCTAGTTTACACACAAATTCCAGACATTGCTAGGCTTTGTTTAAAAACAAAACAAAACAAAAACCCAAGGGGAAGGATGGCAATTATAAGGTTTATATTACAGGGTTGCTGTGAGGTTTTAAAAAGGGCCTTGCACATGACAAGGGCTTAATAAAGGGCCACTATCATTCTCACACATGGGCCCTTACCAACCTCCTTTGAACCAACAAGTCTGGTTTGGGATGCTCCACCCCAAACCTACTCATGCCTCTGTCTCTTCATGTGTCTAGTGAGTGGCACTTGCCCCCATACTCGTCTGCTGTGCTGCAATTCTCCAGAAAGCCACCAGGTGGCGCTATATATCTGTAGGCCTAGGACGCAAGAGAATGGATTCTCTCTCTCTCTCTCTCTCTCTCTCTCTCTCTCTCTCTCTCTCTCTCTCTCTCTCTCTCATTGGCTTTATTCTTGGGAGTTTAGATAATGAGACCCCTAAGGAGAAGGACATTTCCAGAATAGTCTCTCAGTTCCAGTCGTCAGTACATCATTCTGTATATAGCTTTAGGACAAGAGAACTGAATCCTAACTTTCATTTACATGTAGATCAACACAAGCTAGAAATATGGAAAGAGCTACATGATGCTATTAGTTACCAGTATTTTCTACTTTTGGGAAACTCCTAAACACTGATGAAACAAAGAAAAGACTGTCTGTGAAACTTCCTTTTTTCTTCTTTAATTAGATATTTTCTTTATTTACATTTCAAATGTTATCCACTTTCCTGGTTTCCCCTCCAGAAATGCCTTATCCTCTCCTCCATCCCCCTGCTCCCCAACCCACCCCCTCTCGCTTCCTGGCCCTGGCATTCCCCTACACTGGGGCATAGAACCTTCACAGGACCTAGGGCCTCTCCTCCCATTGATGACTGACTAGACCATCCTCTGCTACATATGCAGCTAGAACCACAAGTTCCACCATGTAGTTTTTTGGTTTTTTTTTTGTTTTGTTTTGTTTTTGTTTTTGTTTTTTTTTTTTGATTGGTGGTATAGTTCCAAGGAGCTATGGGGTATGATGTTCCTCCTATGGGGCTTCAGACCCCGTCGGCTCCTTGGGTACTTTCTCTACCTCCTTCATTGGGGACCCTGTGCTCCTTCCAATGGATGACTATGAACATCCATTTCTGTGTTTGCAAGGCACAGGCAGAGCCTCTCAGGGGACACCTATATCAGGCTCCTGTCAGCAGGCTCTTGTTGGCATCTGCCATAGTGTCTGGGTTTGGTGGTTGTTTATGGGATGGATTCCCCAGGTGAGGCAGTCTCTGGATGGTCATGCCTTCAGTTTCTACTCCAAAATTTGTCTGTGTAACTCCTTCCATGAGTATTTTGTTCCCCCCTCTAGGAAGGATCGAAGCATCCACACTTTGGTCTTCCTTCTTCAGTTTCATGTGTTTTCCAAATTGTATCTTGGGTATTCTGAGCTTCTGGGCTAATATCCACTTATCAGTAAATGCATATC
>NC_034604.1:6089258-6091080 GCF_900095145.1 Mus pahari | reverse complement strand
GTTCCTCTTTCTCCACATCCTTGCCAGCATCTGGTAAAGATGGTAAAGATCTTTTCCCAATCTGTTGGTTGCTGTTTTGGCTTATTGACAGTGTCCTTTGCCTTACAGAAGCTTTGCAATCTTGTATTCTGTTTGTTATGCTTGCATCTATGGCTCCTGACTTCTTTCCTAGGTTTTCTATCTCCAGAGTTGTCTCCCTTTGTGATTTCTTTATTTCTACTTCCATTTTTAGATCCTGAATGGTTTGTTCAATTCTTTACCCTGATTGGATGTGTTCTCCTGTATTTCTTTAAGGGAGTTATTTATGTCCTTCTTATAGTCCTCCATCATCATCATGAGAAGTGATTTTTAGATCCATAGCTTGCTTTTCTAGTGTGATGGTGTATCCAGGACTTGCTATGTTGGGAGAATTTGGTTCTGATGATGCCAAATAACCTTGGTTCCTGTTGCTTCTGTTCTTATGCTTGTCTCTCACCATCTGATTATCTCAAGAGCTCCCTGTCCTCGATATATCTGACTGGAGCCTGTCCTTCCTGTAATCCCGGTTGATTCAGAACTCCCCAGAGTCCAGCTTTCTCTGTGATCCTGTGATTCCGGGGTCCTGTGATGCTGTGATTCTGGGTGTGTCAGAGTTCTTGGAAGTCAAGCTTCCTCCTAGACTCTGAGAGCCCGGTGTGACCAAGCTCCTGGGATCCTGGGATCCTAGGATCCTGGGCATGTTAGAGCACCTGGAAGTGGTACCTCCTCTGGGGACAGTGGGGCTGTCTGGTGTGTTCTAAACCAAGGTAGATCAGTGCCGACTGGAAGGAATCTGAGTCACTGATCGAGTGGGGTTCTTGTATCTGTGCTCCAGTTGTCCCCAGGCACCGCCAGTTCTGTTAGAAGAGATGTTGTATTCCACTCACCAGTGATCCTAAGATTCTGGGCTTGCTAGGGCGCCTGTGGGGTGGGGAGTCCTCTGGAGACTGTGGGACTGTCTGCCAAGTTCAGGCCCAAGGTGGCCCGGTGCTGGCACTGACTGGAAGGCGAACTTCCTTTTTACAAAAGATTGCTTATCTAGCCCACACATTGGAATTTAGCAGACTGAATTATTTGTGACAGCTGTTTCAGTGAAAATTAGTCCTAACCAGCTCTAAAACATACAGGAACCTAGGGACAGAAGTTTAGTTCAAAGAAGAACTTTGTCTGAATGTCATTTCTGTACCCAGAAATGTGTATGTATGTAGTAGCAGATACACAGGCTACATAGGAGCCTGATATAGCTGTCTCCTGAGAGGCTCTGCCAGAGACTGACAAATACAGAGGTGGATGCTCTTAATCAACCACAGGACTGAGCATGGGGTCCTCAATGGAGGAGCTAGAGAAGGAGCTGAAGGGGTTTGCAGCCCCATAGGAGGAACAACAATAGGAACCAACCAGTACCCCCAGAGCTCCCAGGGACTAAACCACCAACCAAAGTGTACACATCGAGGGACCCATGGCTCCAGCTGCATAGGTAGCAGAGGATGGCCTTGTCAGTCATCAATGGGAGGGGAGGCCCTTGGTCCTGTGAAGGCTTGATGCCCCAGTGCAGGGGAATGCCAGGACCAAGAAGTGGGAGTGGGTAGGTTGGTGAGCAGGGGGAGGGTGGAGGGGATAGGGGGTTTTCAGAAGGGAAACCAGGAAAGGGGATAAAATTTGAAATGGAAATAAAGAAAATATCTAATAAAAATAAAAAATAAAAAGGGGGGGAGAAAATTTCCAGATACTAGCTTTTTGTATTTGTAAAACCTATGTGACAAATATTTCCTCTGCCCTTAGAATTTGAATGAGTCTCCCACTG
>NC_034604.1:6031639-6088293 GCF_900095145.1 Mus pahari | reverse complement strand
AAAGTGTGGATACGTCGCTCCTTCTTAGAATGGGGAACAAAATACCCATGGAAGGAATTACAGAGACAAAGTTCGGAGCTAAGATGGAAGGAAAGACCATCCAGAGACTGCCCCACCTGGGGATCCATCCTATATACAACCACCAAACCCAGACACTATTGCATATGCCAGAAAGATTTTGCTGACAGGACCCTGATATAGCTCTCTCTTGTGAGGTTATGCCACTGCCTAGCAAACACAGAAGTGGATGCTCACAATTATCTATTGGATGGAACACAGGGTCCCCAATGAAGGAGCTAGAAAAAGTACCCAAGGAGCTGAAGGGGTCTGCAACCCTATAGGTGGAACAACAATATGAACTAAACAGTACCTCAAGAGCTCGTGTCTCTAGCTGCATATGTAGCAGAAGATGGCCCAGTCGGCCATCAGTGGGAAGAGAGGTCCCTTGGTCTTGCAAACTTTATATGCCCCAGTACAGGGGAATGCCAGGGCCAAGAAGTGGGAGTGGGTGGGTAGGGGAGCATGGTGGGGGGGAGGGTATAGGGAACTTTTGGGATAGCATTTGAAATGTAAATAAAGAAAATATCTAATAAACAATTGAAAAAATACATTAAAAAAAGAAAAGGAAAGAATTTGTGAGTTACAGTTGGTTTAGGTTTCCTTTAGGCTGCTTCCACTGTATAAATTTTGAATTCATTCATATACTCTCATACCTGGATTAAGCCCATGCAAACTGCAGCCTTCCTTTGTTTATGAGACTAGGAATTTTTGATCTCTTTGACTCTCCCAAAGGTATGCAATTTCCAAGTATAACTTATCTCTAAATTATAGTTTTCTCCAACCAAGTGTGCAGCTGACATACATACCTGTTCTTCTCTTGAGTTTATGAAAACAAGATGGGAAGATTTGTCTTCACAGAAAAGCTTAGCATCTTCAAAAATTTCTTTTTCCAATGAAAAATAGTAGCATTTATCTGTGAAGTTCTTCCAGTGAGGCGGACATCCTAGGAATGTCAAGTTTTAAGTGTTGATTTAGAAAACACAGAAGGAACTCTGAACTTCCTCAGCTGTGTCTAAGATACAAAAGTGACAGCCTTGTACCACTTGCATGCCAATGGAGTGTCCCTGTGTAGATCCCGAGCAGATGTTCACAGATGTGGACTGTACAGCACACAGCAGTGAACACCACACAGTGTAGAATGGCGGAATGGGTTGGTTTAGGCTTTATAATGACAGAAAAAAGAAAGTGGGGTAGGTCCTGATACACAGTCAGCTCCGATCGGCTGGAGGTTGTAAACAGGCGCACTTCAGAACCAAAACCTGGCTCAAGGACCAGCATGAGGGACCCCCACGCTTGGCTCCTAACTAGTATAGTTTTGCAAAAGACTTTCTGTCAAAGAGACAGAAAGGCACCACAATAGCTTCTTAAGCCAAACCAGAATGTGGACTCTGTCACAGAAACCCTATCTGTATACTGGTGGAGTAACTGGTAGAATGGTCTGAAGGAGAAAGAAGAAAGATGAAGGGGGATGGTCAGGGAGCAGCCAGTACAGGATATCTTGAAGGAAGTATTTGGGGTACAGGGGTCTTCTGAAGGCCTGGCTCATCTAAATGTGTAGAGACCTGATAATGTTTAAGCAGGAACACAGGGCCCTGAGTGACAGCACTGAGGCATCCAGAGGGACACACAGGGTCCCTGCTGTTTCGTGTAATTAGGGGACTCCTGGGGGTTGGTTTAGCCAAGCCTATACACTGCCTTATTCCTCCACAATTCCGGCTGAGAAGGATGACTTGGACTTACCATTGGCCTCTGATGCTGGGGTTGGGTCATTCTGCAGAGCCAATGGCTCCATTGCTCCTGAGGGGCCTGGAGGGCCAGGTGGTCCCTTTGGTCCAGGCATGCCTGGCACCCCTGGCAAGCCTGGTAGCCCCCGAGGTCCAGGTACTCCAGGCTCACCCACAGTGCCCTGTAGTCCCTGGAAACCAGGAGGGCCCTGAGGGCCAGGGAGTCCATCCTTGCCTGGTGGACCTTGTGGTCCTGGGTCCCCACTAGGTCCTTGAGGGCCAGGCTTCCCTGGGGACCCACGGGATCCTTTGGGACCCTGTGAGCCTTTGGATCCTTTGCTGCCACGCTCTCCCGGAGGGCCGACTGGTCCAGTTGTGCCCCTCTCACCCGCAGGGCCAGGCGGACCAGGCTCTCCCTTCTCTCCTTTTTGTCCCTTGTTGCCAGTTGGACCAGGTGGTCCCTGAGATCCTCTGTCACCTTTTGGACCTCTGGGGCCAGGAGGACCTAAAACATAAAAACATATATACATGTTCCATTGTGAGTGTATATGCTTATATAGCACACAAACATAGGCATTAAGGAGTGCTTACTGTCTTTAATGTACTGTTGGCTTTGAGGAATAAGGCAGATTGAGAAGCAGCTCACCCAGTATCTTCCTCGGGCTTCAATGTGTATGTATGGCTATGCATATCACTCCCCACACATGTAAATACACCACACACATGTACCACCCACATGCCTATAAAAACAAAAAGATTCAGACACAGAGGGAGAACCAGATGGAGACAGAAGGAGGTGATAGATGGCCATCTGCAATCTAAGGAGAGAGACCTTGGGAGAAACCCACCGTGCAAGACCTGGGCTCCTAGACGTTAAGAGCTGGAAGGAAAGAATTCTGTTGTTTCATCGGGTTTAAATCTGTGCAAAACAATACAATGATGTGCTGGTTTACTTTTCTTTTTAATAACCCTACTCTTCCTGTGCACAGTGTTTAGGATGAAGCTCAACGGTGTTCACTGATGGGATCCATGCTGAAACAGACACCAGTGTTTGTCACCAAAAGAAGTTACGCAGTTTCCCTTCTGTCTCTATGTATTTAGTCTTTGGCTTGCTGAGATCATGTAGCTATCACCTTGCCTGGCAGCTTGATTTAGGACTGTTTATCAAACGCATGAGCCTCACTGTCATAAGCCCAGTACCTTAATATATCAACATTCTGTGTCGGGAGAAGGAAGGAAGAGGATTCCAGGTACTGATGACCTGCCTTGTGTTACCTTATTCCAAGAGGTAGCTCTTCCCAACCTATGCGTTAGGTGGGTCCTAGATCTAGCTATGGAATGGCTGTGGAGAGACCTGTCTTTTTTTTTTTTTTTTTTGATTTAAGCTTTATTGCACTATGATGAGAAAAGATACATAATTTCAATTTATCTGAATTTGTTAACATTTAAAAACATATTTTGAGCAATAGACTTACATCACATTCTTCTTTCCTTTTTGTACCCCAACTCCTCCCAGAGACCCCCCGCCTCAAAACCTACAATACCTTTTGTTTTTATTATATTCTTTAAAAATTATAAACTATTGTAACAATAAAAATGAGTATTATAAAAGTTGTTTGATATAAAACAATCAATTGAACAGTCTTATGTAGATGTTTGTCTACAGCAATACTGAAAATACATGCATTTTTCTCAATATAAATTTTAAATAACTCCAAATATATTAACTCTATGATATTTTAAAATAATATATCAATATTAGTTTTTTTTTAGTGAATATAAATAGATAAAGTCTTTTTGTTTGTTTTGTTTTTTAGTAGAGCTTAAAATCTTGGTTTACTGTGTTACAAATACAAAATAAGAACAGTTTTTGGACATTGGAGTTAATTGCAATAAGGCTGTACTTGAATGTCCCTCACATGACCAAAGGATTTTCTTTCTTGACTCTTAAATGATATTTAAGAATGAGTCCACTGGTTTTATCTGCAACCTGAGTTTTCTTCTCTTTAGTATGAGGGAGTATATTAGCCAATCCATGTCATCGAGAGACAAGCAGGAAGACCTCTTACTATTAAATGTCATCTCCTTAAGTAAGTTGGGGCATGTGTCATTGCAAAATGGTACCCTCGTGGCTTAGAGTGGGAAAGGTAGCTTGCGAGGGGAATATTATTATGCAAAGGTCTATGAAACGGGCACATGAAAATCATAGCTTCTTAGCTGCGTGTTTCACTCAAAGTATATATTAGACCTCAGAAAACCCACCAAGTGAAGATCTATTAGAAAATCCAATCATTTTAGTAATTCTTGATAACACTTTCTAAACTTTCAGCCAATAATTAGTTTCTCAATTCCTCACACTATGGGTTGATGTTTTCCTGAAATCTCCTGGAAATGAGTTTATATGCAAGAAAGAACAGCGGTTTCTCAGGGCTTGCCTCTCATCTCAGTTAGACTTCTTTTTGCAACCCTCCCCAGACTCCAAATGCACACAGATTCCCATTGCAGATCTAAATCCATCTCCCTCATTTGGGGTGGCAGCTTTTTTACTGTTTATTATTTCTGAGTAGGGTCTAGATGACCCCTACCCCCAATTGGAAGTGGCTGAATGTCCTCAGCTAGTGTACATAGAGACACTGGGGCTTGTTTGAAGGAGGGCATTAAACACGGGTTCCAGAGTCAGCACAAAACACCAGCAGATGCTAGTTTCTAAATCACACAATGGAAAGGAATAGGCATAGCAATGTGGCTCAAGTTTATGTCTTTAATAAAAATCTAACTTTCAATAGATTTTCAGCTAGGTTAGTATAAAACAAAGTCTCTTCTTGTAAGGTGTTGCACTTATCCACGGTTCCCAGTTTTACAGTAAGATCAAGCTTAATGTCTGGAACTATGCATAAAGTAGCAGGCCTGTCATATTGCTGGCTTACTCACAGCTCCCTTAACCTTGCAAAAAGCAGATAGCCTACCAAGATGCTGAGTTCTATAGATAATAGGATTCATATGACATACCTTGCTCACTAAAAAAAATTTAGAGGTTTACTTTTCTGGTTACTTAAAGAAAATTGATGAAAAGAACCAAAGTCATTTTAAAAGCCAACCTGGGACATGGAATGTTTTCCTCTAGGGCCCAAGATGCTAGTATCACTGGTTAGCCTCTGGATCATCTCAGGGCTTCGGGTCTTTTATTGGGTGGCTATTGAAGTGAAAGTAAATTGAAATGAGGGGCTGGGGAGATGGTCCACTGTGTAAAGGTGCTAGCTGTGCAAGTCTGACAACCCATGCTTGATCCCTGGGACTCATGTAGTTACAGTCCAGCTTTCATGCAGAGAGGCAGGCACATCACTCACCTACATGCTAGTCAAGTGTGGTGCAGCAGCAGCAGAAATAGGGAAAACTTGCTTCAACCGGATTGAGAGCAAGAGCAAAGTTATTCTTTGACCTCCTCATGTAAGCTGTGCCACATGTGTGCCTATATGTGCACACACACACACACACATATGAATGAACAAATAAATAAATTAAAATATGTTGCATACTCCTACCCCATACTCCTACACATAAAATGGGAAAGTATTGTATGTGTTCAACAACATGAATTTAGAGTCAAATGTGTCATATTATGGAGGCATGTGGATGCTCATGACAGAAGCGCAACTGAGATTTGCTCATTGAATGTCAAGGCTGAGTGTGTAGTTCTCAATTACCAGGGTTCCCATGTGGCTCAAAAAGTTGTTACAGGCTTCCAAAACAGGCTTCCAAAATTCACCCAGACAACCCAAACAGGATGCTGGGTAGCCCTACGTGTGCACTGTCATGGTGTGGCTCCCAGACGTCAGAGATATAGGGAACCTTAAGATGCTGAGTTCTCAGATGTTAGACTTTCCCTCACTGCCTCGATTTGGCTTTGTCATATGGATTATGGACTCTGAGAAGTGTGTTTCTTCCCAGATCCACTTGAGACAGTTTTAAACATGTTTTCCAACAAAACTTCTATGTGACATAAAGTAGAGGAATGGCCTAAGTTCTGTCTAATGTCCAAGTTCTTGGAGATATGATGTTAAGAACTTTGAATGATAGTACCTGGGAGGCCAAAACAGAGGACTGCTACGAATTTGAGGCAGCCCAGGCTACATATTTACTCTAGTTCATCCTGGGATACAATATAAAATTCTGTAACAACAACAACAACAACAAACAGACAGGGTAGAAATAAAAAAGACAATATAATGCAGTTTTCTCATAAAAAAAAACTACTTTGACTGGAATTAACTAAACATATCAATCAGCCAAGTGTTAACTTTCTGTTACTATAGCAAAACACCTTAAGAGGAAATATTTATGTTAGTTCATTGTTTTGGAGCTTCTGGTCCATGGCATGACATCTTGCTTTTGGGCCTGTGACACCAAAGTATCAATCATATCAAGACTGGGAACACCTGGTAGAATAAACTCTTACCTTATGGCTAAGATTAGAAAAGAAACTGGCAGCCCCTTCAAGGTCAAGGGTAGGTAAGTCCCCACTAAACCAGCCCTACATTCTAGTACTTCCCAGTAACAACAAGTCAAAAACTAAGCCTTTAACACATAGACTGATGGGGACCATTCCAGACCCAAACTATAGCAATTTGTAGTAAGTAACAGTTAATAGCTTTATCAAAGTCAGAAGGAATGGGAAAATTAAAAGCAAACCAAAACAATAGATAGTTTGGCACGGTGGCACACACCTCATCTAAGCTCAGCACAGGAGGCAGAGGCAGGCTGGTCTCCATAGTGAGTTTCAGCACAGGCAGGGCTATGTCTCAGAGCCAACCCAAACCAACAATACCACACTGGCAATCTGCCTTATACATGGGACTTACATCTCATCTGCCCTGTACTTGGCATTGTTCCCTGATCTTCTAGCCTTGCTACACATTGCAGAGTTTAGTTCATGCCAATATCAAAGCCAAAAATCAACTCCTCAAAGTAAATGCTTCATCTTTTCAACCTTGCCAAACACGCTGGTCTCTAAGGCACCAGGGTACCGTGGTAGGGGGAAGCCCAGGCCTGGGAACCAGCGCTGCTGTCACATAACCCTATGTGTGAACTTGGAACAGTTACTTGGGCTTGCTATGGTTTAGTTCCCTCCCCCAGCAAAGAAGAATGTTAATATTTCCACCTTAAGGAGTTGTAATGATGAAAGTAGACCATTCATTTGAGGGCCCAGAAGCATGACCTGCATGTTGCACATTCATAATTGGGCTGAAAATGATGGATGTGGACAGTATCTGAGTGTGACTCACCTCCAGGTAAGTCTCCAGAAGCTTGCAGGAAGGACTCAGGCTCGAAGCCACTTTAACCCTGTGTGTTGTAAGATTATCCTCCACATGCATATGGCACTCTGTTTTGTCTCCACTGCACTGTGCTGGCTACAGGAAGAGCACAGGGGAACTCCACACTCACACAGGTGCTTTCTAACTCAAGCCAGACATCTCTCTCTCTACTTGCTCTTAACTCAAATGCACTCTTCAAAAGTCTGCAAGGCACACACAGATGACGGTTCCTAAAGGAAGAACTTTGTCCTCAAATGCTGTCTCATTCTATACTCATGAAACATTCCTATTATCTCAGAAGGGCTAAGAGGAAAATATCACACTATACAGAAGGCTCAAATGCTATGTGTAGGACTCAGCCTGGAGAAGAGCAGTTCTGGACAGAGCAGGAACTCCCAGCAGATCACTGTGCATTCGAAGCCCTCTGTATGAATACTTGGGATAAAAATCATATCATTTCTAACCAAAAGAAAGAAAAGGAAAGGGTCCTTAACAAAAGTTTTGGTTGATGAATGTACAGATGGCTGTTGCCAGAGGTCAACATATGACTGTCTATCTAGTTCTCTTTTGCCTTACTTTATTTTTTATTTTATTTTTTATTTTATTTTTTTGATATAGGGGTTTCCATATAGCCTAGGCTGGCCTTGAACTTGCAGTCCTGCTTCTTTGGCCTCCGGGGTGCTGGGATTATGGGTGTGTATGACTTTGTTTTCTGTATTTTTTTTCTTGTAAAGACTTATTTATTTTATGTATGTGAGTACACTGTAGCTGTACAGATGGTTGTGAGCCTTCATGTGGTTGTTGGGAATTGCAATTTTTAGGACCCCTGCTTGCTTGGGTCAACTCTGCTCTCAGTCTCTGCTTGCTCTGGCCCAAAGATTTATTTATTATACATAAGTACACTGAAGCTGACTTCAGACACACCAGAAGAGGATGTCAGATCTCATTATGGGTGGTTGTGAGCCACCATGTGGTTGTTGGGATTTGAACTCAGGACCTTTACTCTTACCCACTGAGCCATATTGCTGGCCCTGTTTTCTGCATCTTAATGTGGATGCTGGGATTACAGGTATGCATCTTGGTGAGGATGCTGGGATTACAGGTATGCATCTTGGTGAGGATGCTGGGATTACAGGTATGCATCTTGGTGAGGATGCTGGGATCACAGGTATGCATCTTGGTGAGGATGCCTCTGGTAGCTACCATCACATGGCCTTATTAAATGCATAATAACGAGACTTTCTTGGATAATACCACACAGTATTTTAAATCTCACAGAAGGCTCACATAAAACCACATACACTGACATCAATCTATCCTGATTTATCGGGTTCTTCACAGTTAAGGAAAGCAGAATGGGGGAGGAGGAGCATATATTGGAGGAAGCACTTGTCTCCAGAATGGGAGTGCTTTCTCAGCCTCTCATTACCGTGAAGTATCTGCTTGGGACTGTTCTTCTGAAGGCAACTGAAAATAGCTATTTAGGCGAGCTTCATACAAAGGCTGAGATAGGATTAGACTTTGAGATTTGCCAGAATTATATAGCTAGATCCTGTCTCTCCCAAAAGAATGGGGGTCTGCTGGGTCTTGTCTACCACTAAGCAAGATCTTAACAGATCTGTTCTATCAGGCTAACATCTTGCTACGATTCTAGGCTCTCAGGTTCTAGGTGATTCGATCATCTTGTTTTGTGTTACTGACAAAACTGTTGAAAATGATCCTGCCATCTGCTACTTGAATCTGTCCTTCATGTCCACAGGTGATTTATAGTTGATCATTCAACTAATGTGACAGACACCCTTAAAGTGACCTCCAGTGATGCATGTGTGACTTTAAGTCTGAAACCTGGGACTTACTTCTAACCAACAGCACATGACAAAGGGGATGGAAAGTAATTTTCTTAATAGGTCATGCCATTCATGCTCCACCTTAGCAGACTAGACAGAGACAGGCTTCTTGGTGGCTTTGTAGAAACTGAGATATTGTGATATGGCTGCCAGGCCAAGAACTGAATAGCCTCCAAGAGTTGAGGGCATTCCTCAGATGATGACCCTTAGGTTCAAGACAATGAATTGTGCCAAGAGTCTGAAGCAACATAGAAACATGGAAATATACATTTCCCCAGAACAGTTTCTGATGAATTCAAAACACTTTGAGGAACTGGCAGCATGGGAAATCCTCAAACAGATGACTCAACTGCATTGCATTAGGACTGTGACTGGCAGAAACTGTTTGGTTTTACTGTATGTAGTTATGTATTCAAAACAAACAAACAAAGAAGCAAGCAACCCATTACCATCAATGCAGTCACCCAACTCCGTTGCAGTCCTTATATTTTCCTAACAGGATCAATGCCCAATGCCTTGGTGAAATGCAGACATGCTGTTCTAATTTCCCAATTTTGACTACTCTTAGAATTTGGTTGGTGTAAGGAAGTAAGATGAGGTCACGTGCCTCCCATTTTGTGAACTTGTTGTGACAGTAACTTTCCTAAAAGCTCACAAATTATCTAATTCCTTCTTAAACTTTTTCAGGTTGAAAGCTAGTCCTCCACTAAATACAGTATGTAAAGTCTACCTTTTATTCCCTTTTTGAAGGTCAAGATTGATTACTTGTTCCCCAACTTCACAGGCTTTAAAATTCTTTTAGGTTGAGCTACTAAAAGTTGAACCTCTATTTAGCCACCTTTGTATGCCCTCGATAGAGAAGCAGAGCATCTAGTTGTTCTTGCACCTTCAAACCTACGATGGTTTATTGTTAGAGTAAATTTGAATCTAAGCCACAGATACCCTGGATGACAGCAAAACTCATTTTCTATGCTAGTCACTCCGTTTCTATCTGTGAACTCACACTGAACTCCTGATCTTCCTGTCTTTGCCTCTTTACTGCTGGGATTACAAGTACTTGAATACTTATTTTTTTTTTTTTTTCCTTGAGAAGGGTCTTGGCTTTGCAGCCCAGGCTGACTTTGAACTTAAGAACCCTCTTTCCCAAGCCTCCCAAGTTTTGGGATTACAGATGATCAGTAGTGCTAAGAGTGTGCCTACTGAGGTGAAGTTACAAAGTGGTTTCCAGTTTTCTCTCTTTTTGGATCACTTACTTTGGAGGCAGCCAGCTTTCCTGTTGTGACAACAATAAGGAAACTCACTTGGTGATGAACTGAGGTTCCTGCTGAGGGCCATGTGAATAAGTCATGCTAGATCCATGTCCCAACCTATCAAGCCTTCAGATGATGGTAGCCCCAGCTATCATCTTAACTGCAACCACACAGACACACACACACTCACACACACACACACGGACACACACAAATACCCACACAGACATACACAGACACACACACACATAGATACACACAGATGTACACAGATATAGACACACATATACACACACACACATGGGTTTTAAGTTCCCAATCCATAAAACCTATTATATAATACATATTTGTTTTACAGTCCCATATTTCAGAACAATTTGTTATATAAGCAATAGATAAAAATCCAAATACAAAATTTATGCTTACCTTGTAGAATGGTAAAGTTTTTGATGAGCTGACCGTGCTTGGAGTCAACCAGTTTCATCTCTTCCATAACCACTGACAAGTTGGCCACTTCAGTGTCTAACTTTGACCTCATCATGTCTTGCTGCATCCTGAGGGAAATAGAATCCAAGCGGATGTTGACTAGTGTGTTATTCAAGGAAGTCAGGTCATCCGTGTGTCTGGTCAGGGTATCTGCGCAAGTGGTTCTAACATCATTCAGATTGCTGGTCAGTGTCCGCAGGTGATGAGCTGTGTAGCTGATGTTGCTAATGATGTTCACAATATCTGTCTCAAAGACCTGGAAGCGCTCCTCAAGTTGGCTGAACTTGACAGCTGTTCTATTTTCTGTATCCTTGTGTAAGTCCTGAAGGTCTTTCAGGCTCTGTTCATTGGCCTGTGAGATAGTGGTAATGTTGTCCATCTGACCTGTGAATGAGCTGAGCTGGCTATTCATATCCTCTAGGGTGTCATTGTTGGCTTTGGCCAGGGCAGAGTTGTTGGCAGCCAGTGTCTGCAAGCTCTGTACTTTCTCCTTTAGCCAATCAGTGTCCTTCTTGGCTTGAAGGAAAACCTGCTGCAGATTTTGGAAGTCATTCTTAATTCGCTGGATAGCCAGGCTTGTGTCATCCACAGACTGCTGCAGATTTGTGATAAGATTCCTCTGCTGAACCTGGGTCAGGTTCAGGTTGTTGAGGTTCATGATAACCACGTTCTGAGAATACATTTGGCTCTGCAGATTGCCCTGGAGCACACTAGTATCTTGTTGCAGATTTGTGACATAGCCATTATATGCCTGGAGTGTTTTGTTGACAGTGGTAATGAGGAAAGAATTATTCTGCAGCGTTTCCTTCAGTTGACTCTGCCTATCAACCAGTGAGTCCCCATTTGCTTGCAACTTCTCCAGCGTATCTTTGTTCTTGCTGGTTTTTTCTGTGATCTCCTGAAGTTGTTGACGGAGATCCAGAATGTCTGATCTGAAGGTAGAAAGCTCAGAGTTGGTGCTTAGAGCTTTCTTCCCAGCTTGATCCCCTGGAAGAAGAGATACTTGTTACTTAGACTGGTGGTAGAGATGCTTAGGGGGCCAGACACCCAGATATGTGCCATAGAAATGGCTCAGTGGGTAAAGGCATTTCCTGTAAGATCTAACAACACGAGTTCAATTCCTAAACCTATATAGTAGAGGAAGAGAACAGACTCTTAGAACTCATTTTTTTCTCTGATCTACATGCATGCTGTGGCATGTGTATGCCTCTTTAACCAACCAACCAACCAACCAACCAACCAACCAACCACCCAACCAACCAACCAAATAAATGTAATTTTAAGTAAAGATCCCATATACTTCACTAAGAGTATTTTACATGTAAAGTTTGTGGTACATGCAGGCTTGGCTTTATTACTAAGAATCTGTATCTATTTAAAATGCGGTCTGTAGTGTTCAGCATAGGACTTACAAACTTGGGTGGACACTTTTTACAAAGACAGAGGGGGATTTCCCAGATGCTAGGATACCAGGCAGGGTGTACTTATAAGAAATCAACCTTCCAAATTTACCAAAATTCATTTTTTCTACTGTCAATAAAAATGATGAACTATTTTGGGATTAAAACTAATGATGTTCATGCTAAAAGATTTTGCAATGCAAAATTCTTTGGTTCAGTGGATATTTAATAATTTGAATGGTAGAAATAACTACCAATTTTCAAGAGCAGAATCATACTCATAAAGCTTTAGTCATCATTTGAACTGTCTTATTCTTTTAATAATTGAAAACAGACATCAAGAAACCAAACATGCAGGGGCTGGGGCACTGGCTGCTCTTCCAGGGGCTTTGGGTTCAATTTCCAGCACCCACACAGTAGCTCACAACTGTCTGTAACTCCAGTTCTAGAGGATCTAACCCCTTCCACAGACATACATGCAGGCAAAACACCAATGCACATAAAATAAATATATCAATCATTTTAAAAAAAAGAAACAGAACAGGCTACATTCTTTTATATTAAAAGTCAACTCTTCAGGTTACAGGCTAATCTCAGCTTTCTAGAGGCAGGACTTAATGTCCTGTTCAGTCAATGGTGGGGAGCAGATTTTATATAGTACATAAAAATTTAAGGTGCAAGTCCTTACTTTTAAAAATGGAAGTATTACAATGAAAAGACAAGGAAAGATATAGCACGCAACAACAGAAACCCTAAGTGCATCACCATTCTGAAAATCTGTCACCACTCATGCAGGGCGACTCCCTTCCACTCAATGGTTCACTTTTGCTGCAGTTTACCTAATTTCTTCAGGTCACTTTCCACAGCAGTGAGTTTGTTGTCATAAGTCTGGCGAGATGTCTCCATGCCATCTGTGACATTGTCCATTTTCTCTACAACTAAGATTTGGGAAAAGAAAACATTAGTTGACTTATCTGCTCATGTTGGTTTCTCAGTTCCAAGACAAGATAATTTATTATAGAAGAAAGCAGATTTGAAAAGGTTCTTTTGAATAACGATTTTATAAAAAGACTTTTTAGAAGCATGAATGCTTTGTATAGTACTTTCAAGCTCAACAACACAGGTTTTACTACCTCTCATGTGTTTTATCTATGCATGACTGTATGGGGAGATTCTCCTGGCTCCTCTCAGGAAGCAGACTATGTGTGACCCAGAAATGAACTTGCTCCTTGGATCCAGGAACTGACCCTGGAGAAGCCCTTGCTGCTTTCCATCCAGTGTTCAGTCTGGCTGCAGTGAACCCATGAAGTGCCCTGACTGCTCTTCCTTACTTGAGCTTTTCCATGTGCTCTTCGCAGCCTGCAGTCCTCATCCTTGGTTTGTTCCTTTTTCTTTGAAAATTGATTTAAGTCATGGAGGAACATAATATGCATCACTAGCAGGGGACAAAACAAAACTCAAACCATGGTTTTTATTGAGTGTGTCTTGCCTCATCCTCTTATGGCTTGACAAATAGGGAAAGCTGAGGACCATCTGCAGAAATCTCTCTATCTCTTAGCTCATTGTATGGTATTTAATATATAGTTATTATGCCATTTATTTTGAAAAGCGAGAATTTGCTGAGGTCTAGGAAACCTAGCTGAGCTAGAGGTCATAGAGGTCAACATATAAGTCAACCTACCAGGGAGCTTCAGCATTGGCTTGGGACATTGTTGAATTATTACTATTGTTTCTAAAATTGCCACACAGGAGCTGGGGAGACAGGTCAGTGGTTAGGACTGAATACTGCTGTAGAGGACCAGAATTCAGATCTCAGCACCCATATTAAGTGGCTCACAACTACCTCTAACTCCAGATCCATGGCATCTGACGCACTCTTCTGGTCTCCACTGGTACTACACACATGTGTACACATCCACCCACACCCATATATATATATATATATATATATATATATATATATATATATATACACACACACACACACACACACACACACACANATATATATATATATATACACACACACACACACACACACACACACACACACACATATATATATATATATATATATATATATATATACACACACACACACTCATGACAAAAAAATTACTACATGGATACGGAGGCCCATTTTCAACTTGGACCTTCGGGCTGTATGATAGGCATACATGCTCCTGAATCCTTGGAAGTTTTGTAGAACAAAATATATCTTATACATTTACTAAGCCTAAATAAAATAAAATAAAATAAAATGTTTACAAGCTTAAGCTCAGTTTTGACTCTCAGATAAAAACATATGTCTCATTCTGTCCTCAAACCACACATGGAATTTCAAGTCCCGCCTCTTTCCCGGAAGCCAAAGAAATCTGAAATATGCTGACAGTCGGTCGCTTTCCACCCTCTCTAATTTTTCTTCCATTTTAGTTTATAAAAACACATAACTGGTATGGACAGATAATTCAAGTGTACTTAGGATAAAGGGAATAATATTCTCACTTAAAAAGAAGAAGAAGAAGGAAAAGAAGAAGAAGAAGAAGAAGAAGAAGAAGAAGAGGAGGAGGAGGAGGAGGAGGAGGAGGAGGAATAGGAGGAGGAGGAGCAGGAGGAGGAGGAGGAGGGGGGGGACAACAACAGCAACAACAAAGCAACTGCTAATTTTGCTTTCCATGAGGAAAGCAAATGATGTGTCCTGCCCACAAGTGTTAATAAAGCAGCCCCACGTGTGTGTCTGTGTTTAAAAATAGCACCCTGTTATAAGGCTGTAAACTGCAGGGCTGTGATGCTGGCAGTGTGCAAGTGCATAAAAACCCCAGGCTGACTGGAATCCAGAACTAACACTGCGCCAGCACACAACATCCTCCTCGGTTCTCCCCTAATTTACAGCACAAAATTTCAACTAGGAGCATAATGGCTGCAGCTCCTGTCTCATCCTAGAAATCCTAAGTCTATAAAGACCTGTTTCTAGATCATATTCTGATAACAAAAACAAAGAGGCAGCACAGATGGGGTACCAGCATTCTGGCTGTCGATGGGGCGCCTCAACTGAAAACCGTTTGCTGGTGTGGAAAACATCAGTGGCATGTCAGTCAGTGTGCCTCTTCACACGCTCACTGCACACTTCCCTAACAACTGCATGGGAATATCTTTACACTTCGCCACTATCCCTTGGCCTGGACACTAACCCCCTCCTGTTTTGTTTACACTCATTTCTTAAGGACTACCCCATGGTATTAAATTTTGTCTCTCTCTTGAGTCTGGAACACATCAACTGAATCTTGGAATGACAATAACAACAGCCTCGTTGTTTTTATGCTATGAAATAATAAGCAAAATCCCTACTTGGGCTCTGTGCTGGACCATCACCGCAGTTAGCTCCTATTAATCCTGTTTTACTGAAGAGGAAACTGAGTTTTAGAGATAGTTAAGAACATTTTAGAATCACACAGACATAAAAGAGACATCAGGGTAGGATATGAACCTCTAAAATCCACATCTTCTTCGACTCTACATAGATTTTTCTTGATTATTTCTTTTTTCAATCTGATTTCCCTTAATAAAGGAGAACCCCTAAGGGGTAAGCAATCATGGCTTCGGTCTATTTTCTTTAACGTTATCATCAACAGATGTTTATTATGTGTCTGGCATGGTGCTAAGTATTAAAGAAAGAGAGACAGGCCATGGTTCCTCCTTGAGTCCAGGAACAAGATCAGAGCCCGGGGCTCCCAAGTACTGTTTCAAAATGCTTGTGCCTTACTGACAAATCAAGGTGCAGGGAGAGAAATGCTCTCTTTCAACAGTTCCTAGGAATTCTACTATCAGCAGTCACACAACCTTGGAACACATCAAAGGCATTTCTACCATTAACACTATCTCAGGATTCATTACTGAGAAAGAGCATTACCCCAAGTTCTCATGGCACGCTTTGATGTGCCTGTGCCTCCCTCTTGTCCTCACTATGCCAGTAAAGTTTAGCAGTGAGGTGTCAGACAGACAACAGTCAGGCAATGGAGACATGCAGATTGAGATTTGTGTCTTTCTTCATTCTAAGCATCTTAAGAACGGCCTGCTGGGCAGGGTAATGGAATAGAATTTTCATGGTTAGGGGCCGTTCTGGGAGGGTGTGGCTTACTGAAGAGTTTAAGACATGATGCCCTTCATGTAGGCTCACTGACTAATGAGTTTAGAGTGGAGGATGTATCAAATTGCAACTGTCCAAAACCATGTTTCTGAAACTTCTGAGGATCATGGTCACACTGTACAGCCCACATCTGAATGACTAAGTGACGCTCCAGCTTGGCAAATTCTCAAGATGAAACTTCATTAGATCCTAACACACAGCTCTGAAGGTAACAGGAAAGGAGAAGCAAAAACGATTTTGAGGAAAACTGCAGAAATAGCCTTTGCCAACCCTGGTTAAGAGCTGGGTTTCCTTTCATCCTCCTCAGAGAGGTGCCTTCTTGGATGACTTTTTACTGCATATTTTTCTTTCATTTAACGGAGAAGAACTTTTCCAGTCATCAAAGCGGGGGTCTGTGAAGGGAGGACTGGGGC
The DNA here is from genome assembly GCF_900095145.1 of Mus pahari. Lineage (NCBI taxonomy): Eukaryota > Metazoa > Chordata > Mammalia > Rodentia > Muridae > Mus > Mus pahari. Next base: position 6,071,654 of record NC_034604.1, on the reverse strand, counting down.
TTATCTTTCTGCCTCCTACAACACTGGGGTCACCAGAGTTTTATCAGTAAGAAAAGGAGTCTCTGCATATAAAGGGAAAGTGCATCTGGAGAACGTCAACTTTGAGTTCACTAAGCTGGTGTTGGTGACCACAAGTATATATTGCTGCTGCTGCTGCTGCTTCTTCTTCTTCTTCTTCTTCTTCTTCTTCTTCTTCTTCTTCTTCTTCTTCTTCTTCTTCTTCTTCTTCTTCTTCTTCTTCTTCTTCTTCTTCNTTCTTCTTCTTCTTCTTCTTCTTCTTCTTCTTCTTCTTCTTCTTCTTCTTCTTCTTCTTCTTCTTCTTCTTCTTCTTCTCCTTCTTCTTCTTCCTCTTTCTGCTTCTCCTCTTCTTCCTCCTCCTCCTCCTCCTTTTTTTTTTTTATCAGCAGAAGCCAGAGAAATGGAGGGAAAGGATATCAAGATGTCATCTGCTCCCCAAATCTTTTCTCCCTTCACCCTCATAAGATTTCACTCACACAGCAGGCCAAGCTGATCTCCAGAGTGTTAGGTGTCTGGGTATGCTTTGAAGAACAGCAATCTCCTATACAGATTGTCTCAGAGATGCCTAGGTTCTTTATCGTCATAGAAACCAGCTCCGATCTTCATCTACTAGTCTACTCGTGTGGCTAATCCTGGATACCTAATAAGTAAACTCTGAGTTGTAGGTACTAGTTGGAGATTTCATAAATAAAAGACAGTTTTTGTAAAAGCCTGTCATTTGGGTGTTAAGATAAACAAGACAGACATACTATCTATGATGATATGGTTTAACAAGGGCCTAAAATGAAAAAGATCACCAGGGGAACAAATAGGAGGTTTCTCTCAGGAGTTTCTAGTGAGACATGAGAGGTAAAAGCCATCTAGGGTCCACAGGCCAGTGATCCAGTACATGGATATGGTAGAGCTCATCCAATATGCTGGGGAGGTGGGACAAGAAGGCAGCAAGTCTGGAACTTCGGAGGAAAATCACCTCTACTTTAATCACACACAGTAGGCCTGACCTTTTATTAAGCAGATGGAAGTGGTGCTGCTGCCTGTTAAGTTCAATCTCTATAGGGCAGTGTTTTTATAGATGTTCATAAACTATAGTGATAGAACTTGCTGTAGAAAAAAGCAAAAGTGTCAATTCCTGGGTGGATGAGCCATGTCGCTGGAGAGCCTGAGTACTCTCCTGTGTCAGGAGCGCTTCCCTCAGTGACAACTGTGGTTTCCTCAGAACTTCTTAGAGACAGATAAGACAAAAAACAAATAGAGGATGAGGGAATGGCTGGGAAAAAGCGAGAGAAAGCAACAAAGAGGGGGAAATCTTTTGAACTGACAAAGTGAATCAAAACTGTCCCATCCACACCTAAGATCTCAGGACACAAAGGTGGAGTTCATGAGGGTTGTGAATTTTCCACCAGAGTATCATAAACAGAAGAAGTGCCTAGCCCTGCAGACAGGTGGTGTGCCAGGGTGGAGGGATAAGCAAGGGGACCTCCACTCTCTCAGAGGAGGGGGAGAGAGAGGACGGGGGAGGGAAACTGGGACAGGGGACAGTGATTGGGATGTAAACTGAATAATAAAAACAAAACAAAAACAGACAAAAGAAAAGGGACACAAAAATATAATAGTACAATAAAAACAAAACGACAAAAAACAATATAGATGTATTTGCATTGAACATACGCCATTATTTTTGGCATTATTTTCTAAATATTGTAGTATAACAACTGTCTACATAGCATTTTCTTATATTAGGTATTATAAATAATCTAGAAGTGACATAAAATATGTGGGAGGATGTATACACAGGTTACATGTGCAAGCCCTGCACCAAGAAATGATAGCATCCGAACATTCTGAGGTCCTTGGAGGGACCAAGAAACGGCCAACTGCACAGCATACTTCCAAAGATAACTTTTCTGTGTTTAAATTTCACATCCTCTTGCTCTTTGGAGTGAAAAAAGAAAGAGCGCTTACCTTTATATCCCAAAATGGCTACTGTGATGGTCAGTAAGGCACACAAAATGTATAATAATACAATCGAAAACTTCAGTGCCCAGTTATTTTTACATTTGGTACACTGTGTCCCCTCCTGAATACCTGCAAGAAGAGTCAGAATTTAATACTATTAAAAAAAATCATTTCAAACAGTATCTTTGCTAAAGCATATCTTAACTATTTTTCTTGATAGTGTTGGAACATACCCTGACAACAAAGAGAGGGAAGGAGAAAAGGTTTAGTTTGGCTTGCACATCAAGGCACGCCCATCATGGTACTGGAATCCCAGAGACAGCTGGTCCCACTGCATCCAGGTCAGATGCAGGAAGCAGTGAATGCTCATACTCAGCTCACTCTCTCCTGTTTACATACTCCAGGATCCCTGCCTAGGCCACCATCTTTTGCCTTGGAGATGGGTCTTCCTATTTCAATGAACTCAATCAGCAGAGTCTCTTACAGGCATGCCTAGGGGTTAAGCGATCTCATACACGATGTTCCTGAAAGCTTGTCTCCTGGATGATTCCAGGTTGAAAATTAACACTAACCATGACAATGATTTGGATTTACAAACCATAAGTAACAAGAGTTTTACCATATGCCTTCCTATACCATGAAAATATTTTGAAATTAAAATCACCATTGCAGCAATTCAGTCTATCAATATTATATCATGTTGTCATAGTTACAACTTCAAATAACAGTCCACTATGATAATCAAGATTTTTTTCTTTTTACTTATTCTTCTTTCATACTGTACATCCTGAACATAGGCTCCCCTCTCTCTACTCTCCCAGTTCACCCTACCCACCTCCCCTCTTCCCTAGAGTCACTGCTCCTTAATTTCCCTTCAGAAAAGAGCAGCCTTCCTAGGGATATCAACCAAACATGTTTTAACAAGATGCAGCAAAACTAGGCACAAATCCTCATATCAAGGCTGGATGAGGCCACCTAAAGGGAGGAAAAGGGTCCCAAGAGCAGGCAAGAGTAGAGATGCTCCCACTCCTACTGTTAGGAGTCCCACACTACATTAAACAACCACAGCCTGTGTGCAGAAGACCTAATGCAGACCCACACAGGCTCCACGATTGTCCCCTCAGTCTCTGTGAGCTCCTAGGAGCCCTGCTGAATTGATCCTGTGGGTCGTACTCTTTTGGTGTTGGTATCCTTGACCTTTCTGGATCCTACAATCCTTCCTCTCCCTCTTCTGCTGCTTTGTGTGTATGGAGGTCTGTAGCCAATAGCTTGTAGAAGATGGTTCTGTCTATTTGCCATGTGGGTTCTGGGGGCCACACTCAGGTAACCAGGCTAGGCAGTGAGTACCTTTACCTGCTGAGCCACTTAGCTGGTCCTACAGTGATAATTTGTTAATAAACACTTCTATTGTACAAAAATACTGAAAACAACCAGATCCTGTTTCTACATTATTTCAAACAACAGTTAAAAACCAGACTTTGGCCTTAATGCTTATTGTGGGAGTGTGTTAAATTGTTCTCTTTATTTTCAAAGGTTAAATCTGACTCTTGGCTGTTAAAACTGATAGTAACATAAAATAATATCAGACCAAAAGGGAGTATTTATACCCTAGAAATGAGCATTCTACAATGTAGTCCCTTTTACCACTCTCTATAAAAACCTCAGGTTTATTCACATGCCATTGATTGTAATATACTAGAATATATAGAAAAAAATTCATGGTTTTATCATCAAATGTTCAAAATAAAAGTATTTTCTGCATTACAGGTATACAAAACAGGCAGTAAGTCTCAGTTGAGTTACCATAGTATTCTGAATAGCCATTACAGGACAAAAAAATGGAAAAAATTTTATGAAAAAAATTTCATAAATAATTTTAATGAAATGAGGTACATTTTAATTGTGTATAGTTTAACTCTGAAAAAAAAAAAAAAGCTCAGTTTACATGGAAAAACCAGCACTCACGCAGCAAGAGACTCTAAAACTAAACCAGGAAGAGCTAATTTTCCATCTGACTGATTAGAAATGCAGAAGACAAAGACTGCGGGAGTTTTAATGTGAAGCTCATACTGCACGGAGGTCGTGTTATCATGGTGGGACAGTCCTCATTCACCTAAGCTGCCTCTCTGTCTGTTGTATTCATAGCATCTCACAAGGGGGGACAGAACATACAGTACTGATAGAGGACTACATTCACAACTTCTGATGGCAGTCATGAAGCTGTCGTGAAAGCTTCTCTTCTAGTTTGTTGTTTTATGTCTTTCTCCAGTGAAGAGCTCTTCAGCTGTGTTTACTGCAAAATGAGGATAAGCACAATGTGGTAACAACAGCTAAAGCTTAGCTCTCAGGGTTCAGCCACCCCTCCAGTGTTCTGTGCCACAGGCAAGAGGAAGCCCAATCCGTCGTTTTCATGTCTTATGTCGCATTCTCAAGCTTTGGTGGGCACCAGAATCACTTGAAGGATTCATTTTCACAGACTTTCTGGCTAAAGGGGTCTGAGAAAGGCTGAGAGTGTGAATGTCTAACACCCCGGGAGATCAATTTCTCAAAATTGAAAAAGCCCTTTCCATATCATATTTTTAAAATGCAGATTCCAAACCAATAAAGCTGAGACAGGAGCCACATTTAGCAAGGTACAGGCGCTATCATCTGAGGACCACAATCTAAGGGATGGGGAGTTTCATTCAGAAGCTGATCATGACCATAAGCTACCAATTTATTGATGGCTTTTAGATGAAGCTATAAAATCAATTCCTAGGAGGAAAGGGGATAACATTTGAAATGTAAATAAAGAAAATACCAAATTTAAAAGAAAAGGAAAAAAATCAATTCCTTCATCAAACATATGTACAATAAATTAGCTTTTTTTTTTTTTCATCATAATTTACCCTTGGGTGGGAAATGGAATTGCCTAGAGACAGGGTTTTTCAGTAAACCAAAACTCACCATTTAGTCAGGCTGGCTGGCCAGTGAGTATTAAGGCTCTGCCTGGCTCTATCCCCATGCTGGGTTTTCAGGTACATACAACCATGTCTAGATTTTTACATGGATGCTAGGACTTGAGTCCTTCTTCCTGCAAAACAGCCACTCTCATTCACAGAGCCACCTCCCCAGTTTCTACCTTACTTCTTTAATACCCATTTCGGTGTCTCAGTGCTGTCTCCTGTCCTTTGCTGCCCTAGTGACTACATCTGCAAAACACATCTCCAACTTCCACCCAAACTATGTACTACTATCCAAACTGCGCAGGTAGTTAAACTAAAAAATATCATGATTGTGTCTCTTCAACTTATTCTTCAACTGACAAGTCCCCACTGATCTTCCAGTAGGGTATTTTCATCACCATCATTACCAACTACTTTCCTAGTGTTCGGTGGATTCCAACACAGTACCAAGTTCTGAGCTGAGTTCTTCATGGGAAACATTTGGAATCCACAGAACAAGGTGCAAGGTCTAGCAAGAGAGCTTAGGTGCCATACACATACCACAGGCAGGGTTCCGACTTGAGTCAGCATCTACAAGCCTCCATCTCTGCACTACACCATTATCTCTGCTCTGCTCATCCTCTCTGTTTCCACTACCACTATCTTAGTGTGAGATCTTTACCCGCAATGGAGACTTTCTTTTCCATTCCCACTATAACCTAGCCTCACCCTCTGCTAAAAATATTACTGTCCTCATGACCTTTGCCAAGAAGGAAAAGACAAAAACAACTTTCAATGCCTCGCCCTTAATTAAAAGATGAACAAGCAAATGAACACAAACACATACAAACTTCCAGCTCAAGGTGTCTGTAATCCAGTGGCTTAAGATAAACATGGGTTATTGAGATGGCTCAGTAGGTAAAGCCAACTGCAGACAGGCCTGACTTTGATTCACAGTTGTCACATGGTAGGAGAGATCCAACTGTGACTCCCACAAGTTGTCCTCTGACCTCCACTTGCTCATGTGCATGTACATGCATATACACATAAATAAAAACATAAAAATTAATTAAAATAAAGCCTCTTATATTCAGAGGATGTGAAAGCCCTATTAAAGCTTAGAGAGAAAGAAATTTAAGTATACCTGCAAACATGACACATTCCATGTTGAGAAAGAACACACTGGTTTTGGTGGCAAATGCATGATAGGAAAATAGACATGCAGATGTTGGACCAGTCTTCTGCAGAAAGATTAGATGATGCTGAGGCTTCAGAGGCTGTCATTTTCTAGGGTTTTGAGGCTTCAGGGTGACTTCTTACCTTCTACAAGAAGGCTCTTGGAAGATTTGGTTGGAGAGATTATGATAACAGAATCTGGGAGCTTCAGTGTAGTACAGAGAGGATCTAGTCAAGTGTCACTGTGTCACTGATGGGAAAATGAGGCCCAGGGAGGTGAATGGGGATTAGAACACAAGTGTCCTGAATGTATCACAAACATCTGTCCTTCTTGTCCTCTATGTGATAGCACTGGGTTGCCATTAGGCGTCTTTACATGTGGGATGCACAAAGATCTACTCCCAGGCAGCATGCCACAGGCCTACATTCCAAAGAACAGGGGTACTTCCTGGCAGTGCGAATTTCTCACTGCTGACTACCAGCATTAACCAATAGCAGATGGAACTGCCTGGCCTCCCTTTCCACTTGACACACTTTCTCTGGCTTGTTTTTTTCTCCCTCAGGAGACTTATTTTTTAATAAGAACTTTGTTTTATCTTTCCTTCTCTGCCCTCTCCCAGGACGACATCTGGCTAAACATATGGATGCCTACTACAAAGGCCCCGCAGGTTCCTGGAGCTGGGGGACCTCTTCTTCCTTGAACCTAGATAGTCACAAAAAGCCAAACATTTGAGGGAGATATCCCCCTGTTACCAGCCTTTGTAGTGTTTGTTTACTTAGCATTACTTCCCAGATACTAGGGACTTTGTTCCCATGGGGGCCGGGGGAGGTGCAGGAGGAGCAGCAGGACCAATCTGCAGAATGCTGTGCATCAGAGATTTCAGTTCAAAGTGGAGCAACATTGCCCCTTACCACCAAGAGATCTAGCTTCTTGAAAAGCCTGCCCCAAACAACACATTTGCAATGCAGCTGGCTGCAGGCAGAAAGGGCCTTTAGGGTCCGTGTTTTCCCACTGGAACTACCTCCACTTCAGTCCATTTTATTTTGGCTCATGGTTCCAATGCATTTTGCAGTGTTCAAGTCTTTATTATTCAAAACCTTTGGTGGCTAGAATCAGTCTGTCAGTCTGGTGAACTTGAACAGCCTACTGAAGCTAAGGAAAAACTGACAATTTGGTCTCCAGTGTCTATACTTAAAAGTTCTCTCTGTTGTCCTGTTTCCAATAACAAGTTTCAAGTAAGAATGGGATGGGGTGGGGCAACCAACCAGGGGGTGGTTAGCTGGTTGCAGGAATAACTGACATACCCCAAGAATGCCAGTACAGAGGGCCAGAGGAATTCATCAGTAAAGAGAATTCCTTTTGGCTGTGGTTCTCCATAAAGAGCCCTCCCAAGTGTTGTGGTTCAGGCTCCAACCCAGTGTGTTTTTCCAATCTTTTTGAGAAATCCAAAAAAAAAAAAAAAAAAAGTATTCTCTTATCTATTGTGTTTGCCTGCTACATGCATCACCAGAGATGAACTTGTTCATTAAGCGGGATCCACTCTGATTAAACCTCTTCCTCAGAGGTTACACTGTGAGCACTATTGAACAATCTAGGTCATTTTAATTAGGTCAAGTATCATCAAGACCATGTGGCCAAAAAGAAGCATCACAAAGTTGGTAGAGTGCAAAATCCCAAAGACCACAGGTTTTTTTTTTTTTTTGTGTGTGTGTGTGTGTGGGGGGGGGGTTGGAATATGGATTCTTTTTTTTTTTTTCACTTTTTTCTTTTTTCTTTTATTTCTTCTTATTTTTTTAGTGAGATATCTTCTTTATTTACATTTCAAATGTTGTTCCTCTTCCTAGTTTCCCCTCTGAAAATCCCTTTGAATTGAACTTTTCATGTGGCTTTTCCACAGTTACTAATCTATTGCCTGGTGGCATATATTCCCATAAGCCTAGGAGAGTGACTTGGTTCTATTAGTGAAAACTGATAAGTCAAATAAATACCTACGCATCATTATAATTGTCCTCTACAGCAACAAAACAAGAGTTAACCTCCTGGCTAGCTGCTCAAATGTTATGAAATCACAAAAGACTACAGGCCCGGACTTCCATTCCACAAACAGTTAGCTTGTCCTCATCACACAGGCCACTTAGTATGTGACACAATACGGGCTTTGTTAGTGGAATTCTTTTTATTAGTAAGTGATTTTGTTTCCTAAATGTAAATCTTAGTGCTGGACACCTTAGCACGCCAAGTTTCTCTGTGACATGAGGAATCACAAATGTAGACTCAGGACAAGACGTGACAATGAAGTCACTTTCTGTACAAACAAGCAGCACGTCTCTCAGCCATTCTATTCATGAAAGTGTATTCAAACCAGAAAAAGTGATTAGCTAGAAGATAGCTTTATGAGTAAATCCTTCCATATTTATTATCAGTTTTCTGTAGTGGTCTATGTGTTTAGCAATAGTATAGCTTATTTCTATTTATTTTTCATATACATAAAAAAGAAGGGCAGTGGCTTTGCTTTGGCTTTAATTTTTTAAAGCATATTATTTGTTTAAGATTTATAATTTATATCCTGCCTTTTTTCTTTTTCTTTTCTTCTCTTCTTTTTTCTTTTCTTTTCTTTTCTTTCTTTCTTTCTTTCTTTTTTCTTTCTTTCTTTCTTTCTTTCTTTTTTTTTTTTTACAAAGAACTGCTATAGGCAAAATCAGATGTAATAGTCCCACTCAGAATATAGAGTATCTGCCAGAATGTACAGTGCCTCAAAACAACACCATTCTTTTCCCTTTGTGGTTTTTATATAATAAGAATTCTTTATCAGATGACCACAAATGCTTTCAATTCTGAGCAGGAGATTTTGCTGGCTGCAGAGGTCATCTCTTCCATACCCTCTCCTAGCTGGTCCCCTCCCTCCTGGCTGCATTCCTGGCTGTCTCATTCTTCAGCACAGAGTGAATGGACGATGGATTCCAGCAGTCCTGACAGCTTCATTATTTGGCACTACTATGCAGTGTCCTTCTGTGATTAAACTCCGAATCTTTGCATGGAAAGAACTCTGAAGATCAGGCTCCAGCTTGAGCCACAAGAGCCTGCCACACAATTAGGACAGATACATACCATGCACGTATTTGGAGAGAGGCTGACAGACATTTTCTTGCAAACACAAACAGGAACTGCTAAGAATGATTGCTATTTCTGGGGACCCAATGTGGGCCAAACTCTCCCTCCTTGCTGCTTGCAATTCCTCTAATAACCCCAGAAAGCAGGGTTAACCCCACCCTCACTTTACAGACTTTAGAAAAGTGGACGACGGTCAAACAAGTTGAGTTTTCCAAACCATGTCACAGAGCTGGGACTTGGGCACAGCTCTGTCACACATTCTTCAAGTTTACTTATTTCTAGAAAAAAAAATGTCTAACTAGCTACATTACAGGAGCTGGTGGGTTACATGTGCACAACAACATCCCATCAGAATAAAGCAGCACAGTGCATTTTATGTGTTGAGAGAGGAGCTTTTTCAGATATGAACAATAAAACTTATCCCTAATTAACTACGACACATCCCAGGGGCTTCTGCAGGCTGTAATTCTCTCTTGCTATGTTGACATACCTGAGCAGTAAGCAAGATGATTCTATCATAAACAACTGTTCATTGTTCCATGAAATCTCAGGATCAGCTATGAAGGTCTATGGTCAAGAAGGCTTGTTGACCCTTCCTGTAGGATAAGTATGTTGCCCTCCCCCAAGGAAAGTGGCATTTTGGGAAAAGGGTACAGTGGGGTGAAAAGGTAACTCTGTAATTTCATGGCAAACTATGAGGCATGTAGAGGCCCCCAGAAGCTTAGCCTGGAAACCAGATCAAGCCAGTTGCCTCTAGAAGGTTTTCTTTCTAAAACTGAGTACACTGAGAGAAGACTCACAAACACCAGCTTCCAAAGTCCTGAACAAATGCTAGTGGTTCAAGCTTGCAGGAACTAAGCACACAGCAAAAGGTAAATGGTGGGGTTACTAGTGGTGGTTAAAAGGTAAAGGGGTTACTAGTGGTGGTAAAAAGGTTAATTGTGTTGAGCTTCTTAATCTCCTGAAAAACCAAAAACCAAAAACCTAGCTGGAGTACATTGTCAAATAATTTTTTCCACCCCTACAACAGTCAGGGTACTAGGGAAAGAAAGATGGTTTCCTGTCAATCTCCGTCACATTGACTGGAAACAGCTTTCAGGTGCAGAGATTTCAAAGTTTCCTATCCTACCTTTGTGCCTATCTTAGCAGGTGAGGAGTGACAGAATGATCCCCTTGTCCCGGAAGCCAGGGTGTAGGCATCCTGGGACAGGTGCACGAATGTCAACAGTCAACTCCTCAGAGCTGGGCTGCTCCACCAGAAGCTGGCTCTCGGGTAGAGGCAGGAGTGGTGGTGGGGCTGAGGAAGGAATGGGGAACACGCCTTTCCCAGACAGTGTCAATGACAACTTTCCACTGCAACTTAGTTCTCCACATTCAGCATTCATAAAGCTCAATGGAACAAGTTAGAGGGTGACATGAAAGCCCACGGCTCCCTGCTTGCCTCTAGTGTTGCTGCCTTACCAAGTGTCACTTTGAGGCAGCTGAAGGACTCACAGGATGATGACAGGGCACAAAACTGAGCAGGATTAACCTTAGTTAATGACAGGTTCTCTGCCATTGATGGTGGAAACATCAAAGCCAAATCTATTCTTCCCTCATATGCACACTCTTGCTTTCTTTTCTGATCTCTCTCTCTCTCTCTCTCTCTCTCTCTCTCTCTCTCTCTCTCTCTCTCCCTCTCCCTCTCCCTCTCCCTCTCCCTCTCTCTCCTGTGAAGGTGTGTGCACTTGGAAGCCACAGGAAGACATTCAATATCTTCCTTATTTCAACTCCCCCTACTCCTTTAAGACAGTGTGCCACACTGACCCTTGAGGTCACAGTTTCAGCTGTCCAGTGAGCTGCTGTAACCCACCTATCTTCACCCCACAGTGCTGGGGTTATGGGTGCAGTCTCACATTTGTGCCTGTCTGCTTGCACACCAAGTGCTCTTCCCCACTGAGCCATTTCTTCAGCCCTACATTTGCTTTCTTCACAGGTCAGGAAAACTCATATTTTGATGAAAGGGGAGGAGGCTTAAATATGAATGAAAATAACAAGCCTGGCAGACATTTTTCATTCCTCTATAAACATTTTCTTTTCTTTCTACAAGAGAAAGGACACTTAGAATTGGGAGGAAAGAAGCCCAGACAGTGACAGACTCTACAGCTGGTGTCCATTCTAGCCTGCACTGGATATATTTTGGTCCAGAACCTTAATGGGAAACAAGTCAGCCACCTTAAAATGATCCAAGTGAGGGAAGGTTGGCTAATTAACAATGGGGAAAGTACAGCTTTGCTTCCCAGAGAATGGCCATCCAGTTCATCAGTCACATATCTGTTATTAAAGCTGACTGAACGAAGGACAGGGGGGAAGAAGCTTTTTGGGATAGACAACTATGATTTTCTTTTCTTTTTTAAAATGATTTATTTATTTATTTTATGTACATGAGTACACACTGTAGCTGTACAGATGGTTGTGAGTCTTCATCTGGTTGTTGGGAATTGAATTTAGGACCTCTGCTCGCTCCAGGCAACCCTGCTCGCTCTGGCACAAAGATTTATTTATTATTATAAATTAGTACACTGTAGCTGTCTTCAGATGTACCAGAAGAGGGTGTCAGATCTCATTACAGGTGGTTGGTAGCCACCCTGTGGTTGCTGGGATTCGAACTAAGAACCTTTAGAAGAGCAGTCAGTGCTCTTACCCACTGAGCCCTTCTACCAGCCCTGACAACTATGATTTTCAAGACAAAAGAATGAAACTGGAAATTAAACAAACAAACAAAAAAACACTCAACAGAAACATTAGAAGGCACATAGCCAATTATAACCAAATGACAAGCAAACTGGATCATCTTGGCTTATTAAACTTTCCACAGAGTTTCTTCCTAACACAGTTAGCATTCAGAAATATGTTGAAAAATGAAATAACTAAAAACACACTTTTGTATACATACACGTGACTTCCTTTTAGATAGATGCACAAATCAAATGTACACTTTCCCATAGATTTTTTTTAGCAGTATGGCTAGAACTACGTGCTACTTGACTAGTGAAAACCTACTGTTTGTCTATTTGTACAGATCCATGGTCCTGAACTTTACATAATACATACCTTGACATTGGCCACACTGAATCTGTTTCTACCTTGTAAATGAACATACAAGTTGTAGAGGAATTGGACTTTTTAGAGAGCTGACTAAGCATTTGTCAGCACACTCCTCAGAGCTGGGTAATCCCTGCAATGGGGCTGGGGAGGCAGATCAGCTGCTAAAGTGGTCCTGGGCTTGATCCCCAGAACCAACATAGAGAATCACATGTATGTATGTATGTATGTATGTATGTATGTATGTATGTATGTATGTATGTACACACACCCACACACAGAGAGGGGGGAGCAAAACACTCTCTCTGTCTCTGTCTCTCTAAAGAAGTACTTGCTCTGAGTGATCACTGACAAAAGGGTCCCTGGCTAGGCTTGGGTTGACAGACCATGGATTAGACTGACATGTGACTTGGCTGGAGTGTCTCCTGTCTGGAGATGCCCAGCTGCCCAACTCTAGAGTTAGAAAAGTGACTCAAACTCAAGTCCTACTGACTTAAGTTGGGCCAGTGGTGTTCTTTTTACAAACACAAAGACAGCACATTTCAACCTCTTACTCCAACACACTGTACCCAGTCCTGAAGAGGAACTGAAAGAGAAGGGATCAGTGGCTCCGAAAACTTCCATTCCTAAGTGAGGGCTACAAGGAAGCCTGGACTTTGCAGCTCTTGCTACTATGCAATGTTTCTTCCTGTCCAAAGGCAGTTGTGTTAAAGTGGCAAGGCTGGTCAAGACAACCAGCATGTAGAAATGCAACTAACTGCTGGCTGTCCTATAGCAGTCTATCACCTCCAACAGCACTGGGGGAGAAAACAGCAGCCAATAAACAACACCTAATAAAGATAATACATTCAAGTTGAAGGGAAACCCCCACGCACCACTATTGTTATGACAGTGCTTATAAAATCCAAACGATAATTTTCTATGATCCATTGGACCTGAGTGACTGTGTGAACACACATTTCCTGTGTTTTATCTGCAGGAGTAATGTACACAAGTTGAACTTTGTGGCTGTTGAGCTTGGTGGAAAACTTCCTTCCACTCTTGCTTACTTCGCAGGAGCACAGCATAGTTGGGCACAAACTGTGTAAGAGAAGTGTTTATCCAGGCACTGCTGGGAAAGCCAGGGCTCTAGGGGGCCCTTCTGTGGGCAGGGCTTCTTCTGCTATATGGGTCCAGAGCAGGATGAAAGGGGTTACAGAGCAGAGACTGAAATGGTTTTTCTTTTGGAAAAGAGCAGTGTTGCGGTTATCTAGACCCAGTTGGAGCAAAGGAGAGCTTTGACACCAAGAAAGGGAAACAGGATCACAGAAACACTGGAATATTTCTACCAGCTGCTGCTGGCAATCTTCCTTCCTTCCTTCCATCCATCCACTTTTTTTTTTCTTTTGAGACAGGGTTTCTCTGTATAGCCCTGGCTGTCCTGGAACTCACTCTGTAGACCAGGCTGGCTTCGAACTCAGAAATCCGCCTGCCTCCCAACTGATGGAATTAAAGGTGCGCTCCACCACCGCCCAGCCCATCTACTTTTTGTATGTGCACATGAGGGTGTAGGTGCATGTGCCTGTGTGTGGACATGCAGAGGCCAGAGATCATTGTTGTGTATTTCCCTGCCACTCTTCACTGTTAAGACTTTAAAATGTTTATTTATGTATGTGCCTATTTGTGCCCACAGGGTCCAGAAGAGGGTGCTGGATACACTTGAGACAGTTACAGGCATAAGCCGACTAACATGGATGCTGGGAACTCAGCTCCAGGGTCAGCAAGTATTCTTTTTTAAAACAAACAAACAAACAAACACATAAATAAATAAATAAGCAAGTATTCTTTTTTAAAATAAATAAATATTAGGTATTTTCTTCATTTACATTTCAAATACTTACCCCCTTTCCTAGTTTCCTCTCTGAAAATCCCCTATTCCCTCCCCGCTCCCTCTGCTCCCCAACCCTGTCATTGCCATATACTGGGGAACAGAACTTTCACAGGACCAAGGCCCTTTCCTCCCACTGATGACCAACTACGCCATCCTCTGATATATATGCAGCTAGAGACATGAGTCCCAGCATGTGTTTTCTTTGATTGGTGGTTTAGTCCCAGGGAGCTCTAGGGGTATTGGTTAGTTAATAGAGTTGTTCCTCCTATAGGGCTACAGACCCCTTCAGCTCCCTGGGTAATTTCTCTAGCTCCTTCATTGGGGAGCCTGTGCTCCATCCAATAGATGACTGTGAGCATCCACTTCTGTATTTGCCAGGCACTGGCATAGCCTCACAGGAGACAGCTATATCAGGGTCATGTCAGCAGGCTCTTGTTGGCATCTGCAATAGTGTCTGGGTTTGGTGGTTGTTTATGGGATGGATCCCCGGGTGGGGCAGCCTCTGGATGGTCCTTCCTTCAGTCTCAGCTCCGAACTTTGTCTCTGTAAATCCTTCCATGGGTATTTTGTTCCCCCTTCTAGGAAGGATCAAAGTATCCACACTTTGGTCTTCCTTCTTCTTGAGTTTTATGTGTTTTGCAAATTGTATCTTGGGTATTCTGAGCTTCTGGGCTAATATCCATTTATCAGTGAGTACATACCATGTGTGTTCTTTTGTGACTGGGTTACCTCACTCAGGATGATATTCTCCAGATCCATCCATTTTGCCTAAGAATGTCATAAATTGTATTTTTTAATAGATGAGTAGTACTCCATTGTGTAAATGTACCACATTTTCTGTATCCATTCCTCTGTTGAGGGACATCTGGATTCTTTCCAGCTTCTGGCTACTATAAATAAAGCTACTATGAACATAGTGGAGCATGTGTCCTTATTACAAGTTAGACATATTCTGGCTATATTCCCAGGAATGGTATTGCTGTATCTTCCAGTAGTACTATGTCCAATTTTCTGAGGAACCACCAAACTGATTTCCAGAGTGGTTGTGCCAGCTTGCAATCCCATCAACAATGGAGGAGTGTTCCTATTTCTCCACATGTTCACCAGCATCTGCTGTCACATGAAATTTTGATCTTAGCCATTCTGACTGGTGTGATGTGGAATCTCATGGTTGTTTTGATTTGCATTTCCCTGATGACTAAGGATGTTGAACATTTTTTCAGGTGCTTCTCAGCCATTCAGTATTCCTCAGGTGAGAATTCTTTGTTGAGCTTTGTAGCCCATTTTTAAAATAGGGTTATTTGGTTTTCTGGAGTCCAACTTCTTGAGTTCTTCATATATATTGGATATTAGTCCCCTATTGGATTTAGGACTGGTCATTTCCCAATCTGTTGGTGGCCTTTTTGTCCTATTGACAGTGTCCTTTGCCTTATAGAAGCTTTGCAATTTTATGAGGTCCCATTTATCAATTCTTTATCCTATAGCACACGCCATTACTGTTCTGTTCAGGAATTTTCCCCCTAGGCTCTATATTCAACCCTGTTCCCCACTTTCTCCTCTATAAGTTTCAGTGTCTCTGGTTTTATGTGGAGGTTCTTGATCCACTTAGACTTGAGCTTTGTACAAGGAGTTAAGAATGGATCAATTCACATTCTTCTACATGCTAACTGCCAGTTGAACCAGCACCATTTGTTGAAAATGCTGTGTTTTTTTCACTGGATGGTTTTAGCTCCTTTGTCAAAGATCAAGTGACCATAGGTGTGTGGGTTCATTTCTGGGTCTTCAATTCTATTCCACTGATCTACCCGTCTGTCTCCGCACCAGTACCATGCAGTTTTGTTTTGTTTTGTTTTGTTTTTTTATCACAATTGCTCTGTAGTATAGCTTGAGATCAGGGATCAGCAAGTATTCTTAACTGCCTGTTGTATTATTTTATTTTTCAAATTTTATTTATTTATTTTTGGTTTTTCAAGACAGGGTTTATCTATGTAGCCCTGGCTTTCCTGAAACTCACTCTGTATACAAGGCTGCCCTCAAACTCACAGAGACCTGGCTGCCTCTGCCTCCTGAGTGTACCACCACTGCCTGGCACCTCTTTTAGTTCTTGAGACAGATTGCTCAGTTGGCACTTATCACTTTGGTTACACTGCTTGGCCAGCAGGGCCCAGGGATCACCCTGTCTTCCTCACTACTGCCCCTTTAGTATAGACATGACCCATACCTTTCGCTCGGGTTCTAAGGACTGGAACTCAGACCCTCATTGTAGTGTGGTGAGGGCTTT
Organism: Mus pahari; assembly: GCF_900095145.1. Lineage (NCBI taxonomy): Eukaryota > Metazoa > Chordata > Mammalia > Rodentia > Muridae > Mus > Mus pahari. Next base: position 6,055,233 of record NC_034604.1, on the reverse strand, counting down.
ACCAACTGAGTCATCTGCCTAGCCTCCAACAGTAACATTTATCCTAAAAAGGCAGAGAACTATGTTTTGCTCAGTGTCACCTAGAAATGATGCCTACCATTTCTGAGCCTGTTTTAGAGGAAAGAGGAAAGAAATGAGCCCAGCGTCATGTAAAAATCCTTGGACATGCAAGGCAGAGTTAATCAAAGAGGTCAGGTGTAGAAATGAGTACTGACTTACTATCCCATGGAGAATCCCTATACTAAGGTTGTTCCTATATTTGTGTGTGTGTGTGTGTGTGTGCATGTGCATACATATGCTGGGAATTGAACACAATTGCAGTGTGCATGTTGGACAAGTGCTGCACCAATGAGATGAAGCCCCAGCTCAACACTAAGGTTTTGCTATCTATTATACCTGGTTGGTGAACAGGATAGATCTCCCTCTTACTGGTCTCTCATCCAGGTACTACCCATTAGAGAAGCCTTACCCAGTGCACTTCCGTTTGTCTTTCTATTCACAGGAGCTGGGTTTGGACACAACAGTACTCAGCTATGGTCTCAAGTCGTATACAATCTCAACTCCCCTCCCTCCACCTGCCTTTAACAAACAAACAAACAAATAAACAAACACCCAGAAAATATAATGAATGAAGAAACCAAATAGATGCTATGAACGAATTCATTCACTCATTTACTTATTGGCAGTGAAGGGGATCACCTCTCAACCCCCACCAGGGCTTTAGATATGTTAGGCAAACATTCAACTATAAGCCATACTCCAAGCCTTGATGCCCTTAATTACTACTGTAGTATAGTGTATTATACTGTAGTATACTGTATTATACTGTAATATACTGTATTATATTACAACTTTAACCGAATTTGTTTCAATTAAGTCAGTCATCACAATCCAGAGTTCACTTAGCCAAAGCTGAGAATGGATCATCTAAACCTTCTAAATTGGTCAAGCACAGGCAACATGTGGGAGGGTGCTCTTGAAAGGATGGTATTTAATGACACTGGATAATATAATTCATCCAAAACAGAGCATTTGGTGACATACCTAGAATTTTCTGCCATGGGGATAATTAGTATTGGGACACTGCAGTGTCATGCTGCCCCATGAATTTGAGAGGAACCTTCATAGCATCTCTTCAGAGACCAAAGCCACACAGGAGTGCAGATCGTCTGTTGGGAGAACACTTATATTTTCCCTCATTTTAAATTTCCATCTTGATGAAAACTAAGAAATTTCTGTGCATTTGCATTGCTATGTCATCCTAGTTATTCAAGCCCGCATTACTTATCAAATGCAAGCTGTATTTAATATTTCTGATTTGCATACTCTCCATCCATGCTCAGTGAGAAATTCTCAGTGTCAGGGACATGCTGTCTCTTCCCAATCTTTGTTTCCGTCCCTGACGTGAAGAGCAGACATCTGCAGAATAGTGTGGGCACTAACTAGGAACCTGACTGGATGGGAACAGAGTTAGCTCCTGGCCACAATGATGATGGGTTTCTACCAGTTCTTTAATGGGGAACCTAATATTAAGGCCCACTGTGTGTCCTTTATGGCATATCATTATGTACTGTAACTGTGGGTGGTTTGCATTCCAGGGCACAGGATCAGTCATTCTTAGCAAATCCTTCTGTTGGTGTCTGTAAGTCCCAGCTAAGAAGTCTCTTGGAGGCTTATCTGAACCTCACTAGAATGAGTTATTGTGACCCCTGTCCAGAGCACAAGGTGTATAGCAGCCCCATGGAATCCATAGCATATCTGTAGGTGGCTGGCAGGCACACTGGGTTAATTCTGTGTCCAGTACCAGGAAATGACAACAATCAGATAAAGGTTGGTTACCCCTTATCTGAAATGCTTGAAACTAGTAGTACGTCAAATTTTTCTTTTCAGATTTCAGCAAATAATGAGATATTTTATGGCCAGGACCCAAGTCTAAAACAAAATTCATTTATATACTTATCTCATACAATATTTTTGGCATGTCTGCATTTGGGCCCAATACATGAGGTTAGATGAGGACCTGAAGGATTGGGGATAACAAAATACTTAAGGCCTAAGGTGCTGTCTGAAACCACTTGGCTCATGTGTGTTTGTGTGAACCACAGGAACTGGTGTGTATGTGTGTGTGTGTGTGTGTGTGTGTGTGTGTGTGTGTGTGTGTGTGTTTGTATGTGTGTGTGTGTGTTTTAAAGGCAATGAAGAGCCTCATACACAGGGTGGATTTTTAGTGATTTATAGCCATTGATCAAAGAGGCTAAACAGACCTTGCACAACACTACACATATTGGTATCTTAAAATGTTCATTACATAACTTTTAGGAGATAACGCTATCTATGTTAGGCAACTGAAGAATCTCTTTGAACTCCATTTTCTTTCTTTTTAAAAATTACTTACATTTTACTTTATGTGCATTGCTGTTTTGCCTGCATGTATGTCTGTCACAGTGCCAGGTCCCCTAGATTGGAGCTACAAACCAGCCATGAGCTGCCATGTGAGTGGTGGGAATTGAACTCAGGTTCTCTAGAAGAACAGCTAGTGCTCTTAACTGTTGAGCCATCTCACCAGCCCCTAAGTTCCCATTTTCAAACTAGCAGATTTCCCTAGCTTTGAACAATGGCTAACTTGCTAGCATATCTGACCTTGCAAGTATGGCCTGACTGTGACTAGTTATCTAGAACACTAATCATGTGGGAGCTAGAACCTTATCTTAGAAACAGATATACATTTACACTCTATTTCAGGAGATTCTAGGTATCAAAAGCCACCCAAGACGCAAGGGTCAGAACTTATTTCTCACAGGAGGTGAGGGGATATCCAAATTATTTTTCATCAGTATTTATGGGTCCTAGGAGGTTTGCTGGCTGCATAGACACTCTTGACACTGACAGCCAAGGGTAATCCCATTTACAAGCATCTCCTCCTCCCCCTTTCTTTCTTTTAGTTGCTAGGCCCAAATAATATACATCTGTGACTCCTCAGTACTAATAACTTGTTCAAAGCAGTAGTACCTTAGGCATGGCAAGTGTACACCACATTACTCACAATGCCAGTTGAGAAGCACTATAGAAACCATCCATCCTGTGGCTGCAGCCAAGGACAGAGCTGGCCAAAGAAAAGGAGAAGCCTAGATGCAGACATAGGGGAAATCGGGGGAAGTCCATTTGTTGTGAAAATCAGAAAGTACAATTCACTAGTGGATGCCGAGATGGTCCCTTAAGAAATGTCCTACTTAAATGGTCTCAAAAAGTTGGCAGCCATCCTGTGGGAACCAAGAGCCGGACCAGCCACTGTAGTCACCAAATGTGTAGTTCCTTCTCACACCTGGCATCATCTGGATTGTATCCCTCTTTTCAGGACCTTCTCATCTCAGAGAGAAAAGGTTGAGGTCCAGAAGGCTTTGAACAGCTCGACCCTTCCATTCCAACCATGCAGCTTCCTTGCTGCATTATGAATACACCAGGCCACTGACCATGGGACAGTTATAGCTATAGGCTCCATTAGTTCCTATACATTTTCTATATAGGAACTATACACAGTTCCCACCACAGCTTTTTTTTTTCTTCCTCAGTTTTTTTTCTGATGATGTCTTCTCAGATAGGCATTCCCTGGTTACTCTTTGAAGGCAGCCACCCTGTTGCCTGTTTTCCATCTTCCTCTCCCATGTTTGTTTTCTCCATAGCTCTTCCCTCCACCTAACACACTGGCTATTTTTTTCTGTTACTCTCCGTGACGGCAGAAGGTCTGTGCAGCAGGGATTCGTGGTTTGTGCTCACTCATGTACACCTAGAGAGAGGTTAGTTTGTGGTTAGGAAGTTCCCATCTCACAGGGCTATTGAGAAGGTTAAATGAGTTTATATACTCCCCCTCAAAGACCCACAGGGTACATACTAAGTGCCATGGGATGTTTCCTTTTCATTTATGTGTGTGTGTGTCTGTGTGTGTGTGTGTGTGTGTGTGTNTATATATATATATATATATATATATATATATATATATATATATTTGTGTGTGTGTGTGTGTGTGTGTGTGTGTGTGTAAGCCAGAAGAGGGCTTCAGATTCTGTGGAGCTGAAGATACAGACAGTTGTGTATCAGCTTGAAATGATTCTGGGAACCAGTGTTGTTCTCAGAAGAGCAGCAAGCCCTCTCAACTACTGATCCATCTTTCCAGTTTATAATATTTCTTTTCATTTTGATTTTGTTTTAAACTTTGTGTTAAGTCCAATGGGTATTTATCATTATACTCATCTGATAGATTGGGAGACTGAGGCCCAGAGTAACTTATTTGAGAGCCCACCTCTAAGGCTTCTAGATTCCAACCCAGGTCCAATCCATGGTTTGTGTGCTCATTCTCCAGACGCTATTTTGGAAGCCCTGGGGTAGTACAACAAAGTGGGAGGTGGAGATTGAGGTGGCTGGAACGGAGGCACTGACTTACAGACCTAATTGAATCTGAAATGATGGGTGCCATTCTGTTTACTTCCTAACTTGTCCAAAAAATGTAATCAAGCCTGCCAATTAAAAAAAATGTTTTCTTGACCCCAGAAAATCTGTGGATTGGAGACGTTTACTTGAAACAGCCATTCCATCATAACAGGAAAGAAGCAGAGTGAGGTTTATTTTAACAGCTGCTTTCATACGCCAAACAAGGTTTGGCTGTTTTTGGCCAGTTGCACTGTAGTAAAAGTTGGCAAGAAGCTGACAGACTGTATGAGTTTCCTTTCAAACGATCATTTTGCTTCATTTAAAAAAAAAAAATCTAGCATGCAAATGCTGGTTCCTTGGCTGCTCCTCTGTTCTGGTTGTCTACCCTTCCCAGGTTTCATCAGGGACATAGGAGAAACAGAAAGAACTTTGGAATTACAAAGACCTCAGTTAGAACCCAGAATCTCCTTTAGTAGCTGCTTGGGCCTCTAAACCACAGTGCCTACATCTGCAGGATTATTTATCATAAGGACCAGGGGAAGAAACTCAGCAAAGGCAGAGCAATGTGGTAATATGGTCACTGAAATTAATCTAGAGATCCAAAAGCAGCAGTCCTATCTCCCTTACACAAGCTCTCCTCAGCTAATTCCTGGTCTTACAATACATACAGCACAGACACAAAGGTACCCCCTTCCCTGAGGAGCTTTAAAGTTGTCATTTCCCATCAAACCCATAAAGGAGATAAGTCATGGATCAGGGAAAAGTGTCAGTGTCATTGCTCCTGGGGTTCCACAAGAGAAGAGGCCTCGGTGGTGGTCTGGGAGGACGAACTATGCAAGGTCTCAAATGGAAATCCTCCAAGAACTGAAGGCCCTTGGTTGCTTAGACCTGGCAGTCCTGAGTTGAGCCTCCCGGAAAAACCAGGACTCAGCAAGAGCCTGAAACCACTTCGCTGCTAATAGCTTCCAGATGGTAGAAGAGCGGCCCATGAAGGATGTATAGGATGCAACTGACTTGTGGGAGCCCAAGAGGCTGGTGCTCATCAGCCAGGCTGCTATGCCATCTGAGAGTCCCCGTGAATGGAGAGTGGAACACTTGCAAATTTCCATGACCTTGGCTGAAACTAACAGCGAGAACTGGGCTATTGCAGGAATATGAGTCCCAGAAGCTGCTCTGCCCCTCTAGCTATTCTTGCTTCTCAGTATCAGTTCTGAGCTAGCCTAGGGCTCCAAAGAGAGAAACCTCCTGGGCACTGCTGGGGTTTTGGACCCAAGTGGAGAAAATCCCAGGCTACTGCTGGCAACTTTGAAGACTTTTTTTTTTAAAAAAATTTAAATCTGAAAAGCTTTCAATTCTGTTTCTTCAGAGCCAGAGTATGGAACACTTGCCTTAACAACCAGAGACAAGGAAGCTGGTGAGTAGCCTAAGAAAGCCAGGACATGATTCAAAGGCAGTCACCAGCCAGCTGGTAAAGAGCAACACTTCTGCTGTAAGCCTGAGGAGGGGGAAAGATGGGTGAGTAGGAGACAGGCCTGTACTACTTCCCTGTGGGGAGGGCTGTGGTTTAATTCAGATGCCAACACAACCCAGATTCTAAAGGCCAACTTAGCTAAAGGAAGACTAAGGAATTGCGTACATCTTCAGCTCTGGGTCTAGGAGTACTATCCATAAAATCTAAAAATGACCTTGTATAAATAACACTGACTAATCTAAAGGGATACCCCACAGCACTCCCTACCTGAATATTGGTCACGTGTGCTCTCATAGACAGTAAACACACAGCACAACTGCCAGTTAGTGGGATATCCTGGATCAGCCAACGGTCCACTGATGACTGAGAGATTTTACTGTATGGTGATTTCCTCAGGAGGCTCCAGCAGGACCAGGCTGCACCAACTAGAATACAGCCTTTAAGCCAAATTATGCAATGAAAACAAAACAAAACAAAACAAAACAAACAAACCAAAGTTATAATGAAGGTAGACGGATGCATGGCTATTTTAAGTTGCTCCACTGTTTAGGGAAAGTACTGTCTGCAAGGAAAGATGCCAAGGCTCAGAGAACACCCTTCCCACTCTGTAGATGTGGAACAGTGGGCTGTGCACAGACAGCCTGGTCTCCAGTCGAGCAAAGGTCTGAAACCCCGGAGACTCAACGGGTGATTTCCACCTACAAGGGACAGTAGACATTAGATCATGTCTCCTGGGCCCCTGACTCTTGTCGAAGTTACCGCCCTAGAGTCCCCGCAGCCCCCACAGCCCCCACAGGAGAGGTGTGTGGCTATCAGTCACTCAGACAATGTCCCAAGCTCCTGGCATTCTGTCTAGACTCCACCCCCACAGTTACCTGACTATAGCCAGGTATGCTGCTCCCCATATTTACCTGGCAACAGCAAGATAGTCCAGCCCAATACAAAAGGGGCTGCTTGGCCCCTCCTTGCTCTCTTTAAGCTTTCACCTTTCTTATTTTCACCTCTAGCCCTCCTTCTCTCTCTCTCTCCTTCTCCCCTTCTCTCCACATGGCCATGACCGGCCTCTCTCTTTCTACCTTCTTTCTCACTGCTTTTCTACAATAAAGCTCTAAAACTATAGACTGTCTCTGCTCATCAAAGCCCACTGTGCTTGAATGATGGAATAGGCTTTCCCCTAAAGAGCCGTGTCTAACTTCCTGCCAGAAGGCCTTCCTGCACTCCAGCCATGGAATGGACCAAGGACTCTTGCCCATGTGGGAACCACCCAACACCCCCTCTCTTCTTGCCCTCTCCTCCCTTCGGTCCCAGGGATGACAGAGCCATCCCCGGGGGCCCCCATTTGTTCTCAGCTCTTCCGCAGTGTCCAGCAATGTCTCTGATGCCCGAGACTGAGAACCTGTTACCTAAGACTGTCCCTTGTCCACTCCCCGCCGAGCTGGGGTCCAGTGGCTTCCCACAGTCAGACACCCACCTGGGGCCATGTGGAAAGCGTGCAGCAGTCCTTTCGCTTTGGCTGAGAGCACCGGAACTCTGGCAGGAATTGGGTTTTCTCCCACTCCCTTTATTACCCACACCCACTGCCTAACACCTAGAGGCAGTAGAAAATGCCCAAGCATCTTACTTGGCAAACCAGAGTTATACATAGTTGCCACTCATCTTATAGACAACTGATCAAAGTTGTATAGGACAGAGAGCAGGAGGAAATTAAGGAAGCAAAGTCACACCAGCTCCTATCCACCAGGTTTACTAAAGTGTTAGAGGTTTAGCTCAGTGGTGGAACACTGCCTAACATGCTCAAGGCCCTGAATTTGAGCCACAGCATGGAAAAAAAGTAGTTAAGAAAATCTACTTCTGCCTGGAATGGGTATATACCAATTACTTTATTAACTAAGGGGCTCAGGCAGGAAGATTGTAAGTTCCAGGTCCACCTGGATATAAAAGAAGACCCTTTCTCAAAGCTCCAATTATGATATGAAAACCTGGAAATTTCCTAAAATACATAAATGTGACTCTGATGATGTCTAATGGGGAATATGAAATCTTAACTAGCCATCCCTTGTCACCCAAAAAGTTTCCAGTAGTGGGATTGGGTTGTACTCAACTGAGTTGTTGGCCAATGGGGTCCCATGGAAATCCCCAAACAACCCAGGCTGTGTCTAAGACAATGGGTTACTTTCTACACACTTAGAGCAGAGTCCCATTACTGAAGACAACACCCACATAACTCATTGAAAAGGAAAAGTTGAGCTGATACCTACATGGAGCCATCATGTTCTAGTGTCTTTGTTGCAGAAAAGTATTCTGTAGACTACTAAAAGAGAAATGTAAGCAACAACCCAGACATAAAACCTTTGATCTATGATCTGTCCCACTTTCAAGATATTCTGGGATGATGGTGGCACAGAACTTGTGGGAGTGGTCAACAAATGTCTGATTTGATTTAAAGACTGCTCCACTGGACATAACCCATATCCAACTCTGCTTGGATAAGCAAGAACCAGAGACTAGATAGACCAGAGACCTAGAGTAAAACCAAATACTACTGGTCTTAAAAAAATAAAAGTATCAAAAAAAAAAAAAAAGACCCCTAATGATATTCTGGTATACTCATAGATTGGTGCCTTACTCAGTCATCAGAAGTTGGGAGCAGGTGCAGACACCCATGGCCAGACACAATGTGGAAACAGAGTTTAAATGGGATGTCTCCATCAAATTTGTCCCCTAAGAGATCAAGGAACTCTGCAAAAGAGGAGGTGAAGAGGGGATGGAGACAGCAGGAGAACACAACCTCTGAATTATCTAAAGAAAGCACACACAAGCTCACAGACTGAAGCAGCAATCACAGGGCCTACCGAGGTCTGCACCAGGTCCTCTACCAACACATTATAGTTTTTAGCTTAGTGGTTCTAAGGGATTCCTGAGTGTAAGAACAAGAAGGTCTCTGATTCTTGTGTCTGCTACTGAGACTCTTTTTCTCATATTGATTTTCTAACTAAACTTTAATGTAATGTTTTTTGTTGTATCTTATTGTATTTTATTTTGTCATCTTTGGTTGTTATCTCTTAGAAACAGGCTCTTTTGTAATGAGAGACAGAAAGGGAATGGATCTGGAGAGGAGAGGACATGGAGAGGAACTAGGAGAAGAAGGAAGGAAAACTATATCAGGATATAGTATATAAAAAAAATCTATTTTCAATAAAAGGAAAAAGAAATCTCCGCTGCCTTGTGCTTTCAGCACTTTTAGTATGATGCCATCTACTTAGTTCCAACCTTTTTACCCTGACTCCTGTCACCTTTCATTACTCCCTATGCACCCCCAGTCTCCCCACTCTCTGAATCTGTATTTCTTCCTTCTGATTCATTCTTTCCACTCATCCCCTGAGAACCTTATATCAAATTGCCAGAAATCATCCTGATAGCCCTTAGTAGAGAATGGAGCAGGCATCATGGATGTGTGGAGAATTCCAAGGATGCCTGTCTTGACACAGGGTCACAGGATTTTAGTCTAGGACTGGATGGACCACTCAACTCTCCTAAACACTTGAGATGTATTAGGACAAAAAGTCCAAATAGGCAGAAATAGTCACATTTTAGAAATAGGATCCATGCAACCCAAGTTTTCCAAAACAAAACAAAACAAAAACAAAAGCAAACAAATTAAATGGAACTCACCAAAGGAGGAGAAGGGAATAAAGAGGAACCAAGGGCAAAAAGATCCAACTTCTGAGAGATCTCGATGGACTCAGGTCAAAGCTCAAAATACTAAAACTGTTTCTAATGCTTCAGTAAGTGGCAGCCCCTTGGTGCTTCTGACAAGTGATTTAGAGCAAAGTGCTCTGCTCCTGAGGGGGCCCATGGAACACTATGCGTGATGGTTCAATCCAGAGAGCTGAGGGTCAGTCAGTCAGGAAGGTGGTGATGCAGAAGCTAGGCTGGGAGTGAGGATGTCATTAGTCAGCCTGACATGTGAGCATGCCTGGACAGGACAAGAGCCACCTGGTTGCTTCTCTCGATGCCAGCTTAAGATGGCGCTTTCCTGAAACCACTAAGGTGAAGACAAAGCTGCATTTCCATAGGCAAAGGTAGAGATTCCTCCCTAATGCTGAGGCAAGAATTTTAGTCTCATTTAAAAAAAGCATCGATGAAGAAAAGAAAAGGAATGTCACTTTCCTTTGATCTGGGTTATTTTTTTAGTACTCGTGCTCAGCATTGATGCTTTATATATCTCGCCATGTCCTTCCCCAGCCTGAATAATTCTGATCATTTCTGGTTGTTTATTGTAGGAAAAGAGAACCATCCTACTTGTGCACCTTCACCCTCTGTGTGCCTCAGATCAACTTTACAACACTCCTGGCTGCCAAGAGATTCCCTAACACCTGCTTGCTTAGTCATCCTCTAGAACTCATCTCAAAATCCTGACTCTTCTGTGAGATGTGCTTCTAAAGGGCTCCCTGACTCTTCTGTGAGATGTGCTTCTAAAGGGCTCCCTGTCTTACGCTCCATGCACCCAAACAGACTCCTCATCCAGCCACTCATTTCTCAACAGAGACTTGAAAGGTATATTTTCATTTGCCACTGGGTCTAACAGAGGAACTGACCCAAATGTATACTGGCTGTTCTCATTAAAACTTGGGCTGGAGGGCTAGCTCTGTGGTTAAGAACACTGGCTTTTCTTCCAAAGAAACAATTTCCACACCCACATAGCAGCTCACAGCTATCTATAACTCCAGTTATAGGGGATCCAACACCATCACAGAGAGGTACATGCAGGTAAAATATCAATGCACATAAAATTTGTGCGTTGTGCAATCTGTGCAATGTCATTTAAATTTTATGTACATAACAACACACACACACACCACCACCACCACCACCACCACCACCACCACCACCACCACCACCATCATGACCAACACTTGCATCTTGCCTCAAGTTCTAGTTAGGTCCCTTGTCACAAAGCTTCTGAACAAGATCAAAGTAAATGCAATGATAAAAACGGAGAGAACTTTAGCTTGCAATTAAGTTTTGAAACTCAGAAATGGCTTGAAGTACTTTCAGACCTCATGTATATTTACATCAGCTTTCAACTCCAGCGGTGATCCTGTTGGCACAAGAGAATGCAGGAGATAGCTGCGAGTGGCTGTAGAAAGAGGGGCAGAGGCTCTCCTGCACACCCGCCATGGCCTTCTTAGTTCCATGTTCTGCCAGCTGGCTCTGTGTATCTTATAGAATGCTGCAGGTACTGGCATAGGAAGTGGAGCCTTTTATAAGTCAAAGCAAGCAAAATGAGGCCTAGGCGAGTGCATGCAGGGCTCCCTTGCACAGCATTCATTTCTGTTTTACCGAGATGTAATTCCCAAATCCCAGTTTCAGGTAAGTCTAGAGTAAACTGGCCAAGAGGAGAAGGATAACAAATTGTCCAGTGTTCTGTGACTCTCAACAGTTTGTACAGTCGGTGTTGAACTGAATCGTTTCACCTTCACTTAAGAAAATAATTGCTCGATATACAAAAGCCAAGAACTCATATTCAGGAGAGTTAGACCAGCATACAGGACTATGACTGCCTGGAAACTAAAAAAAAAAAAAAACCCCACTCCTTCCACCATGGGGAACAGGCATGTAGGAACCTAGGGTCACCTGTGAAATGCCTGGGATCAAGTCAGAGTACTATTATGATTATCACAGACCATGGATCCTGTGGGTGCGGCTGGCATTACAAATAACCAGAAGATCTGGTCATCAGGTAAAACACTCTTTATACTCTAAAGTGTGTCTTTAAATGGCCAACGTTGGCCTCGCCTGCCCTGCGGTAGTGAATGCTTGTCAGACACTTTCCCCACGCCTCCTGCACAAAGCCATGAACACAGGATCAACTGGCCTCGTGTGTGTGCTCTCATCTGCTACTTTATATAGCAAATTCTTCCAAGGCAGGGCGACTGTATTCTTAGCGTTCTGCATTTCATCACAGTGAGAAAGTTTCCCTAACTTAGTAAATATGAGGCACAGAAACACGTAGATGAAAGATTTGAAAAGAAGCAACGGCTGGAACTCTGAAGTAACTCTACAAAATGAGATCCACCAGAGATGAAGACTCCCCGTACATAAGCAATATGACATGGTATTAAGAATGTGGCTTCAGTTTCCAAGCCAACATTTCGTATCCTTTGAGCCCTAATCTCTTTGCTTGTGATGCAAGTGCCATTACAGTCCTGTGATAATGTTATCCATTAATTAAGTTAGACAGATTTACCCAAGGGGCCATGTGTTGGCCCAGTGAAGACTAGTTTGCTGTATTTTCCTTTTTAGTGGGGAGGGTGACTACAAACAGAGAGTGTTGTGCCCTGAGTCCACAGGAAACCCAGAGGAGCCCAAGACAAAAGTGAAATATTAAAGATACTACTGACAGAACCACACATACAAAATAGCCACTCCATGGCTGGAAACAGAAATAAATCCAAACACTAGGACTCAAAGACTCCCACCTTGGGAAATAGAACTGAGGTGGGGGACGCAAACTTGTGTCAAGGTCTCCTCAAACATCTCAAAGCAATGGACAGGAACCTTATCTGTCCAGGATCTTGAGAAGTCTCCCTACTTCTCATGACCCATGTCCGCTTCTCCTCTGACTACCTTTGGTTGCATAAGCCAGTACCTTAAGACTTTTCCCGATGCCGAAATGCAGCCAGAAAGAACATGTATAGTGAACAACAGACAATATAGAAACACTGACACTCACCCACTCTCGTTTGCCGGCATAGACTCTCTGGACTGCCGATTCCAGAGGCCTACTGGGGAATTCTGTTTGGATGAGCCCCCAGATGTTGTGCCCTGAGTCCACGGGAAACCCAGATGAGCCCAAAAATTTCGAAGTTTACTGCAACTCATAAAAGAGTCTTTTATTGTTTCAAGTTCGAACTCGGTTCACCCACCTAGCACTCACTGCGTGAATACTGGCAAGCGACCCTGAGTCCAGAAAGCATTTGGTTTATATACAGTATAGTTAGGAATAGTGTGAAAGGGAAGTAGAGGGCTGTAATCATTTGGTGGAATAGTACTGAAGCAGGAGGGGGGGTTAATGGGTGTCTGTTCGTGACTAATTTTATGGCCAGTCGTAACTGTCTGTGATCTGACCTCCGTTTACTTTTTTCCCCATGGTCTCCCTTGAGCTTGTTATTTCTCTAAGTTCTCAAGGACAGGCACCTGGAGTTCTTTCTGCTGATAAGCAGCAGGAGTGTTAGGTTTTGGAGACACAAAGGCCATTCTATCCATAGAGGAAGGGGAGGGAGCCCCAGACTTGCTGCAGGAGGACACAGCACAGAAACCAGCTGTCTGCATATCATGCTTGCCACGGGCTGGAGGGAAGACGGGATCCTCTGGCAGGAGGTGGGGGCGGGGAATGCAGAGGCAAACTGTCTGTACACAACCCTGATGCCTCTCTAGTATCAGTAACTCGGGGGTTACAACAAGAGCATATACTCCGATCTGTCTCTCAATTCTGTTTCATGAAACAGTTCTCACACATAGATGCTGTCTGTGGTTAACCATGGCCGTGTGGGTATGTCTGTCTAGTTCTGAAATCAGAATTGGGAAGTTCGTTGTTGCACCACACATAAACTGTTAGCCTGACTTTTAATCAGTATTAAAAGTTAATTTTAAAATAAATAAGCCGTTGCTACAATATAAGACGGGACAATACTTAGGGGCAGTGTTACTAAGAAAGGAGTCATGCTATCTGCTCTGGTTTGGTCTGCTGCTATGTATTGTAATGCTAAGTACAGGCCCCTAAGGCCTGGTTACCCCAGAGATTAGAGTCCAAATGTAGACCCAAGTGACACGTGTGACCTTGGCCTCAAGTTATTTCTGATTGGTGAATAAAGATGCTTGTAGCCTACAACTGGGCAGAACTGAGATAGGCAGGGGTCCCAGGCTTTGGCTTAGGAGAAGGAAGGCAGGAGAGAAGGAAGACACCATGGGTTAGGAGTCAAGAAAGCATGTCCATGAGGGCTGAACAATTGGAGCAGCCCAGATGAAGCATAGTAAGTAATAACTCAGGGCTAAAAATAGAAACCAGATTTTAATAGCATAGATGGTAGATATCCGCCCAGCTTTAGTGCAGATAAAGGCTTGTAGCAAATAATAAAAGTTGTGTGTCTTTTATCTGAGAACTGAATGATCCAAGGTGGGTTAGAAGCCCTGGACTAAGGTTAAATATTTACAACAGCACTTTAGTCGGTATGAGTTAGAGAAATGGTGTGTTTGATATGTAGTTGAACTAGGTGCAGTGCCTCATACCAGTTATTGGAATATCTGATGGGCTGAGGACTGCCCAGAATTTGAGGCCAGCATGGGCTACAGAATGAGGTCCTGTCAAAAACTGTCTTAGGGTTTCTACTCCTGCACAAACATCATGACCAAGAAGCAAGTTGGGGAGGAAAGGGTTTATTCAGCTTACACTTCCACATTACTGTTCATCACTAAAGGAAGTCAGGACTGGAATTCAAGCAGGTCAGGAAACAGGAGCTGATGCAGAGGCCATGGAGGGATGTTACTTACTGGCTTGCTTCCCCTGGCTTGTTCAGCTTGCTTTCTTATAGAACCCAAGAGTATCAGCCCAGCGACGGCACCACCCACAATGCGCCCCCCATCACCAACTGAGAAAATGCCCCACAGCTGGATCTCATGGAGGCATTTCCCCAACTGAAGCTCCTTTCTCTGTGATAACTCCAGCCTGTGTCAAGTTGACACACAAAACCAGCCCATACAAAAACCAAAAAACCAAAACCAAAAAACTCCCAAACAAACAGAAAACAAACAAACAAACAAACAAACAGAAAACAAACAACAAACAAACAAACTTGAGAAGATTATGAATTCAAGGTCAATTTTGGCTAAATAGTTCCCACTCCAGCCTGTGCTACATGAAACGGTCTCAGAAAAACAAGAACCTTGATAAAATGCAAATCTAAAAACCTGAGCGCAACTATCCTAGCTGTGGAACTAAAGTTATATTATATCCCATGTTAAAGAAAGTCATGACAAAAGCTAAAAACCAAGAGACAAATAAAAGTTTGTGCTGTTGGGGAGATGTACCCATCCAAGCTTGTGGCCTCTTTGACACCCATGCCCACGTTCCATGTGTGCAACCACCAGCATCTGTGGCTGCTGAGGGACCCAGACAGTTCTTCTTAGCCCCAGATACATGTGATAGACATGAGATGCTCTTTAATGAGCACTGTGAAGCTTAGGTGTGCTCCTGGCAAAGCTAAGAGTGGGTGGCATGGCTAGGCTTGTTTCTAAAACCCAAACTTGAGAAAGACTGGAGATCAAGAGAAAGAAGGTTCTTTAAAGATGGATGTCTGGGAGAGCAAGGGGTCTGATACTTGCTACAAGGGTAAGTGACATAGGTCTTAGAGGCACACAGCTGCTTCCCTCCAAGTACTTAAAGGACTATCTGTGCATTAGAAAAGTGTTTTCTTTTGGACTTTAGGCCACAGGGTCTTGCTGTTGCCTAGGCTGACTTCAAACTTGATCTTCCTGACCCAGTCTCTACAGTGTCAGGGGTACATGCAGGTACCACTACACCTGGTGACAAAGTGTGTGTGTGTGTGTGTGTGTGTGTGTGTGTGTGTATAGTTGGTGAGTAGGAGTCATGGAGCCTTTATTTCAGCAACTCCAACTCCTTCACACATATCTTGAGTAAGTCTGGCTGTTTCAATATTTTAATACTCTTTTTGACCCCTGGGAACTTCTTCAGCATTTAGTTGACTTTGATCTCATTAAATCCCAAACACAGAAATTAAAAAATTTTTAATACTCCCTCATCTTCCCAAGAAAGACAGAATTCCTCAGGTAGCGCCTATTAATGGTGTCTGTGAGGCACAATGGAAAGTCCTGGGCCAGGACAATGAGTGGCAACTATGGGAGATGATCAGCCCCACTGGAGACCTCTCTTACAAGATCATCATTCAGGGACATGAGGTGGAGTTGAGAGAACCAGCAACTCATCACTGAATTCTGTGAATATTATTAGGGAGAAGCGTCACTGGGCAGAGATTCTGTAAGAGATCAGACACAGGGCACAGGTCATCAGGATTAGTGAGTGACCTCTAGGATTCCTGGTAACTATGATTCCAGGTGTCTTCAATGCCAAGGGTTCAATGGCTACTAATAGGCTAATTATCAAATTTGTAGAATGAAGAAAGAGGGTTTGACTCAGGAAAACAAAGTCTATAATAAATCTTACCAAATGGTTGGGCTACAGGAAAACCCCAAGAAAACAGAAACGCCTGCCCCCTCTGCAGAACTACCTAGTTCATTATAATTCATAATGGACTGGTAAAGGGGTGTAGGGTCCCCAGTAAAGAGCTGGGCTATGGTGGCTCCAAGGAGGATATCTCCTGATTTAAGAGACAGACACTCTGAAGGAGATGCCTGCCACTTCTATGGCTGTCTGAGTTAATTATGCCACACCTCTCAGATAAAGGGAGTGGTGTTTTGTGTATTTAAGTCAGATACTTGGAGCTGACTCTGTCCCTTGACAGTCATATGAAAATATACAGTGCTATCCTCTGGGGCTCTAGTTACTGAATTTACAGAATGGAGAGGGTTTGACTCAGGAAAACAGATCTATAATACATCTTGATCATATTAAAAAATAGTATTACCTTCTTTATAGGAATAATGTAGTAATAAGCCTTAATTTCTAAAGCACTTTAATTAGACCTGACTCTAAACACATGGTTTAACATGGCATTTTTATAAGATGGGGGGAGGGGGAGGTCTATCTTAGTGGCTATTTCTTGCTTCATGATGTATCTATCTTGAATATAGAATTTTTCTCAGAGAAGGAGGTGGGGCTTCGTGGAAGGAATAAGGGCCACCACTGTAAAACAGCAGGAAACACCTACTGTAACACAAAGGGCTATCCATCTGGGCAGAGGGAGAAAAGGAACATGCAACAGTGTCTCAGAGGGTGGATAGCATTTGAATTGGAAAAAGATTCTTTCAAACAGTTAGGTCCTTCCTTATAGCATTTTCCAGATGTCCTTCAAAGTTGATCTAATTTTGGGCTAAGTCAGAGTGAGCGAGTTGGAGACAGGGATTTAGGAAAGAAAGGCTTACTTAACAAGAAACCAGTCGTAGTGGTGATGGGGGAGTCAGGATTTAGCCCTGGAGGAACAGAGCTCATACAAAAGTGTATGATCACTAAGCAGTGGGTAGTACAAGCTTTCCTGAGGCTGTCTCTTCTAGGCATTTACTCTAGAGAAGTGGTTGTTCAACCTTTCTAATGCTGCAACCCTTTAATATAGTTCTTCTGTTATGGGGAGGAACCATAACATTGTCTTCATTGCTACTTCACAACTGCAATTTTGCAACTGTTATGAATCAATGTAAATATCTATGTTTTCCAACGGTTCTTAGGCAATGCCTGTAAAAGGTTCTCACTCACTACACACTACCATCTTCATGACTCAACTTCCCAAGTAGCTGGGTTCTTCAGTGAAGTTATAACATGTGTTTTGTTTTTATTAGATTTAGTTATGTGTGAGAGTTCTTGCTTGCATGTATTTACGTGTACCACGTGTGTGCCTGGTGCTTGTGGAGATCAGAAGAGGATATTGGATTCCCTAAAACTGGAGTTGCAGATGGTTGTTAGCTGCCATGAGGGTACTGGGAACTGAATGCAGGTCCTCTGGAAGAGTAAGAAGTTCTCTTAACAGCTGAGCCACCTCCAGCCCACAATATGTTTTCTTGCCTTATATGCCTACTGTATGGATAGGGACTTTGGATTCCTTTCCCAGATATAAATTAGAGGTGGGTTGTACTGTACTGAGTACTGGGGGGCTCCCTAGTGAATGCACTTGTTGAATGAAAGAAGCAACCTGTCTTTAGGGACATTTATAATTCAGCACATTGTAAATCAGAGGCAACAATGCCTGTGTTTAACCCCTATCTTTGCACTGTCCCACCAATTCCCCACCAGGCCAAAGTAAGGGGATGCAGGTTTTAGATCTTTCCAAGTTTAATGAAAATGTAGGTAGGAGATGTCCAGGGTTATTTTCTATCTCAACTTAGAGAGTTTAGTTTCATACTCTTGTTTGTAATGAGTAAGTCCTCGGAGGGGGGGATTCTGCAACTCTGTATCAACAGATAGGATTATTTAAGGTTTCTACCGTGTGAGTGAGCTAGCCTTGTATCATTCGGAGACCACATACATACACATACAGGAAAATCAATGCACTACATTTGGCAAACAGAAGGTGGAAAGAGCAAAGGCAAGGGTCCTCTCTGGCCTTTCACAGGGTCTAGGAAGCAGGAAAGTACTCAGCTTCTCTTCAGCAGTGCACCACTGGAGCATGCCTGCCTTTGGTGCAGATGTCGCCTCCTAAGTCCACTACAGGACGCTTTCCTTACCTACAGTGCTCAGAAATTTTTAACAGCTTGGCAGCTGCTAAACATCTTTGTAAAGATTTTGTAAAAGCACTTTCTGTATTGGGCTGTACTGCAATCAAAATGTGACAATCCTGGTTTTTCAACATCCATGATAGCTCGATCAAGCTACAGTTTTTCATCTGCATGACATACTGGTGTGCCAGTGAGATTGCTCAGAGGAGAAGAATACTTGCTGAAGATTGGCTACCAGACTTCAATTCCCAGGATCCACAGTAGAAGGAACCAACACTCAAAAATTGTCCTCTGACCTCAACATACAACTATATACCCATGCTTTAGTATATGTCTGTCTCCTGTCTCCCTCTCCCCCACTCCTGTCTCTGTCTCTGTTTCTCTGTCTGTCTGTCTGTCTGTCTGTCTGTCTGTCTGTTTCTCTCTCTCTCTCTCTCTCTCTCTCTCTCTCTCTCTCTCTCACACACACACACACACACACACACACACACACACACGCACACCCCTAGTTTCCTACTCACACAATGTTCTGCCTCATTAAAAAAAAAAAAGGTCTAAGGCAGGACCAGCGGGGTGCACAGGCGACAGAAGCAGTGGAGCAGCTGGGGCAGGGTCCTTCCTGCCTCCATATGCACCCAGGATCTGGGGCTGTCCTGCAGTGATCTGTGCATGGGTCCTGCCAGGGGAGAGCTCATCTCCCAGGAGTGCTGACACAGGCTTACAGGCCCACAGGAGGGACAAGCTCAAACCAGAGACAACAAGACCAAATAACACCAGAGATAACCAGATGGTGAAAGGCAGCCACAAGAACCTTACCAACAGAAGCCAAGGCTACACAGCATCATCAGAACCAAGTTATCCCACAACAGCAAGTCCTGGATACACCAACACACTGCAAAAGCAGGATTTGGATTTAAAATCACATCTCAGGATACTGATAGAGGACTTTAAGAAGGACATAAATAACATCCTTAAAGAAATACAGGAGAACACAGGAAAACAGGTATAGGACCTTAAAGAGGAAACACAAAAATAATTAAAGAATTACAGGAAAACAGAACCAACAGGTGAAGGAATTGAACAAAACCATCCTGGATCTAAAAATGGAAGTAGAAACAATAAAGAAATCACAAAGAGAGACAACTCTGGAGATAGAAAACCTAGGAAAGAAGTCAGGAGCCATAGATGCAAGCACCACCAACAGAATACAAGAGATAGAAGAGAGAATCTCAGGTGCAGAAGATACCATAGAAAACATTGACACAGCAGTCAAAGAAAATGCAAAATGCAGAAAGCTCCTAACCCAAAACATCCAGGAAATCCAGAACACAATGAGGAGAACAAACCTAAGGACAATATACATAGAAGAGAGTGAAGATTCCCAACTTAAAGGGCCAGTAAATATCTTCAACAAAATTATAAAAGAAAACTTCCCTAACCTAAAGAAAGAATATACAAGAAGCCTACAGAACTCCAAATGATTGGATCAAAAAAGAAATTCCTCCCATTACAGAATAAACCAAACACCAAATGCCCAAAACAAAGAAAGAATATTAAAAGCAGTAAGGGAAAAAGGTCAAGTAACATATAAAGGCAGGCCTATTAGAATTACTCCAGACTTCTCACCGGAGACTATGAAGGCCAGAAGATCCTGGGCAGATGCCATGCAGAACCTAAGAGAACACAAGTGCCAGCCCAGGATACTATACCCAGCAAAACTCTCAATTACCAGAGATGGAGAGACTAAGACATTCCATGACAAAAAACAAATTTATAAAATATCTTTCCATAAACCCAGCTCTACAAATACATGGAAAACACCAACACAAGGAGGGAAACTACACCCTAGAAAAGCAAGAAAGTAATCTTCTTTCTACAAACCCAAAGAAGATAGCCACACAAACAAAAATAACATCAAAAATAACAGGAAGCAACAATCACTTTTCCTTAATATCTCTTAACATCAATGGACTCTATTCCCCAATAATAAGACATAGACTAACAGACTGGATATGTAAACAGGACCCAATGTTTGCTGCATACAGGAAAAGCACCTCAGTGACAAAGACAAACACTACCTCAGAGTGAAGTGCTGGAAAACAATTCTCCAAGCAAATGGTCCCAAGAAACAATCTGGAGTAGCCATTCTAATATCAAATAAAATCGACTTTCAACCTAAAGTTATCAAAAAGGATAAGGAAGGATGCTCTGTACTCATCAAAGGAAAAACCTACCAAGAAGAACGCTCAATTCTGAACATCTATGCTCCAAATGCAAGGACACCCACATTCATAAAAGAATCTTGACTAAAGCTCAAAGTGCACATTGAACCTCAAACAATAATAGTGGGAGACTTCAACACTATACTCTCATCAATGGACAGATCATGGAAACACAAACTAAACAGAGACACAGTGAAAGTACCAGAAGTTATGGACCAAATGGATTTAACAGATATCTATACAACGTTTCATCCTAAATCAAAAGAATATACCTCTTTTCAGCACCTCATGGTACCTTCTCCAAAACTGACCATATAACTGGTCACAAATCAGACCTTAACAGATATAATAAGATTGAAATAATCCCATGCCTCCAATCAGATCACTACAAATTAAGGCTGGTTTTCAATAGCAAAAACAAAAAACAAACAAAAAACAAAAAACCAAAACAAATAACAACAAAAAACAAAGCAAACAAACAAAAAACAAAACAAAACAGGAAGCCCACATATACGTGGAAGCTGAACAACACTCTACTCAAGGATAACTTGGTTAAAGAAGAAATAAAGAAATTAAAGATCTTTTAGAATTTAATGAAAATGAAGCCACAACATACCCACAGTTATAGGACACAGTGAAAGCAGTAATAAGAGGAAAACTCATAGTTCTGAGTGCCTCCAAAAAGAAACTGGAGAGAGTATACACTAGCAACTTGACAGCACAACTAAAGCTCTAGAACAGAAAGAAACAAATAGACCCAAGAGGAGTAGAAGGCAGGAAATAATCAAACTCAAGGCTGAAATGAACCAAGTGGGAAAAAAAAAAAAAAAGAACTATACAAAGAGTCAACCAAACTAGGAGCTGGTTCTTTGAGAAAATCAACAAGATAGATAAACCCTTAGCCAAACTCACCAGAGGGTACAGAGACAGTATCCAAATCAACAAAATCATAAATGAAAAGGGAGACATAACAATAGAAACTGAGGAAAAACAAAAACCCATCAGATTCTACAACAAAAGCCTATACCAAACAAAACTTGAAAATCTGAATGAAATAGACAATTTTCTAGACAGATACCAAATACCAACATTAAATCAGGATCAGATAATCTATCTCCCGTAATCCCTAAATAAAGAGAAGCAGTCATTAAAAGTCTCCTAACCAAAACAAGCCCAGGACCTGATGAGTTTAGTGCAGAATTCTATCAGACCTTCAAAGAAGACCTAATGCCAATACTCTTCCTATTATTCCACATTAGAGAAAGAGAAGGTACTCTACCCAATTCGTTCTATGAAGCCACAATTACTCTGATACCTAAACTACACAAAGACTCAACAAAGAAAGAGAACTTCAGACCAATTTCCATTATGAATATCNATGCAAAAATATTCAATAAAATTCTAGCAAACCAAATCCAAGAACACATAAGAATGATCATCCATCATGATTAAGGACGCTTCATCCCAGGGATGCAGGGATGGTTCAATATACAGAAATTCATCAATGTAATCCACTCAAACTCAAAGGAAAAAAAAACCACACATGATCATCACATTAGATGCTGAGAAAGCATTTGACAAAATCTAACACCCCTTCATGATAAAAGACTTGGAAAGACCAAGAATTCAAGGCCCATTTCTAAACATAGTAAAAGCAATATACAGCAAACCAGTAGCCAACATCAAACTAAGTGGAGAGAAACTTGAAGCAATCCCATGAAAACCAGGGAGTAGACAAGGCTGTCCACTCTCCCCCTACCTATTCAATATAGTACTTGAAGTCCTAGCCAGAGCAATTAGACAACAAAAGGAGAGCAAAGGAATACAAATTGGAAATGCAGAAGTCAAAATATCAATATTTGCAGGTGATATGATAGTATACTTAAGTGACCCAAAAATTTCCATCAGAGAACTCGTACAGCTGATAAACAACTTCTGCAAAGTGGCTGTATATATAATTAGCTCAAACAAATCAGTGACATTCCTCTGCAAAAGGACAAACAGGCTGAGAAAGAAATTAGTGAAACAACACCCATCACAATAGTCACAAATATTATAAAATATCTTTGGTGTAACTCTAAGCAAGTGAAAGGTCTGTATGACAAGAACTTCAAGTCTCTGAAGAAAGAAATCGGAGAAGATCTCAGAAGATGGAAAGATCTCCCATGCTCATGGATTGGCAGGATTAATATAGTAAAAATGGCCATACTGTCGAAAGCAGTTTACAGATACAATGAAATCACCATCAAAAGTCCAACTCAATCCTTTATAAATTTAGGAAGAGCAATTCTCAAATTCATTTGGAATAACAGAAAACCCAGGATAGTGAAAACTCTTCTCAACAATAGAAGAACTTCTGGTGGAATCAGTATCCCTGACCTCAAGCTGTACTACAGAGCAACAGTGATCAAAAACTGCTTGGTACTGGTACAGTGACAGGCAGGTAGATGAATGGAATAGAATTGAAGACTCAGAAATGAACCCATACACCTATGGTCACTTGATCTTTGACAAAGGAGCTAAAACCATCCAGTGAAAAAAAGACAGCATTGTCAACAAATGGTGCTGGATCAACTGGCGGTCAGCACTTAGAAGAATGCAAATTGATCCATTCTTATCTCCTTGTTCAAAGCTCAAGTTCAAGTGAATCAAGGACCTCCATATATAACCAGATACACTGAAACTAATAGAAAAGAAAGTGGGGAAGAGCCTCGAGCACATGGGTACAGGGGAAATTTTCCCGAACCAATAGCTTATGCTGTAAGATCAAGAATTGACAAACGGGACCTCATAAAATTGCAAAGCTTCTGTAAGGCAAAGGACACTGTCAATAGGACAAAAAGGCAACAAACAGATTGGGAAAAGATCTTTACCAATCCTACATCTGATAGAGGGCTAATATCCAATATATACAAAGAACTCAAGAAGTTAGACTCCAGAGAACCAAATAATCCTATTAAAAATGGGGAACAGAGCTAAACAAAGAATTCTCAACTGAGGAATACTGAATGGCTGAGAAGCACCTAAAAAATGTTCAACATCCTTAGTTATCAGGGAAATGCAAATCAAAA
>NC_034604.1:6021574-6031474 GCF_900095145.1 Mus pahari | reverse complement strand
ACCCAGCTATACCACTCCTGGCATATACCAGAAGATGCTCCAACATGTTATAAGGACACATGCTCCACTATGTTCATAGCAGCCTTATTTATAATAGTCAGAAGCTGGAAAGAACCCAGATGTCCCTCAACAGAGGAATGGATACAGAAAATGTGGTACATTTGCACAATGGAGTACTACTCAAGTATTAAAAACAATGAACTTATAAAATTCTTAGAGAAATGGATGGATCTCGAGGATATCATCCTAAGGGAGGTAATCCAATCACAAAAGAATACACATGATATGCACTTACTGATAAGTGGATAGTAGCCCAGAAGTTGGGAATACCCAAGATACAATTTGCAAAACACATAAAGGGGGATCAAAATACTCATGGGAGGAGATACAGAGATAAAGTGTAGAGCAGAGACTGAAAGAATGACCATCCAGAGACCACCCCACCTGGGAATCCATTCCATATACAGTTACCAAACCCAGACACTATTGTGGATGTCAGTGCTTGCTGACAGGAGCCTGATACAGCTGTCTCCTGAGAGGCTGTGCTAGTGCATGACAAGTACAGAAGTGGAGGTTCACAGCCATTCATTGGACTGAGCACAGGTTCCCCAGTGGAGGAGCTAGAGAAAGTACCCAAGGAGCTGAAGGGTTTCGCAGCCCCATAAGAGGAACAACAATAGGAACCAAGGAGTACCCTCAAGAGCTCCCAGGGACTAAACCATCAACCAAAGATTATGCAAGGAGGGACTCATGGCTTCAGCCACATATATAGCAGAGGATGGCTTTGTGGGACAGCAATGAGAGGAGAGGTCCTTGGTGTTGTGATTGCTGGATGCCCAGGTGTTTGGGAATGCCAGCACAGGGAAGTGGGAGTGGGTGGGGAGAGAATGCAGGGGTGCAGGGGGAGAGTGGATGGCATAGGGGTGTTTCCAGAGGGCAAATGAGAAAAGGGGAAAAATTTGAAATGTAAAGAAAGAAAATATCTAATAAAAAATGGAAAAAAAATGTCATTTTCAGCCTGGGCTTGGTAGAATGTACCTGCTATTGTAGCATTTAGAAGACTGAAACAAGAAGATTATGAATTGCAAGTTGTCTTAAGCTATACAGCAAGTCCCTGTCTCAAAAAATTGGTTTTCAATTACATAATTTTCTTTGAATTGCAGAAAAAAAAAAAGGACCAAATTTGAAAGTATAATCAGCCCACTGCTTTCCTTTTAAACATTAGAAGGCTTGGGGGTGTTTGACTACAATCAGGTGTGTAAAGTTAAGAAATAAATAAATTAATGCAAGCCAAAAAATTAAATAAATGTTGAATTGATCAAAAAACAATTAGAGGGCTTTTGTGTGCCCACCTTCAGCCTACAGTTCACAGCAAGATGCAGTCTGGCAGGTCAGTTTTCAGTGACACCTGGGCCCTGATGCCAGGCCAGTCTGCACTTAGCCCAGGCGCTGCACTGTTAGTTCAACTTGATCAATTACTTCCCTTCCAAGATTAAACATATTTGGAAAACATACTCTATTACATAACTCAAGGTTCAAAAACCTTTGTTCCTGAGATCTCTGCCAATGAAATGAGTGCTCCAATTCAGTTCTTCTTAACACATTTTAAGAGTCCTGCTACCAGGAGCAGTACTCATGGATGATTGCCTAAAAGATGGGAAGGACATCTATTCCTCTCCATACCCTCAACTGTATCCCCACATCAAGCCACACCCGCTCCAAGCAGCAGGCATGGGCTGAGCTGCTAGGGCTTGAGATGAGATGTTTTGCTGAATTACACTCTGGCCGAGTCCACTGGCTTGCACTGAGGGGACATTACAAGGACAGTACCATAGAAATTGCTAGTGTGGGGGTACTGTTGAAGAAATTTCTGCTGGATCTCACATGGAGAGTTTGATGAAAACCAGGAGAAATCTCCCTTTATTCTCCCTTCCAGAAGAAGCCTGCTTCCCTGGAGCAACTAGATTTTATATTATTATTATTATTATTATTATTATTATTATTATTATATATTATATATATTATATATATTATTATTTTATTATATAGGAATAGTGAACTTATTAGGTCCCTTTTGGTTTTGGTGACCAGGCGGCTCAGGATCTAATTTTTCTTTCACCTCTAACAACTGTATATGCACCATATACATTCATGATTTTATATAATTTTTCATTTTCTGTTTCTTATACTTCAAATGTTTTTTAAAAATATGTTATTGTGTATACTTAAGGTACACAACACACAGGTTTCTTTATGTAGTGTGTATTTCTATAAGTTGCCTGGGATGTTTGCAAACAGTTTTATTTAACTGTTCATCTTGCAAAGGGCTCTCACAGATTCATCACTCTGCTTTTCCAGCCCTGACTTTGCCACTGTCTTCATGGATTTGTGACTACATCATAGTGAGCCCCACAATTCCTAAACTACATCAAAGGGTCTATCATATACTTTTACATTGTTCTGTGTCTGTCCATGAAATGTTCTTTGCCTGGAATATTGGTTACCTGTCTTTTAGTCAAGGAAAATTCTGGTATAATTCAGTGCTTGAGTCTATGTCTCATTTTGCATCTGTACTACTGCTGTAACATAACTTACTCTATGTTATAAACTACATGCATGCCTGTGTGCTAGTGTATAGACTATATACACACCTGTGTCCCAGTACAAAACTCTAGACTACACTCATACCCATGTCCAAGTCTCTACACTGTATGCACACCTGTGTCCTCGTTTATAGATGACCAGCATACCTGTGTCATGTTATAGGGACTTGATGCATACCTGCATTGTCATTTGTAGCCTATATGTACTCCTATGTCCTAGTCTATAGATTATATGCATGTCTATGTGCTGGTCTATATGTTACAAGTACACTTGTGTCCCAGTTATAGACTACATGCACACCTGTATCCTTTTCTATAGATTATATACACACCCATGTCCTAGTCTATAGACTCCATGTACACCCATGTCCTCTTCTATAGATTATATGCACACCTGTGTCATGGTCTATAGACTACATATATACCTGTATCCTCTTTTATAGATCATACGCACACCTGTGTCCCAGTCTATAGATTAGATGCATACCTGTGTCCTAGTCTAGACTATATGTACACCTGTCCTTTTATATATTATACGCCCACCCGTGTGCTATATAATATAGACTATATTCATGTCTGTGTTCTAGTTTATATATGCATACCTGTGTACTGTTCTGTAGACTACATGCATTCCTACATCCTATAGACTATATGAATGCCTATGTCCTTTGCTAGATAATGCACTCCTTTTAGGAAATATCAGTTATATTTACTTTTTAGATCCTTAGTTCTAGGTCCATGGTAATTACTCAATAACTGTCTTTAAATTAACAAGTAGATAATCCCGTGCCAGCACCAACAGGAGGGACCCTTAGAATGTCATCTCTAGCTAACCTTGATAGCAAAATGCACACCAGTATCACACACACTTTGTAACAAGGGCTACTGGAATTACAGGATGAGGGTGGAGAGGCTGGCTGACCCAGGGCCAAATCACTCCTTCCTTAGAAATGATTCCAATCTTCTGTCTTTGAGAGACAGGTATCTCAGGGTGCATAAATGAATAAACCAACCAACCAACCAACCAACCAACCAACCGTTTTCCTTATGGTTTTGCACACTTGGCCAGATTTCAGCTGTTTGCTCACCAAAGAGGCTAAGACCAGAATGACAATCCAAGGAAGCCAGAAATATAAACACATTGTGGTGATTCCACAAGGCAAAGGGGAGATGAGCTCAGAAAGGAATGGTGTAACCTGGTCCTGAGGACATGGGGGGTATTTAAAGGGAAATTAACAGTAGCTGCCAATTAGCTTATTGATTTTTCCAGACCTTGAGGATGGAAATGATGCTACCACAGCCTCTCTTGTTCTTCTAGTGCTAGAAAGAGTCTAAAATCAGGAGTGGGAAGATGGCTCAGCCAGTGAAGTGCTGCTGAGGACCCGAGTTCAATTCTCAGTACTCATCTAAAAACTGCATGTAGATAGCATATACTTGTAATCCTCTTGGAGAGGAGACAGAGAAAGGCAGCTCCCTGGGGCTCACTAGCTAGCCAGATTAGCCTAAATGTTAAGTCTAAGGTCCCAATGAGAGACTCTCCTTAAAAGCAAAATGCAGACCCCAGGTCAGCACAGGCTGCCAAGGACCTTTGTGCATACCTTGGCAGAGATGATTTGAGCCAGAGAACTTCCAAGCAGTTTGCCATGGTAGATCAGATGTTCCTGCTGCTTTACATGGCCCTAGCAAGACACTAGTCCCCAAGCATTAGGAATAGCCAGCTCATAGAACATCTGTGGCTGCTGGTGTGTGACATAGCAAGTTTGCCGCCTCAGGGGTGCTCACAGAGCTGCCCAGTACCTTTCCCCAAAATCGTGAACAGTGAGAGTTTCAGGCTTTCCAAGTTTATTGTACAGAGGATTCTCATATTCTGTGAATGAGAAATGATTCTGCAAGAATGTCATGGAAGTGGAATTCCTAACCAGCCTCTTTCCTGGAATTCTGAGAAGGGCTGATGCTATGTGTGCCGATGGCTAGCCCCATCCCAACTTAATTATAGGGCTTTTCTTGATGAGATGAAACAATGCTTGGTCTGGGATGAAGACAAAGATGATGATAAAAGGATAACTACTAGGCCTGGAGCAGCTTCCTTCTTGAGGGAGGTCCCTGAACAGCTGTGCTCCCCATCCATTTCTATTCCTGGTACTACTGTACTGCCTCTGTATTGTACTACTAGACTATACTGGACTGTACTTCCTGGCCATCTGTTCTCCCCTTACTTCCCTATAGTTCTTGTCTTTGGTCCAGTGCTCCATTTAGCTATTGCAGGGGTCTGGATCTTGCTCTCAAATATATGTTCTCTACAACTGTGCAGATGTGGTTAATCCCAGCATTCCTCTCTTACTAATATATACGGTGTTTTGGCCCCAGCCATTGTCTAGGCCTCTGTCAGAAATGGTTAGACCCCTGGACCTCTGCTGCCACCTTTACTCAACCTTCATCCTCATCCTCCCAGAAACCCATGCATCACTTCTCTACCACTCACCACACAGATTGATGAGACCAAGCCAATGATGCCTGCGTTGGCTACACCCCTTCAGACTGTGATTTGGACAGCACACTAACACCCAAAGGGGCCAGTCTTACTTTCTGGCTGGTTCTTTCCATAATTCCAGGGTTCTACTGTCCTACTGGACTCCTGCAGAAGCCTTATGTGCCTCATGCTAAGGTTGGTCCTTCTTTTCTTGTATGTATCCATTTGCACAGATGCCTTTTTGTTGTTCAAATGGCAGCAGTATTACAAATGTGTACCTTTTAACAAATAATACTAAAAATTAAAACAAGTAAATAAATAAAATCAGGAGCTTTTGTCCCAGCTACTTAGAAAAAGCATTGGCAGAATTCTTCAAGAACTTCAAAACTAGAAAAGAAAACAATGGCAAGGGTAACAACAACAACCACAGCAATGACAGTAGCAACAACAGCAGCAACAACACCACCCAAGGTAGACAGTTTCTGAAGAATGAGGACCTGAAGTTGATTCCTGACTTCTATACATGCATGTACATATGTGTACACACACACACACACACACACACACACATGGAGAGAGACACATAGAGAGAAATAGAGAATGAATATGAATCTTCTGCTGGATGATATAACAGAACATGAAAACAGCATTTCAGTATTTACAGAGCATTGCATAAAAACAGACCAGGACAATTGCAGAGGACAGTCACAGTTAACACAGCTCTCTGCCCTGGGTTTTTACAGAAGATGCTCACACAGCCAGCAGAGCTCTCTGTACTGGATTTTGATCATTGTGTTTCTTGTTTTAGTGTTGGTATTTTCCCTTGAAATGTCACAGCAAAATTAATGGGACTGTCACTGTTTCAGTAGGGAGTTAAAATCCAGCTCTTCCCGTTTCCAAATGGATGAGCTGTGGCATGGTCAGACACCTTGACTTGCCAGAGGCCACACAGTAAGTTGGCAGCAGGACTAATGTTTGGTCCCCAGCCATCTTTCTTCTTGGTAATAATCAAACAAAATGTACTACAAATAATGGAAAACTTCTGGAAGAATAAGCCAGTCTACTTGCTTCCAAGTTGGTGCTACGAATTCATATTTAAACAAACAAACAAACAAACAAACCAGCAAACAAAATAAACATGCCTCATACTAAAGTCCTAATTGATGTCACAAAGGTCAAAGCAGGTGAGTAATGTCACAGGGAGAGAAGCATCAGGCTTACAAAGAGAACCTGCATCTTAAAGCTTACTGGCTGATATTTGCTCTGCTCTGCCCAACATGATAGGAGAGCCTAACTCCGTTTCCTCCTGTGCCTAGAGGAAGGAGATGGAGTGAGTGAAAGCCTAGTATGAGGCAGAAGCAATCTTGGAGCCAGAGCTCAGGCTCTACTGAGGAACCTGCACGTGTGTGTATGTACGTGTATACACACACACACACACACACACACACACACACATCACTTAGCAATGGGTACATGGTGTGGATCAGCAAATAGACATTCAGATTTTTTTTTTTTTTGGGTCTATGGCTGGTTAGTACTTGGAGTCAATCATAATTTTGTAGTTGACTGGAGAAGGCACAAGGCCTTCCCAAGAGTTCACTAGTTGGGAATGTCATAAGGAAGATAAGAGTGTCAGTGCCCCACAGTTTTAGTTCTGAAACACTGGGCCTGAACATTTATTATTATTATTATTATCATTATTGTTGTTGTTGTTGTTGTTGTTGTTACTGGAAGTCAAATATATACATGATTCCCCGAACATGCACAACAAAAGGAAACAGTATACTAGGCTCAGCCACTGGAGAGCACTCAATGTTCTTGGGTTTATGATTGCCTTTTTAAACAGTAAAAAACATAGATAATAATCCTTCCCAGAAAAATGTGAGGTTAAAAGTTTAATCTGAGTTCATGGCACATGCATTCCAAAAGGGTACTGTACTTGGGGAAATTACTCACCTAGAGTTTATATAAGGTTTCGAGGCAATTAGAGTTGGACGACAAATTGGAGCCAGAACACGTTTACATTTAAGGCTTAAGATGTAGATTCTGCTTATGGAAAGAAAGAAGAGGGGGGAGGGACTCACCAGCCACCCAGTGTTTCTTGTTAAAGGAGAAGTCCCCATTAAGTATTAGCCCATCCCCTCAAAGCATGTGAAAGATGCCAATCCTCCAGTTGTCCCTGCCTCGAGCCCCTCCTGTCACTCTTGAACAGCACATGTCACATCTGCTTGCTATCAGCATTTATCTTGAAGCATGAGTGACTCACTTGGAAAACTCAAAGCACATGTTTATTCCCACTGAGGAACCAGCCATTACTATGCAATTTACAGGCCCCCTGTCCCCTAGAGCTCATGGTGTGACTTCAGAAAGTTGCTGAGGAGGGTTTGTGGCAGTTCAACTGGGTTGGATTACTTTTATATCAGCTTTGTAAAAGGAGAAAGCATTTCCCTTAGCCTCCAATGAGGTCTCTTGTCACTTCCCACCCAAATCACAACTCTTCTCACCTGGATCTGGGAGAGCGAGAAGCCCCAAAGCCCATGTGTTTGGGAGGTGGAAGGCAACAGGTGTGGGGTAAGAAACTCAATTTACTGCCCTTTGGAAACAAATGGCACTTGAGTAACAACTCAACAAACCCTGGGTACAACACAAAGCCAGCACGCACCTCTCCAAAGCCCGCTGTTTCAGGTCTGGGTCTTATTTGACTCTTTCTTTTCTCTTACTGGGTTTCTCTCCACAACCCAATATGACTTCTGCCAACATGGGCTTATGTTGTAGAAATAGGTGGGACATCCAGGAAGAGAAGGAATTCTGAGAGAGAAAGAGGGTTGCTGGAAAGAGCTGATGGGACGGATGGATGGTACTTGAGCACAGGTAACCAGCCATGTGAAAATGTAGATTAAAATAATTGAGTTATTTTAGTTATGATCTAGTCAGAATAGAGCCTAGCTATATGGTCAAGGTATTTGTAAATATATTTTGAGTCTGAGTCTTATTTCTGGGAGCAAGAACCAGATTTAACAACAACAGCCTACATGACCTATGGATCCAGATGGCTGCTTTAAGGATGCAAATTGGGTTTATTAAGGCCTAAAGAGCTATGTTCAAGGTTGGAAGGAGAAAAGTCATTAATCATAACATTCTAATTTGTTTGTTTTGAGTCTACAATGCCTCGATTCGTGACAAGTTTATAGGGCCAAGGCCAGTCAAGGTAGACATCTGTGTGTGGATTAGGGAAAGGTGTACCCTTCATATCAGCCAATCACAGAGCCTTTCTTTACACAGGGCAAATCAAATGCACAAATGGAGACACCCATTCTGGCAAGAACCCACAGGCTCTTTCTTTCCTGTAACCTTCAAGAGGGATAGAAATACTGAGGTTTGCCTTCACTGGACAAGACCACATTTAGGAGATTAAAGCCAAAGGTTTGGATCAAATCCCAATTTATATCTTTGTGTTTGGGTGACAGAGAGAATAGATTAGTGACTTACAGCATATGAACTCTACTGCCACACTTGTAACATAGGTGGCCCTTGGTTAAGATTGCCTGTTCTGCAATCTCAGTTTCCTACAATCTAAAATAATGACATGGAAAATTGCAGAAATATATGTTTAAAATTACTTTCTATTTTTACTCAGTGTGATAAAACGTTGCATCGTCTATTCAGTTGTGCCTAAGACCTGTTTATCCCTTTGTTCTCTGTGTCCACACTGTCTATGCTGCCCCCCTCATTTAGTAGTCACCTCTGTTACTAGGTCATCTGTTGTATCAGGGTAGTGCTATCCTCGTTATTTAGAATGGCTTCTAAGTACAAGAATAGAGGCTGGCGGTGTGTCAGTTATTTATTTATTTATTTATTTATTGTCAACTTGACAGAAGCTCAAGTCATCTGGGAAGAGGGAATCTCAATTAACAAAGTATATCCACAAGATTGGCCTGCATATAAGTCTGGGGAGCATTTTCTTGATTCATAGTTGGTGTGGGGTGGGCAGTGTCCTAGAGAGGTGCTCCTGGGTTGTATAAGAAAGCAATGTGAAGGGCTGGGGAGTCTGCACTGACTCCTCTTCCAGAGGTCCTGAGTTCAATTCCCAGCAACCACATGGTGGCTCACAACCATCTGTAATGGGATCTGGTGCCCTCTTCTAGTGTGTCTGAAGACAGCTGCAGTGTACTCATATATATTAAATAAATAAATAAATAAATAAATAAATAAATGAGTATATAAGTTAAATAAATATTAAGAAAGAAAAAAGAAATGAGAACAAAGCACTGGGAGTGAGTGAACAAGCAGACTCCTCCATGTTTCTGTTTAAGTTCCTGACCTCAGTTCTGTCCTGACTTCCCTTCATGACGGACTGACTGTAAGCTGTAAGGGATTCCCACATGACTGGGCAATAGAAAGTAAACAAACAAGTGGCAATTCAGGTAAACTAGAGCAGCAAGCAACAACGTGCCTCTTTTAAGTGAAAGTATGAAAGGTTTATGGAGGGTTGACTGCATGTCCCTAAAATCGTTATTATCTTATAAATTAGCTATATAGCCAATGTCATTGCACAACGTACACTTTTGAGTAAAAATTATTAACTAGTTTTAGATGTAAAATTTCATCCTTCTTTCAACTATAATTTTTAAGTGTTCTGAAGGTTGTATTATTTTTGTTTTGCCAACTGTTCAACAAATTAAAATGCTTGTCATAGTAGCTGGCACAGAGTTTGGGAAGGGATAATGGACTACCACCTCTGCAATTTTGTCTGTCTGACTTTCTAGGGTGCACTACTTAGTTTTAATAGTTGTTTCCTCCTTCTCCTCCTCCTCCTCCTCCTCCTCC
>NC_034604.1:6006719-6021026 GCF_900095145.1 Mus pahari | reverse complement strand
AGGAGCGAAGTATCCACACTTTGGTCTTCCTTCTTCTTGAGTTTCATATGTTTTGCAATTGTATCTTGGCTATTCTATGTTTCTGGGCTAATATCCAATTATCAGTGAGTACATATCATGTGAGTTCTTTTGTGATTGGGTTACCTCACTCAGGATGATATCCTCCAGATGCATCCATTTGCCTTAGAATTTCATGAATTCATTGTTTTTAATTGCTGAGTAGTACTCCATTGTGTAAATGTACCACATTTTCTGTATCCATTCCTCTGTTTAGGGACATCTGGGTTCTTTTCAGCTTCTGGGTACTATAAATAAGGCTGCTATGAACATAGTGGAACATGTGTCCTTATTACAGGCTGGAACATCTTCTGGGTATATGCCCAGGAGAGGAATTGCTGGATCTTCTGGTAGTACTATGTCTAATTTTCTGAGGAACTGCCAGACTGATTTCCAGAGTGGTTGTACCAGCTTGCAATCCCACCAACAATGGAGGAGTGTCCCTCTTTCTCCACATCCTGGCCAGCATCTGCTGTCACCTGAATTTTGTTTTTATTTATTTTTTTCCTGAGGGTTAGGGTGAGGTGAAACAGGATCTTGTCATATGGCCCAGGCTGGCCTGGTACTCACGAAGTAGCATAAACTGTCTTCCAACTATGATCCTCCTGTCTCCACCTCCCATATACAGGGATATGCCACTACACTGACTTCATAGAGGTCTTTTAAAGCCACATGCCTTTTTTTTTTTGCTTAGGTTATGACCAAATGCACCTGATCAATTCATTTAACCAGACAATATACTTCATGCCCTGCAACTTTAGAAGTTGGAAATGAAACAGGGAAGATTTGTCCACTCAAACAAACAGTAGTGCCATGCCACCTAGCCAGGAGAAAGCATAGTGTGTTTGGGGCTTTCAAGAAACAATAGTATCACAGTCAAGTATATATTCATATCTTTTCTGCTTTGGAATTATTTTGATGGTGGTAGAGTCATGGGGTCTCATTATATAGCCCTAGCTGGTCTCTATTTTTTGTGTAGAACAGGATGGCTTTTAACTCACTGAGATCCACTTTTCTCTGCCTCCCGAGTGCTGGAATTAAAGGTGAGTGTCACCACTATTCTAAACTTAGAATGGTTTTCAAAAGCAAGAGAAAGGCCAGTGTGGTGACTTAGTTCACTGGAGAGGTTTATATCTGGATTCTAAACATGCATGGACTTGAAGAGCAGTAAAAGGAAAGAAGTAATTAAAAGCAGGTTTATATGTCATAATCCAGACAAATCCTTATGTAAATGCACACAAATTCCTCTGATCTTGTTACCCATCTGACACAGCCGCATAGGGCCACCCAAGTACACCAGGCTACTCTGTCAGCAACTAACAGCACTGTTTAAAGAGGAAAACCAACCAGAAGAGAACACAAAAAAGCCCAAGCCTAAAGCACTATCCAGAAAAGGCAGTCACTTCTGAAGCTGGGAAAGCTTTCTACCATGTTGGTCTTGACTGCTCTGTTGGACATAATGAATTGTCAATCCAAAAGGCACAGATGCCAAACGGCGGGGCAGGCCTGCTGCATGAAGACCAGATAATCTAGCGGATAGGGCACTGTGTTTTCATCCCTGCTAAGCAGCCTCACTACACACGCTGTCTCAGCTAATGGGCATCTTTGCTTGACAAACCAATCTAATGAGGCTACACTCTACTTTGCCACATCATGGCATTCACTGACTTACCCATTTAGCAAATATTTATTGACCTCCTTTGAAGTCTCAGACACTGGGAAATGGAACACATATGATCTCTGCCATTTCTTGAAGCTTTCTCTATCCTCCTTACGAGGTTGTTTGGAAGATTTTTAATTTGGGCTAAAATATAGGTATTTGGAAGAAGTGTATTTTGTGGTGTTACCACTGTTAATATAGCAGGGTTGTTAACTTTGAGTCAATGTTGAATGCTTAGGGGTAAATAGGTTCATGCTCCCCTCTTGACCATCAGCACATAAGGAGGTCTTGGGATAAGATGTCGGGTGAAGAATATGTTGGAACACTTAGGAAATCTATTTCATCTGCTTGGCAAAAGCCCAACCTACAGCAGCCCAAGTATTTGGTTCAGTGTTCAGGTTATCCTGAACCAGAGAATAGAGCTAAGATGTAAGTGATACCTGGGGGCATTCAGAATATAGTATATAAGTGATCGATTGTTTGTTCTCCATCTATCTTCAGTGTCACTCAGTGTGGCAGGCAGCAAGGGACATATGACAGTACCACTCGGTGTGGCAGTCAGCAAGGGACATATGAAGCAGGATGCCAGGGATTTATAGGTATCTAGAAGTGTGAGGGGCTAGGTAATTCTGTCATGGATAACCTCTGGGACTATATAAGAAAGCACTAGTGAGCTCTAAAAATATGAAGCAAGGCAGCCCAACTGCTGCCAGTGCCATGGCTAGCAGTGCACAGGGTGAACAGGCCCTTCTAGGCTATCAGAAGCTCATTCACTATGAATAACCAACAACATATACTTAAACAAATAATAGAAACTTAGGGCAAGAGGGCCCAGGGTATACAGGGGAAACGAACTATTACTCCTCTGGCATGCAAAGGCTGTTGTATTTCATGTATGATTTCACTCTGCTTCAGGAAAGCTATTTCAGCATTAAATGGCACATTTCAGTTTTTAAAAATTAGGTTTCCCGAAGACTTGTTTCACCCCAGGTAGTTTCTAATCCAGTGCACTATCTCAGCTGTATCATTTGAACTTGGGAGACACGGAGAGTTCTCAGGAACACCTGGTGCGTTGCCAATGTGTTGGTTGTGGTGCTGGAACCCTGCAGTGTAGGCTTGAATCTGGGATGCATGCTCATGACAGTTGGAATGTGTCTTCAGTGATCATAGAGGTGCCTGAGCACATGGCTGTAGATTATACAATGTTAAAACATGCCTGTTGTAAAGATGGACATGTCTGTCGTTATTTATTACTGTTCTGGTAACACTTACTATTTTTGAGGCTTGATTTTTCTGTTTTAAGAAATAACGATTTGAGTGTATATTTTGGTTTTCCTTAAAAAAAAAAAAAAAAAAAAAGGAAGTAGCCCAACCTCTTTTTCTCTTGGTTTGGGGAAAGCAGCAACTGGAAACATACGGTTCAGCTTCCTGAACAGTGAACTGTCTGTCCTTATTTTGTTAGAATGCATTCATTATCCCTCGTGAAAACAAGCCCAGGCTAATTAACGGACAGTCTATTTTCCCCAAAAGTTGAGACATAGCTCCACGGAGTACCACTCTCACCTCTGCAAGTCATTGGTGGAATCTCATTTCATCATCCAAGTCAAGAGCCACAGGTAGACTCTGGATCTACTTTTTTTTTTTTTTAAGGTTTCTCTGTGTAGCCCTGGCTGTCCTGCAATTTGCTCTGTAGACCAGGCTGGTGTCGAATGCACAGATAACTGCCTGCCTCTGTATCCTGAATGCTGGTATTAAAGGCATGTAGCTAAGACCCACTAATTTTTACCT
Source organism: Mus pahari (assembly GCF_900095145.1). Taxonomy (NCBI): domain Eukaryota; kingdom Metazoa; phylum Chordata; class Mammalia; order Rodentia; family Muridae; genus Mus; species Mus pahari. Next base: position 6,017,521 of record NC_034604.1, on the reverse strand, counting down.
CAGAACATCATAGACTCTTTTTTATTCTATCTGTCTTCAGAGGCATACTACAACCTTCTTAGGATTTAGGAACTAAAATTAATTAATCATGAGTGTAATTAAGGACTTTTATTTGCTTCCTATTATCCAATATTATTGGATAATATTGCTCAATATTATTGGAAAGTCTGCCAGAAGCATGTCAGATTTACCATTCATCTTCCTGCCTTCTCAGTGTTCTTACTTCCAGAGTTGAGCTACTACCCCTTAAGAGACACTATAAAAAATACAATAGGGGCTGGAGAGATGGCTCAGTGGTTAAGAGCACTGACTGCTCTTCTAGAGGTCCTGAGTTCAATTCCCAGTAACCACATAGCTGCTCACAACCATCTGCAATGGGGTCTGATCCTTTGTGTCTGAAGAGAGCAATGATATACTCATATACATAATATAAATAAATAAATCTTAAAAAACAAACAAACAAAAATACCATAAAGCGAATATATGCTAAAAAGCTCATCTTGGGGGTGGGGTGGCACTGATGAACCTATATCAAGCATGGCTTGCAGCACACTTCCATACCTTTTTCTGCAGAATGTAGGAACAGAAAATCTAAAACCATAGTTGTGTGGATTTCCACATGAAAATAAACAAATAAATAAAGCTGAACATTATTAAAATAGTGTTACAGTTATGTCTCCATTACCTAGCCAAAGTGGGGAAATGATTTAATTTGGGCAAAAGTAAAAGAAAAATTATCCTTCTCCAAAATTATTCTTTATAGTATTGACTGTAAAAAGTCAAAACTGTGTCCACAGCCAAGTTTGTCAGGTCATTAGGCAGCCTCTGTAGCTCCTGTGGCCAAGTGAATATGGATGGGTGCTGCCTGTTTGTTCTCATGTACTGGAGTTATTAGAAAAGAAGTTGGGAGAGGTTTTCTTTGGCTGCTTGGGAACTGGACGAACTCCAACATCCAAGCCAAGACATCTTCCTTTTGTATTCCTGGTTTGTTTAATTTAATTTTTAAGGCAAAATTAGGATCATTAAAATCACCAGAAAATGAAGCATAAAATAGAATCCCTGATGCTTTCATCTTCAACTATGACACCATCAACATGTGATTGTGATCCAGTGATGAAAGGATTGCTCCATGAACTTCCACAATGGCTTTTGATCCCTGTTTATTCTCTTCAACTGAACCAGTTCCTGTGGCTTTGTTTGTTTAGGAGAAACCACTTTTATAAAAATGGAGCAGAAACAAAATAGTGATGCAAGGACATTGTTCCTGTGTCTACATTCAAGACAGTAGAGCAATGGAAATTAGCAGTGCAGAATTCCAAAGGGTTGCTGCATTTGATTAAGATATTATCAATGTGGTAGCTATTTAGGGCAAATTAGCTCAGGAGGTCAAAAAGCAAGGCTATTTTCACAAAGTATTTTTTGCCTGTATTATCATGTAAATATTTGAAAAAATGGAGCCACAAATACATTTTAAATGGGACTAAAATCAGACCTACACTGAATGAAAAATTAGTCATTTCAGTGCATGGCTTTCCAACTAAGATGCTCCATTATGATCACAGGCTGGCAGTCATAGAATGGGTCATAAATATGCAGTGTAGAAAGCTCTGATTGGCCTCCCCAGCTCCTTCTCACCTCAGTTAGTCCTGTTCTCCTCTAGAACATTCATGAGGCTTCTAACCATTGACTGTGCCACTTTTCTTGTTGCGTGTTTGCTCCTGGACTGTGACCAGGAATGCATGTGCACACATACCCCTCCCTCCCAATCTGGTTCATCTTTCTCTTGTGTCCTACATAATTATCTCTGTATTCACTACTGGGCACCAGACCTCAATGCTTCTGGCTTGCATAATGAATAAACTCCAGGCACTGTGAGGGATGACTAGACAAGGTAAGTGAGCACCAAATTGTACTGATATTCATGGGATGGGACCATTGCAGTAAGGTTATAACTTGGTAATAAGATAATAAGTCCTTTGATTTCACAGATGTTGTCTCATTCAGACTCAAACTGACCAAGAGAAGCATGGGTGGGGACTTGAACTTCTTCAGACTGAGCTATACTTACCCAGTCTTAGGGAGCACAAGTGAGATGCCCATTCAAACTCTGTTTTAAAGGAGCTTTAATTGATGATGTCCTAGAGGATATAATGTATAAAAAAATCTCAAGGACAGCAAAGATGTTCTGAAGACTTATGATAAAGAGGTATATTGGTCAGGGTTCTGTAATGAAACAGAATCAATAGAATATACATCTACAGAGAATGAATCACTATTAGGATTGGCTCTTGTAATTAGAGTCCTGAGATACCCACTTGATAAACTGAAGACTGGATAGTTGATGGTTTGAACTCCTACCTGAAGGCCATGGGCCCAAGACCTAAGAAGAGCCAGTATGAGTCTGAAGATGGGGACTGGGAGTGGGGAAAGGTCCACGTAGAGTCATTCTTACTCAGCAAGGAGAGAATGACTTCAATGAGTTGCAAGAGGCTCATCCATAGTAGGAAAGGCAGTCTGCTTTGCTATCTCTACTAACTCAAACTCAGCTCTCATACAGAAAACCAAAAACCCAGAATAATGTTTGACTAATATCCTATAACCCAGGCAAGTTGACACAAAATTAAATATCAGGGAAGTAATATAAAAGATTAAGGGGATCAGTAATTTCAGTTTTTCAACTCTGGCTACATTTCAGAATCACATGAGAACTTTAAAAATAGCTACCCAAGCCCTACCTGAAGACTATAATCAAATCTTTAGGGGTAAGGCCTGACAGTAAGTACCCTCTGTGTTTTTGAAGGCCAGAAAAGCAGGAAAGCTATACATTCCATGGCTCTTAAACCCTAAAGAGTCACCCCATTCCCCCACCTCCACCCCCAAAGAAATACCACAAGGACTTCTAGAGGTCTAAATGCATACCAGCTGGATCTATAAAATGGGGTGGTATTATTCTTTCATCACATGGAATTGTTCCTAAATGAAGAGTAACGCCTTATTCATCACACGTTTCTCATCGCTGTGGCTCTCACCTGGGGACTCAATAAAGTTTCCTTCACGTTAGGCTAGTTTACAACTCAGCCTCAGAAAATCAAGGTGCTCTCTTTGCAACATTAGGCTTTTTTAAAATTTATTTACAGTATTTTTGATTCTGTACATATGTGTGTGGCTGTCTATGTGCAGGGGCCTGCAGAGGTCAGGTGTTGAATTTCCTTGGAGATAGAGTTGTAGATTTGCAGGTGTTTATGAGCTCCCTGAAGTGGATGCTAGATTCAAACATTAAACAGAAAGGGGTTTTATGAAATTACAGGATGTAAAGGACAGAAAGAAAAGCACATAAACCAAGACAGAGGTGACCAGAAACCTAATGGGTCACAGTAATGCTGTCTGTAAGTTAGGGGTTCTCAGCCTGGCTAGATGGGTCCAGCTGGTCAAACACCATGAGAGCCTGACAGTCTGGCCCTTAGAATCCACATTAAAACGCCAGATGCACTGGTGTGTATCTGTACAATGGGAGACTCACCTGGAAACTCTCAGGCCAGCCTAAGGAACACAGAAGCAGAAACAAGAAAGACCCTGCCTCAACAAGGTAGCAGGTGAGAACTGGCTCCAGTCACTTGTTCTCTAACCACCACTTGAGCTGTGGCACAATTCCCCCACACTGATACACACATCAAATCACATCTATACGGTAGCCAGGAGGAGTCCCTATCTGCCTTCTTTACATTTTAGTTAAATGTCTGGTTCCTGTATCTTAAAAACAAAATCCGCAACTCTCTAGAAATGCTTTCAGCAGCCCTTTTCTCAGTGAGAAATCTCTTGTTAGGTGCAAGGACAAACCTTGGAGTCTCTGTCCACATTGGGAATCTGACAGTCTTCTGGTGGTTCTGTGGATTCCTGGTTCCAGCAATGGACACAAGACATTGACCCAACTCTAGAGAAGACTGAGGTCTAATGGGATTTTGTACTTTAAAAGGGTTTAAAAGTCAATCAATAATCCAAGGGCTTACACTCTAAATAGCATAAGACAAGTTTAGTAAAAGAAGGTAGAACAAGAGAAGGAAAGGAGGGCATTCTAGGCAGAGAGTCCAGCTTACAAACAGACAGTGCAGAGAAGCATGCCAGAACTGAAGAACTCATGTAACGGTCTGTCTGTCTGTCTGTTTGTCTGTCTGTCTGTCTGTCTGTCTGTCTCTCTCTCTCTCTCTCTCTCTCTCTCTCTCTCTCTCTCTGGGATCTCTTGTTCCTATTTTCTTTTTTCAGAGAAATGAAAAACTCCTACAGTTCAAATGCGAAACTGGCCTTTCCTCCCCTGTACAGATTATTTCATCAAATACAAAAGCAAAATGAAAACAGTAAAGACTAAACTAGGAAGGCTTAGGAAAGTACTTCACACTTGCTAGCTTGAGTCAGGTGTTATTTAAAAGTTATACTGGTATTCAGTAGAAAGGTTTCTGCCCTCATGGACCATAGCTGTGCAGTGTGCCAGCGGTCACTCCTATTCCAGCACATCACTAGGTCACTTAGTGACTTTTGAGGGAGGTAGATATAGCAGAGATGCTGACAAGGGGGGAGGGGCAGCACAGGGTCTGCTGTTAGCATTCCTTCTAGGCTCTGACCCACAGTTACCTAGCAACAGCCAGGTATGCCTGAGTCACTATAAGAGGGGCTGCTTGCCCCCTCCTCACTCTCTTACCCTCTTACTCTCTGCCCCTTCCCTCTCCATCCCCCCCCCCATGAGTTATATCTGCTGGTACCTCAGGGCAGAGGGGATGCCTCAGCATGGGCCAGCAGGGCCCCCAATAGAGGAGCTAGAGAAAGTACCCAAGGAGCTGAAGGGGTCTGCAACCCTATAGGTAGAACAGCAATATGAACTAACCAGTACCCCCAGAGCTTGTGTCTCTAGCTGCATATGCAGCAGAAGATGGCGTATTCAGCCATCATTGGGAAGAGAGGCCCCTTGGTCTTGCAAACTTTATATGACCCAGCACAGGGGAAGGCCAGGGCCAAGAAAAGGGAGTGGGTGGGTAGGGGAGCAGGGTGGGGGGAGGGTTTAGGGGACATTCGGGTTAGCATTTGAAATGTAACTGAAGAAAATATCTAATAAAATAATTAAAAGGAAAAAAAAAACCTATCTATCTCACACAGCATGCAGAACAAAGGAGATGGAAGGCATGGGAAGACCTTGTAAGTATATAAGCCAAGAAGACTAGACTATAACATTCCCCAGTACTGCCAAGGTCAAAGGACAAAATCCTCACTATGTTTATAAATTGGCAGAATACATGAAGGGTAAACATCACCCACAGAACTGCAACAGAGAGGAAGAATGCAGAAGTCCAATATAAAAAGCTCATCCCTGGAAGTCCATTAAAAGTCTTTAAGAAAAAGGGGGCAGGGCATGGTGCCCAGTGTGGGCTATGTTGTGAGTTCCAAGTCACCTAAGACAGAGAGTAAGAAACTGTCCCTGGGCGTGGGGGACGGGTGGAGGTGGGTGGAGGTTGGGGGTGGAGTGGGCATGGGTGGGTGGGTTAAAACCAAACAACTTTGAAGTAAGAGAGCTGGAGACTGAAGTAGTAGTAGTTCTTTGGCTTTGTCTCCAAAGGTGAAATGCATTAGATAATTCTTTGCAGATTGTATAATTTAGCAAATGGCTAAATAATATAATGTCCCTCAGAGGTGACAGAGAAAAGAGGAGCAGCCCCCACTCATTTGCACAGCTTACAATTCTTATCTTCTGCATGTTTTGACATTTTTAACCCTTTTAGCTAGGGATAACCAATTCTTTTTTTTTTTTTTTTTTGATTTAAGTTTAATTGCATTATGATGAGAAATGATATATAATTTCAATTCATCTGAATTTGTTAACATTTAAAAACATATTTTGAGTAAATAGAATTATATCATATTCTTCTTTCTCTTTTGTATCCCAACTCTTCTCAGAGAGCCCCCCTTCAAAACCTGCAATACCGTTAGTTTTTATCAGATTCTTTAAAATTCATAAACTATTGTACCAATAAAAATGAGTATTATAAAAGTTGTCTGATATAAAACAACAATCAATTGAACAGTTTTATGTAGATGTTTGTCTACAGCAATACTGACAATACATACATTTTTCTCAATATAAATTTTAAATAACTCCAAATACATTAACTGTATGATATTTTAAAATAATATATCACTACTAGTTTTTAAAATGAACATAAATAGATTTAGTCTTTTTGTTTGTTTGTTTGTTTGTTTTGTTTTTAGTAGAGCTTAAAACTTGGCTCTTACTGTGGTACAAACATAAAATAAGATCAGATTTTGGACATTGGAGTTCATTGTAGTAAGGCTGTACTTCAATGTCCCTCACATCACCAAAGGATTTTACCTCCATAGTAGATGAGCTAAGAGTTGACAGTTCTACTGCGCAAAGGAATAAATTGTAGGCAAGATTTTTGAATACAGATTTCCTGCTATGGTCAAAGCTATTTGACTTGAGTGATTGTCCTCATTCTCAGCCCACCAGGAACAGGTTACATTCATTTAAGAAATAGTGTGTGTATTAAGATGGTCTATCCATGAAGTCATTCATCAACTGCGGGATAACCAATTCTTAAAGATGGCAAAGGTCACCCTTGGCAGGATGCCTTTGATATGCAAACTAATCACCAAGGAGCCAGACCATCTCCATCTGGCCCCTGTGACCCAGGAAGAAACAATCTCTCTGCCTTTTCTCATACTACTGTCAGGTACCAGACCCACACTTTGGCATTTGTAGCAATCACTTAGACTGGCTAATTCACCACTCCATGCCCTGCCTCGTATCTCTGCCTTTCTGTTAAAACCACAACAAAGTTGTGTAAGACTCTGAGTACTGTAGAGATAGAGTATTTTCTATAGCTGAATTATGAAAACTGAACAATAAGGCCACAAACATAGACTTTAATGCAAAACAAAGTGAACTGGAATCTTTTTGTCTAGTAATAAGAACCAAGGATATTTTATTAATAGCCCATCTTAGTAGAGGGCAGATGGGAAGCATAACCAAGGGTATTCACTGCTCCCACAAAATGGTTTACTATTTACTGTCAGAAATTAGATAACGAAGCTTTGGAACTTTCAAACAAGGTGATTCGGTCTTCCTCTAAGGCCAGTGGGCCTTTTAGATCTTCCTCTACAGCTTGCTTTCAGAACATAGTCTTGTAGTTGATGAGGCAGATGTGAATGTGAAGGAATCAAAGGAGCCCAGTAGAAAGAGGGATGTGTAATTAGCAGAATTACATAGCTGCCTCTCTGTGCCTTTAATTTAGGAAGGCAGTGACTTCAATCAGCTTCTTCCCATTGTGACACACTGCATCTGCACCTCATGGACACATTTCAAAGAACTCTGCCACCCAGATTGAGGCTGAGTAGCAAGTTCTTCATTTGGTCAGAGGCTTAAGTGACTCCAATGACTGACTGCTGACTTAAGTCTCATCTAGACATGTCTGCCACTCTACAAATCAACTCCGGGCTGCCATTAAAGCATCTGCAAATGTCTCTAACTCCTTGCTAAGATGAGGAGCCAGAAAAGAGTTCCATGTTTGAGTTTTGCCAGCTGGGTGGAGGTTAAGAGTTCTCAGCACTCGGGCAGGCAACCTACAGGGCAGATTGAGCTGGCTGTCCTAGGTAAACTACAGGGGATACAGTTTCTGCACTGTTAGCCACTTTCCAGCCCAGCCTGGACAACACTTCAGCTCCCTGCACTTGACTTGTGAACTCAAGGCTTTTGTTTCTTTCTTGTTTTATTGTTATTTTAATTACTTATTTTTATGTGTGTGGGTGTTTTGCCTGTACGTATGTCTATGCACCATATGTAGTCAGTGTCCTCAGAGGCCAGAAGAGAGAGTCAGATTTCTTGGGGCTAGAAGAACATACAGATCCTTGTAGGTGCTGAGACTGAAACCTGGGACCTCTGGAAGAACAGCTAATGCTCTTAACCATGAAGCTATCTTTTCAGTCCCCACAAGTCCTTTCTGATAATCATGGCTTAGTCTAGCCCTATCAGGGGAGCAGGTCAATATGTCAGTGGCCTTTGTGTCAGGTCATTGGCCTTTGTTCTGTCTACAGATAAATCCACAGGGCTAGAGATGACTATTGCTAGGACTATGTTTTTTTTATCAGAAACAGCCTGGTAGCTAATTTAGGGCAGGTGTTGTTTTGTTGTGTGCATAGGACTGTAGATGTATGCATTGCCGTGAGTGTGTGTACATGTGCACGTGAGCACAATGGGAGTGTGCAGAGGCCAAAGACTGGTGCCGCTATCTCCCTCAGTCACTCTCTAACTTGTATTTTGAGACAAGGCCTCTCTGAACCTGGGGCTCATCAGTTTGACTAAGCTGGCTGGCCAGAGATGAGATTATAGATGCATGCCCTGTCTCCGCAACTGACTTTTACACGGGTGCTAGGGATTCAAACTCACGTCCTCATGATTAAAATGGTGGGGATGGGGGGGGGAAAGCACTTTACTGATTCAGCCATATTTCTAGTCCCTTAGGACAGGTACTTATTGTCATTAAAAAAATTATGTATTTATTTGCTAATTGGGGAATATGTGTGGCACTGTATGTATGTACAGTTAATTGTCTCCTTTCACTGCGTGGATCCTGGGGACTGAACTTTCAGATGGGTAGGTTTGGAAACACTCACCTACATTAACTGAGCAATCAGGTTTGTCAGCAATTACCAAAGTCATTTCTCTGACACCAGGATTGTTTTTTTAACTCCAATCGGTCAACTTAACAGCTGCAACCCAAACTCTTCTCAACTTCTGAGGGCCTCTTCCAGCACCAGACTCAGTTCCTACTCTGATTCCTATGTAAGCCCTCAGTTCAACTTCCTCCTCCTCCATCTCTTAAGCCTCCCAAAGTCAGATGTGTGATTTAATTTTCTGCATCCTCTGTGGGTACAGTCACTTAATTTAACACTGAATGCTTTATTAGTTTATTAGTTGCCAGGCCACATGCCAAGAACCAGAGATAAACAAATGCACTTTTTTTTTTTTCTTAAAACCTTTTTGGTTTTTCGAGACAGAGTTTCTCTTTTTAACAGCCCTGGCTGTACCGGAACTCACTCTGTAGAGCAGGCTGGCCTGTAACTCACAGAGATCTGGTTGTCTCAGCTTCTTAGTGCTGGGATTAAAGGTGTGCCCCACCATGCCCAGTTAACTGCGTATTCTTTCTGATGAGTTCAAACAGTGAGAAATAAGTGATGAAAGTATAAAAAAAAATCTCTTTACTTTTTTCAATTTTATTCTCCTCCCAGGAAATAACTGCTGTTTAAAAATCTATATTCTTGGGTTCGTCTTCTCTACCCGCAAGCTGAGGCTGTTCCACAGCCCACCGTACACAGGTCCTGCCAGGAAGAGACCTGTTCTCTCAGGAGTGTTTTTACTCCTGGGCATGGAGGTGAGATAAGCCACTTTCTCTCCGATAACTGTGGAACGGTGCCAGCCAGGAGCACATGGGGCGCAAGATCAGTAGAGCAACTGGCACAGGATCCTTCCTGTGCACCCTCTGCACCCCTGAGCTGAGGCTGATCCACAGGCTGCTGTGCATGGGTCCCACCACTGGGAGAGACTTGTTATCCCAGGAGTGCTTTCACTCCCAGGTTCAGAGGTGAGAGAGCCATTTTCTCCCCAATCACTGTTTGGAGCTGGGCAGTGAGGAGCACAAGGGGCTCAAGAACAGTGGAGCAGCTGGGACAGGGTCCTTCCAGTCACCATCTGGACCCAGAGCTTGGGCTGTTCCAGAGTCCTCTGTACACAAATTCTGCCAGGAGAGAGCTTGTCTCCCCAGAATGCTGACACAGGCATACAGACTCACAGGAGGAACAAACTCTAGCCAGAGACAGCAAGAACATCTAACACCAGAGATAACCAGATGGCGAAAGGCAAACACAAGAATCTTTCAAACAGAAACCAAGTGCCCATCAGAACCCACTTCTCCCAATACAGCAAGTCTTGGATTCCCCAACACACTGGAAAAGCAAGATGTGGACTTAAAAATCACATCTCATGATGATGATAGAGGATTTTAAGAAGGACATAAATTACTCCCTTAAAGAAAAACAGGAGAATACAGATAAACAGGTAGAAACCCTTAAAGAGGAAACACAAAAAATCCCTTAAAGAATTGTAGGAAAACACTACCAAACAGGTGAAGGAATTCAACAAAACCATCCAGGATCTAAAAATGGAAATAGAAACAATAAAGAAATCACAAAGGGAGACAACTCTGGAGATAGAAAACTAGGAGAGAATTCAGGAGATATAGCTGCGGGCATCACCAACAGAATAGAAGAGATAGAAGAGAGAATCTCAGGTGCAGAACATACCACAGAAAATGTTGACACAACAGTTAAAGAAAATGCAAAATGCAGAAAGCTCCTAACCCAAAACATCCAGGAAATCCAGAACACAATGAAAAGAAAAAACCTAAGGATAATAGGTATATAAGAAAGAGAAGAGTCCCAACTTAAAGGGCCAGAAAATATCTTCAATAAAATTATAGAAAAAACTTCCCTTACCTAAAGAAAGAGATGCCCAAGAACATACAAGAACTCCAAATAGATTGGAGCAGAAAAGAAATTCCTTCTGTCACATAATAAACAAAACACAAAATGTACAAAAGAAAGAAAGACTATTAAAAGTAGGAGGAACACTCCTCCATTGCTGGTGGCATTGCAAGCTTGTACAACCACTCTGGAAATCAGTCTGGCGGTTCCTCAGAAAATTGGACATAGTACTACTGGAGGACCCAACAATACCTCTTCTGGGC
>NC_034604.1:5990338-6005929 GCF_900095145.1 Mus pahari | reverse complement strand
AGAGGTGGGGGGGAGGGGTATAGGGAACTTTCGGGATAGCATTTGCAATGTAAATAAAGAAAATAATAAAAAAAAAGAAGGTAATTAAATAACACTTCTAATTAAATGAAAAAAGAATACAAATTACATGCAAATCATTGAGAAAACAGTCATAAAAGGAAAGATTATAGGACTACTTGTCTACATCAAAAAATTTGTAAATCTGAAACGAGTAACTGTACAATATACCTGGAATAGCTTAAAAATCAAAGAAGAAGAAGAAGAAGAAGAAGAAGAAGAAGAAGAAGAAGAAGAAGAAGAAGAAGAAGAAGAAGAAGAAGAAGAAGAATGCAAATCCATTCATTCTTATCTCTTTGTACAAAGCTCAAGTCGAAGTAGATCAAGGACATAAAACTATATACACTGAACCTAATAGAAGAGAAAGTGGGGAAGAGCCTGGAATAGTTGAGACAGGAGAAAAACTTCCTGAACAGAATTACCAATGGCTTATGATTTAAGAGCAACAATCAACAAATGGGACCTCATAAAATTGAAAAGCCTTTGTAAAGCAAAGCACACTGTCAATAGGACAAAAAGGCAACAAACAGATTGGGAAAAGATCTTTACCAATCCTACATCTGATAGAGGGCTAATATCCAATATATACAAAAAACTCAAGAAGTAAAACTCTAGAGAACCAAATAACCCTATTAAAAATGGGGAACAGAGCAAAACAAAGAATTCTCAACTGAAGAATACTGAATGGCTGAGAAGCACCTAAAGAAATCTTTAACATCCTTAGTCATCAGGGAAATGCAAATCAAAACTACCCTGAGATTCCACCTCATACCAGTCAGAATGGCTAAGGTCAAAAACTCAGGTGACAGCAGATGCTGGCAAGGTTGTGGAGAAAGAGGAACACTCCTCCATTGCTGGTAGGATTGCAAACTGGTACAACCACTCTGGAAATCAGTCTGGTGGTTCCTCAGAAAACTGGACCTAGTGTTACCCGAGGACTAAGCTATACCACTCCTCAGCATATACCCAGAAGATGCTCCAACATGTAGTAAGGACACATGCTCCACTATGTTCATAGAAGCCTTATGTATAATAGCCAGGAGCTGAAAAGAACCCAGATGTCCCTCAAAAGAGGAATGGATACAGAAACTGTGGTACATTTACACAATAGAGTACTACTTGGCTATTAAAAACAATGAATTCATGAAATTCTTAGGCAAATGGATGGAACTAGAAATTATCATCCTGAGTGAGGTAACCCAAAAAGAAAAAGAACACAAAAGAACACACAAAAGAACACACAATGGTATGCACTCACTGATAAGTGGCTATTAGCCCAGAAGTTCAGAATATCCAAGATAGAATTCACAAACCATATAAAACTCAAGAAGAAGGAAGTCCAAAATGCGGATGCTTCAGTCCTTCTTAAAAGGGGAACAAAATACCCATGGAAGGATTTACAGAGACAAAGTGTGGAGCAGAGACTGAAGAAATGACCATCCAGAAACTTCCCCACGTGGGGAATCCATCCTTTATACAGTCACCAAACTCAGACACTTTTGTGGATGCCAACAAGTGCTTGCTGACAGAAGCCTGTTATAGCTGTCTTTGGAGAGGCTCCGCCAGTGCCTGACAAATGCAGAGGTGGATGCTCGCACCCAATTATTGGACTGAGCACAGGGTTCCCAATGGAGGAGCTAGAAAAAGGACCCAAGGAGCTGAAGGCATTTGCAGCCCCATAGGAGGAACAACAATAGGAACCAACCAGTACCCTCAATAACTCCCAGAGACTAAACCACCAACCAAAGCATGCCTATGGTGGGACTCATGGCACCAGGTGCATATGTAGCAGATGGTAATTAAGGGGAAGAGTGGCCCTTGGTCCTGTGAAGGCTCTATGTCCCAGTGTAGGAGAATGCCAGGGCCAGGAAGCAGGAGTGGGTGGGTTGGTGAGTAGGAATAGTTAGTGGGTAGGGAATAGGGGGGTTTTCAGAGGGGAAGCCAAGGAAGGGAATAACATTTGAATGTAAATAAAGAAAATATCTAATAATAAAAAAAGAGAATAGAGTTTAGATTATACTGTTACATAGAATCCCTTCAAATTTCTCAAAGAAGTAAATCTCTACTTCTATACTTCAAAAATAATCTTTGTATCTGCTTAGAAATAATAAAATATATTTTAAAATCTATATTCTTATTGCGTGTCACAGAATAGGACTTTAACCCTAGCTCTTGGGAGGTCGAGGCAGCTTGATCTCTGAACTACTTAATAAGAACCTGTTTCAAAGATCAAAGTCTATTTTCTACAGCTATTCAAAATGCATGTGTGCACACCAAGACTCTCTTTATTACATTCTATATCTTCACACATGGAAATGTTGGGTAAGGTGTACACATTTTTAGGTACCCATTGGTATGTCCCAAGGAAACCTAAGACGAACAGCTGATTGAAGTGCCTATTAGCCTATCAAAGAGGTTTCTGCCACCAGGCTCTCCCAGCATCGCAAGTACCTGTGTTGCAGAGTCCTGGTTCCTCTCAACACTTCTCTTCTCATCCCTGTCGCCATGTCAAACCTCTTCAACCCATGAGCTTCTCTTCCCCCACCTCCCCAGCCTCTTTTTCCCCTATGATAGCCTGGTCATTTAGGGTCTGTGTTCTGTTGGACGCTTTCTGTCCTCCTGATTTTCTCTTGGTCTCTTGGTCCTCCCTTGGTTCTACTCTTGCTTCTCTCCCTCTCCTGCCTCTCCTTCTTTTCTTCTTCCCTCACTCCCCCGACCCCTGCCCCCTCTCTTCTAATGGCCTGGTCTGTTCTGCCGCCATGTTTGTCTGAACCCTTCCAGATGCCTCTGGCTGTTCTCTCCCTCATGTCTTCAATAAAAAACCCTTCTCTCTTCAGAAGCGACTCTTCTAGTACAAATCTCAAGTACTCTGAGAAGCCTGCAGGTGAGCTCTTAGGGGACTGAATTCATGGCTGTTTCACCCTGGCCAGGGTGGGCCTAATGGGGAAGCTGGCTTTGGGTCATTGCTTTGCCACTTATTTACAACTGACATTACCGGTTCAGGGTGGACAGAACATTGCAGAATCTTCCAGACATACAGAGTCTCTCTTTCTCGGGAGAAATTATTCAGCTAAGAGGGATGAAAAGGCTTCATTGTTGTTGCTGTTGGTTTCTGTCAGTGGTGTGTATATGTGCATGGGCAGCATCCAGAAACTTGTGGGTAGCCGCACTGAGCTACCCACCCACACATGAAGAGTTTATTCAAAGTCAAGTTTAACACCATCTCTTATAGAAGACTACCTCTTCCTCTATCCAACAGGGATGAAAAAGTAAGGGACTTTGAAATGTATTAATAGCGGTCACTCAACCAACATTCAGAACAGTGTCTCTTGAAAACTTATATAATGTCCCTGATTATTGTTCTATGCAAGATAAAAAGTCCCATGCTAAATTTCATGGAAGACTTAAATTGTGGCATGACCTACGAGTGACCTTTTTGCAACAGCCAGCGCAGCCGGCCTGACGGCTCTCCCAAGTCCCACCACCACAGACGCCATGGGTTTGTAGTGGAACTTACATCAACCACAGGCGCATCGCCACGCAGCCCTCGGTTCACTTTAACACTAAACAGTATATAATTTAGGAAGGGGAAAATTCAGTCATAGTTCTTGCCTCCACACTACTATGAAATTCCAGTTTTTATGCAGGAAGCCCCATGTTGATCTTGGCATCCCTGTGGGTTCAAAATCTTGTTTCAATGTTGCAGCCTTAGAATGGATTTGAGGTTTTTCCTACATTGTTTTATAAAAGGCTTCTGCCTGATTATTTACAGATGCTGTTTCTGAGAAAGCCGAAAATAGTCTCATTATGAACACTGAAATTTGGGCTCAAGCTTCCTCACTTCATGGTGAACAGGCCCCAGGGTTGGCCTGCTAAACTGTCGTGACTGGGGTTTCTCCTCATGTTGTGGGCATTGAGATTTCTGTTGACCAGTCAAGGAGTAACTCCTCAATATGCTCAGTCAGAAAATTACTGTTGAGCTGTATATGTCAGGTCTGTGCCAGGGGCTGGGGGCAGGGACAATGGGTGGCAATGGGTTCACCAACAACCAGAAGGCAGTGTAGGAAACGTTATATCACATATGAGCAAGGCATGCTGGAATCACCTCATGGGGTGAGAAGAGGGGGAGGCAGCCAAGCTCCAGCAACCTCATTCCTCTCCACTACCTGACACCTCTATGCATAATAAATAGTGTAGGTCAAACAAAGTATGGATTTCTTTCTTGAGTCTGAAGTAAGCCTTTGCCTCAGGAGAGGCATGGTCGGTATCTCCCAGGTGAAAGGAGACCTACCATTGTTTACTCAGGTGAAGAGAGACCTGCTCTTGTTCTTCAACATCTCCAAAGACTTTTGCAGCTCTTTAAGTGTGTAGAGTACAATGCAACCCAGAAAGTCCTACTGTTTCCATAGCTCAAATCCTTCAGCTGTGGCAGACATTCTGTTCCCTGGTGCAAGCCTTGGTGGGAACTGGAGAAACCCTGTGTCTGATGCAGGGCTGCCTTCTTTCCAACCACAGTACAGGCTCTGACCATAAATGAGTTTATATCCTCATTTGTTCTCTCTCTTATTCATATTCTCCTTCCCCCCATTTGTATACTCAGGGTTGTATGCTGGAATCAGTCCAAACTCTCCTTATCCTGTCTCAGTGACAAAATTCATAATCGAGCTACAAAAGGAGTATGTGACCCAAAGATTTTCCTTCCCAGTTCTTAGGAATTCTCAAAACTCCTTCTTCAAGACAAGTAGACAACACCAGAGAGACAGCTTTGCTAAGGTTATGGAGAGTGAAATACAGTCAATACAGGTTTAAGTAGGGACATATGGCCCCTGTAGTCAGTGACATTCCCATGCCTTTCCGGAGCCATCAGGACATGTGGGTTAGCAGTGAACATGAACTTCAGGACTAGCAGTGGGGTCATAAATCACTGAGTTAAAGACTTTTCCGTGTAATTTACAACTTCCAGTAACTATGGCCTTGTGCATACATTCAGGAGCTCACCACATCATCTTTTTATTCTATAGGTTCTTGTTCTTAAAGAAAAAATGAGCACAAACCTAAAACAGAGTCACTGTACAGTCACTTCTAGAAGTAGCACTTTTTTCATTTTCCAGGGCACTTCCCCATAGATTCTTTTATCTGGATGTTATAACTTTTAACACCCAGGCTGATGGCTAAGCAAAGAAAAGCACAAATCTGTCAGCTCTCTGTCCAAGGTCACACAGAAAAGAAAAGAAGACCCAATAGGGCCTGCCTCATCTCTTCCTTGTCTGCTGTCACTGGGTGTTTCTAGATCATGACTCATACACAGATAGTCCCTGGCTCTCCAGTGGTTCAGCCCAGGACTTGTCAGCTTCATGATGGTACCCATCCAGTTGTACTATTTTGCATTTGGTTCAGTACCCAATAGATTTCATAAGCATCAACATTTTGTTATAGACTGGGTTTGTAATAATGATTTCATTCAACTGTAGACTCATGTAAGAGTTCTGTGCACACTTAAGGTGGGAGGGGTTTGTCAGGTGAATTATATGCTTCTTTAATTTACAATGGAACAGCACTGTAAACAGAGGCACATCTACCCATTATTTTATTAGGCCTCAAAATATTCCTAGGAGATAAAGAACTAGTAATAACACAGATTGCTTAAGGGTAGCTGTGAAACATTTTTAATGGCCAGGGTGGTTATGGCATGTTATTGACAGTGAAACAGCTACTCCCCTTTGTACCCTTCCTGTCCTTATTCTATGGGTCTGTGCACTTTGAAGGCTTTGAGCTTACAGTTTTGTTAAGTCTTAGCTTACTGAGGGCAATGATTTCCCACTACAGATATGTAAATGAACTTTGATCAGTGTCAGTGTCCTGTCTGCTCTATTCTTTTTGGTGTCTATTAAGCAAATTCATGTCAGCATTCCTGCCTGCCTATATGAATCTGCTTTGGGATGTTCCTTTGATTGTTTATAACATCTTACTGATTTCCTCACTAACTAATGCATTTGTGTGATACTGCCACAACCATGATTTTACCTTTTAAAAGTAACAGCTAGTTATTATCAAAATTATACTAGTATTTAATTGAATACTTAGTTTAAAAGCCTTATAAGAGTTTTATATGTGTTTAATTTGTTTTTGTAGTCAACATTCCGTAGATGAGAAAACAGGATTTGGGAATAACTTATGTCTTACCCAAGGTCCACAGTAAGCAAAGGAAGGGATTACCTCTCTCTCCTCTCTCCTGGAGGCCATTACTATTTTTCCTCGGAGTTTGTCTTAGTCACTGTTCTATTGCTGGAGCAGTAGCTGAGGGCTACATCCTAATCCACAGACAGAGAAAGGACCTGGCATGGGCTTTTGACCATTGAAAGCCCACCACCAGTGATTTACTTCCTCTTAATACTTCTCAAATAGTGCCATTCCTTAAGGTAAGCAGTAAAACATATGAGCTTGGGGGGGGGGCATTCTTACTCAAAATGCCAAGGAGTTTATCATATTAGGTATCATTACAAGACAGTTGTGGTCCCATGCAAACAATTGTGGGCAGCAGCTTCCTGGTCATATACTGTTGAAGTTGTCACCATCTGCATTTCTAATATTGAATGACATTTCACTGACAGACAACTTGGGGTGCATCCAAAGTCATCTGTCTCTTAGCCAGAGTGAGCTAAAGTAAGGAGCAGGCAAGAGGTCACAGAAAAAGCTCTGTTCTCCAAACTGGGAGACCAGCACTGAAGGTGGGTCCTGAGCAAGTCATTTACCTTCCTGGGTCCTATCATTAGAGTGATGAACATGCAGGGAAGATGAGGATACGCAGGAGGACACACAGAAGAACAAAGTCAGCACTGCTAACAAAGATGACTCCCACTAAGCTAGACAGGCATCATAGGCTATATGGAGAGTCCCTGCATCCTCCATTATTAAACCTGGGCTTTGAGGATGGAAAACAATTATAGTGAGACTAATAATGTGGCAGGAATAGGAAATCAAGCAAATGAAGGTGGACAGGTTGCACATCTCACTCATGATATTCAGAGCTGTCCTATGTAACCTTTCAGATCTAGCACTTCAGAGGCTTTTCGTGAGCTGTATAATTCATAAATAATCTTCAGTTGAGCACTGAATGGAACTGAGTACAAGCCCATTAACATGAAGACCACTCCCAACCCAATGGCACTTTGAGGTGCTTAGTGTTATTTACTTGACAAGTTAGAATCACCTGAAAGATGGGCCTTTGGGCATGTCTGTGGGAGATTATCTAGACTATCTTGGTTGAGTTGGAAGACACACTCACTGTGAGTGGTTCCAGTCTCTACTGTGAGAGAGTTTGAGCATTGTTAAGAGTGGAGAATGAACACATATGCCTCACAATTCTGTTCTTCTATTGGCTGTTGTGGGGCATAAGGAGCACTTCTGGTCTTTTCTAAATCATCTTTGCGTTTTGTTCTGTTAGGGTTTAGTCTTATTGAAGTGCTGTGGCTGGAACCCATGACCTCACGCAAGCTTGGCAAGGGCTCTACCTCAAAGCTCTACCCTAGCCCCACCTCTTGTCTATTCATTTTAAAAACACCCAATTCTCCACACACTGCTATCTGCTCTGTAGAGATTCAACTTGCTCTTGACTGAAAGAGCATGGGCTATGCACTCCCTGTTGTAGTCACAGAGAATATAGCGGTGATTACAACAGAAAACTTGTTCCCATGGAGCAAGTAAATTTTGGTAGTATGGAGAGATAAATAAAACTAAAAGATTAAGTGTTATGTTATAAAATTTAAACTTTGGGGAGAAATCTTAAGTTTAAAACACTGACCACGTCCAGTCAGGTTGCTCAGTGGAGAGAGGCACACCTAGCAACGACGCCATCCCTAGGACCTAAGCTTAATCCTCAGAACCTGGAAGTGGAGAAGACATTCCACAGAGTTGTCCTCTGACCTGCACATGCACACTGGGACACATTCCCACACAGGACTGTACATACACAATAATAAAGTAAATATAAAATTCAACAATAACATAAGCAATATGGTCCATGTCTGACCACAGTAGAGCTAGTTTCTAATTAAAGGGCTATATGAATTCTAAGTTTTAAAAAATCAGCTAAAATAAAATAAACAACAGTAAGAACTGTAAGAATGAGAAGCCGGGCGTGGTGGTGCACGCCTTTGATCCCAGCACTTGGGAGGCAGAGGCAGAGGCAGAGGCAGGTGGATTTCTGAGTTCGAGGCCATCCTGGTCTACAGAGTGAGTTCCAGGATAGCCAGGGCTACACAGAGAAACCCTGTCTCGAAAAACAAAAACAAAAACAAACAAACAAAAAAAAAACCCTGCAAGAATGGAGGGATTTTCCTTTTTTATACAGCTTTTTAAAAAATGGCTTTATTTGTATTTCATGTGTTTTGCCTGTATGTGTGTCTATCTGTGTGAGAATGTTAGATTCCCTAGAACTAGAGTTACAAATGGTTGTTAGCTGCTATGTCAGTGCTGGGAACTGAACCTGGGTCTTCTGGAAGAGCACTCAGTGCTCTTAACCACTGAACCATCTGTCCAGCCTTGAAACATCAGGTCAGTGGTTACTTATTTAGTTATTTGTGAGGCAGGGTTTCTTCATGTAGTCCTGGCTGCCGTTTAACTCTGTAGACCAGGTAGGCCTTGAACTCAGAGGTCTGTCTATGTGCCACCACCACCAGACAGGATTTTGTCTTTTATTGATAGAAATTTTATAACACAGTGAAAGGGGAAACAGTACAGCACACAGCTGATGGGGAAGGAGGCTGAGGCCTGGGAATCATGATCTTCTCTGGCACTAACATGGCTACCCCACCACATGCACTGTGGCTCACTCAGTCTTAGCGTCCTTACACAATAATTGAAGGGTAAGATTATAACCGATTTTGCTATAGCTATAACTCCTACTTTGAAAATACAAATTTGTTCCAACACAACTGAAATATTAAAGAGAGTTTAAGTGTGTATGAAGTTTGCCTTTCTTCCACAGGAAGCTCACTGCACTGGGGAAGGCTAGAAAACACAAGATGTGCACACAGGCATCTTAACCTCCACCAGCTGTCCAGGGTCAGCAGTGTCAGAGCTACGCCCACAGACACCTGCTGTTTAACTAGCCCCCTGACTTCAGGCAGGCCCCCTACTACCCTAGACATTCTCAAAAGCTGCACCACTCCTAGTGCCTATCCCTGGAAGCAATGCTTTTTAAGTACTCTAGTTACTGTAATGCTTGTGCTTTAAAAAAAAAAAAATCATTGAGTTGCATAAAACCATCCTATTTTAAAAATGTACATTCATGTATTTGTGTATGGGGGTGGCACATGTACCACATAGGAGGTCAGAGGACAATCTGTGGGAGATAAAGCTCAAGTCACCAGATTCCATGACAAAAGCCTTTGCCTGCTGAGCTATCTCACTGGCCTGTGATAACTTTTTAAGTTATTTCTTTTTTAGTACCTGGCAAAGGTAAAGTTTTGGGGTGCTGTTTCCCCTTACTCTAATTCCCTCCATCAGCCTATGGTTTTCACTGTGTGAATATGCAACAGTGTGGTGATTTTCAGAAAGACAAGAGGTCTGTTACACCAGGAGCAACTCTTTGGAGATCACTTTCAAATTAACATTCACCTCTGTCTCATCTTGCCCTCATGTTTCTAGATTCAATATTTCCCTTCAATGGTCTTTTAAATGAAATTTAATACACTGAACCATATCAACAGGAGGCTGGAAATAAATCAATGTGGGTTTTTTTGTTTGTTTGTTTGTCAATTTTTCTTATAAGGAAAAAAATGAAGCAAATCCCACCATCAAATTGAGTGTGTACTTACTAACAATTTTGATTACAAAAGTGGTAATTCTCTAAGTACAGTGAAAAAAGAAGGGATAAAGAGGGTCAGATACCCTGAAAAATCTACATGAAGATCAACATGAGACCCCAAAACTGCATCATTAAGCAAATATATAAATGCTCATTTAAGCAGCATATATACTAATATTGGAATGATATAGAAAGGATTAGCATGGCCCCTGTGTGGTAAGATAAGAAAATTCATTAAGCATTCTCTACTTTTTAACTGATCATGGAGTGCTCAACTCCAGTGATAAACAATGCAGCACAACCCCTATACCTAAGGCTCAGGGAATGTCATGGAAGGAGGTGGAAGACTGTAAGAGCCAGAGGGTCACATGCATACTGTGAGATAGTGTCTTTCATACATGACAGGAAAGCTATAGCCATGAAACCTCAAAAGTATGGTGGCATATACAAGACCTGCACAACAATACCAACATTTGACATGCCAGTGTGGATGGCGGTCGGGGTGGGGAGCAAATCTTACAGGGTTCTTCCCTAAATGAAGAACTTCAGGCAAAATGGCTGCTGAGAGACAGAGTCAATTTTCAGGAACAAGCTATGACCCCACCCAGGGGTCAGATCTAATAAAATATATACAAGCAATGATAAATGGACTTAATAGGTTGAATTTACATATACCTGTCTGAGTAGATAGATGATAGATAGATGATAACTAATGATATAGACAAATTGATAGACAAATAAGTAAAGAGACAGACATATATAACATAAATTTAAAAGTAAGAGGTCATGAATTTGAGGGGCTTGGGTGAACACGGGAGGAATTGCAAGGGGAAAGGGAATGACATCAATGATGTAAATACAGTATCTCATGTAAAAGGGTAAAGAGAATTTTTTAAACAAATCAACAACAACAACAAAAAAATCAAATATGTAAGGCCAGTCTTCCTGTTCCTAATAACACCACTAAAATGCTTTCCCAAAACCACTAAGCCACTCCCACTGTGAAAAGGGAAAAGGGATTGTTAAATGTAGACTTTCTACTGATAATAAGAGATGGTAAGGTGATGTTCAAAAGTGATTCAAGGCATCATTTGAAGACACAAAAAGCAAATGCAGCTACATACTGTCCAAAATTACAAGACTTTTTAATACTGACTGATAATTATCCCAAAGACGAATGCAGCTTACACCTTTTTGTTTTTTTTATGGCAACTCGCCACAACTGTGGCTAATGGTTTGTTTTCATAATTAACTATGTCTTATGACCGAGCCTAGAGTCCATGTTTACCACACCTGCATACCTTCTTAGCAGCCACATCTCGACCATTCTTTCTCCTTAGGCCCTTTCCTCAAGTGAGTCCTTCATTAATATCCCTATCAGCTTTGCCTGTTGCAATCCCTGCCTGTGTGACATAATAGTTGATGTCAAATTCTTTCTAGATATTTGTAGTGGTTTGAATGAAAATGGCCCCCATAGACCCATAGAGAGTGGCACTATTAGGAGGTATGGTCTTGCTGGAGTAGCTGTGGCCTTGTTGGAGGAAGTGTGTCACTGTGGGCTTTGAGATTTCAGATGTTCAAGCCAGGCCCACTTGCTCTCCCTGCTGCCTTCAGATCTGGATATAGAACTCTCAGCTAATTATCAAGCACCATGTCTGCCAATGTGCTACCATGCTTTTTCCCATGATGACAACAGACTAAACCTCTGAACTGTAAGCCAGCACAATCAAATGCTTTCCTTTATGAAAGTTGCTGTGGCCATGGTGACTCATCATAGCAATAGAAACCCTAAGACAATAACTATCTCTATTCATTTTCATTACCATACCACCATCACAACAGACATTTAAAGCACATATTTGATGCCCATTCTCACCAACTAAACACACACCAATTACCTTGATCTTACAATATACCCACTTCAATCCAATGACTTTGTAAGGGATTTTTTTCTCCCTGTTATTTTCCTATCACTATCCACACAGTCACTTGCCAGCTCCATGAGTCATCTACCTGACCCCACTCCAGGCCAACCAATATTCTTACCATTTACTCCTCTTGGATGTCAAGCCTCTCACTCTCATCTTTTGTCTCAACTTCTCCAATTTGACTAGCAGCACTGGGGTGTTTATTTTGTATTTACTTTTGATATTACAATTCTCTTCACTTATACTTCTCTTGTAGGATTTCATGTGTTTATGTGTGTTAATTTAAAACGTATGCAGGTGCACATGTGTGCATGTATCTATAAGGCTAGAACTCAAATTAGTCATCTTCAAGATGAGATATCTACTCCTTAAAAAAATGATTTATTTGTTTGTATATTTTATGCATATGGGTGTTTTGTCTGCATGCACCTCTGTATACCAGCAGAGGAGCATATCAGAATAGGAGAGCAAATCTCAATATAGATGGTTGTAAGCTGGCACGTGGTTGCTGGGAATTGAACTCAGGACCTCTGAAAGAGTAGCCAATGTTTTTAATCACGGAGCCATCTGTCCAGCTCTAAGCATTTTCTCATTTGAGACAAGATCTCTCATTGGCCTGTAACTTCCAAATCAGGCTTCATTGTTTAGCCAGCAAACCATAGGGTTCTCCTGTCTCCACCTCCACAGATCTGGGATTATAAAGAGGGCTATCAAGATCGTGTGCGTGTGCGTGTGTGTGTGTGTGTTTCTATATGGCTTCTAGGGATTAAACTCAGGTTATTGTATTTTTGAGACAAGCAATCCAGGTGNTGGTGGCGCATGCCTTTAATCCCAGCACTTGGGAGGCAGAGGCAGGCGGATTTCTGAGTTCGAGGTCAGCCTGGTCTACAGAGTGAGTTCCAGGACAGCCAGGGCTACACAGAGAAACCCTTTCTCGAAAAACCAAGAGAGAGAGAGAGAGAGAGAGAGACAGACAGACAGACAGACAGACAGACAAGCAATTTACTGACTGAGGTAACCACCCCACTCTGGATTCCAAGTTTCTTAAAGATTTTAGCACCAAGCCCACTTGAGGCTGGAGAGATCTAGGAGTTTTTATTGCTCTGTCAGAGGAGGATTCAGGTGTCAGCAACTCATACTGGGCAGTTCACAAACATTTGTGATTCTAGCTCTAAGAGATTCAGTGTGTCCTTCTAGCCTCAGTAGTTACACAGGTACACATGCAAAAACAAATACAGAGTGTATAAAAGCCTACTTTCTTGCCTATAATGCATGTTCTATTAAGGCCATTAAATTAAAATTCTGCTGAACTTAGAAAAAGACGAGAAACAAAATTCTCTCTCTCTCTCTCTCTCTCTCTCTCTCTCTCTCTCTCTCTCTCTCTCTCTCGTGTGTGTGTGTGTGTGTGTGTGTGTGTGTGTGTGTGTACCCACCGAGGCACACACACACACACACTCGCAGACTTTTTATACATTGGCTTTCTCTGAATATCAAGAGGTAAGTAAGGGAAGCATTCAGAATTTTACCCACTTCTAAAAAAAAACTCAGTACCTTCAACATCTGGATCCTCACATTATATTGAGTTTACATCTTGTCAAGACACAAAAAGTGTTGAAAGATAATGAATACTCTGTTTGATGGGTCAGTCTAAAGAATGTCCTGAAAACACATAACAGAAATTTAGAGTGACATCTAGACTCTTCATTTGTATGAAGCAAATGTCACTAATAGTCTGATTATGTTTCTGGCAGCTAGATATTCTTAATAACTATTCACCTCGTCTCTGGACAGAATTTAAGTCAGAATTCATGACTAATGTATATGGTATGACAGCTAGAAACAAGTAAGATCTTTGTCATCAACTCTTGACCATAACACTACTTCTTGGCTAAGTTATTTTGGCTCCATTAAATAGCCCTGCTTAGTGGTTAAATTTCTGTTCTGTGTCTCCCATGTTATCTAGTGACCTGTAGGGAAAATAAAGCAGATTTGAGACTAGCAGAACGTGTTACCCTGATGTGGGAGATTATGAAATTTGGAGGAAACTGCAAGTGTACTTTGGTAAGTACACTTAGGCTGAAGGAACAAAGGTGCGATTGTAGGCTGACTCCAGAACATTGATCAGAGTGTAGTATGTAGACAGCTTAAATTTCTGTCTCTAAGGAACATCAGAGGCAACAGGAAGTGCCAAACCAGTGACAGAGCAAACTTCTACAATGAGAGAGGTATCTTAAAGTTGGATTATTTATATCTGCAAATTGGAAAATTGCCTAAATTTAAGTCATCCCAGGTAAATAGCAGTTTGGATGTTTATTGTTATTAGAATTATTATATGCTTAATATTAGAAGTCAGGAAATTATTTTGGTTTGAATTTACTGTTTACTACATACATAATGGAAGAATTATAATATGTATACGGCTAATCAACAGACACACTTTAAAATCTTGAAAACATATGTTCAAATAGACTGTCCTCTTCCTGGGAACTAGATAGGGGGTCTTCTTAGGCAGTTATCTGATAATTTACTAGGTAATAAAGGGGAAAAAGTATATTTCTGAAAACTAAATCCATAAATACAGATTTGGTCTAGATATTACATCTCTGTCATATTGGTATTTGCAGGCTGTATGTCCAGCCTTCCTAGGAGTCATTTGAACCAAAAGTCACTCTTAAGGATATCCAAGAATACATACTGTCTTCCTTTAGACAGCCATGAAGGGAACTGTGTTGCTCTGTAATAATTGGACATGTGTTCTCCACTCATCCATATCCAGGTGAAGTGTATTGATATGAAGTCTCATTCTTTTTACTTCTTTTGAGTGTCTCACACGGCAGAGTCACCAACTGACATATGTAACTCAAATGTAACAGGTACCTGTCAATTAGTTGACTTTGCCATAAAAAAAGATAAACAGCACCAGATCTATGTTTTTCATACATTCCTAGTTCATTATTTGGGACAAATCTCAAAACAAAATGCTAGAGTTTAAGGGGAGAAGTAACTGACAAAAAGAAAAAACTCAGGAGGAAGTGAAAGCTGCAGTGGATGGAGAGAGGCAACAGATAGTGAGAGGAAACCATGGGACAGAGCAGTGTGTCTTGGCCCACATCAGGGCCTCTCTTCTAGAACTCTTTATTTTAGGCAACAGTTCCATTAAATGTTGATGATAGGACAGCAAAGAACCAGATTTAAGTTCCAATTCTACATTCACTGTACAGGCTCTGAAATATAAAGATCAAGGTCTTCCATCTGAGCCATAGCAGACATATTCACAGCTGCAAGAGATCACAGACAACTCAAGAAAAAATGGCTTCAGGGTGACCACCTGCACACAATCTCCACTTCTCTGAAAGTCTTCTGCCCAGCTTGATCCATCCCATGACTCTTGACTTGATCTACTTTGGTTTTTTGTTTGTTTGTTTGTTTGTTTGTTTTTGGTTTTGTTTTTAAGTCTGTTCCTTTAGTCTCTTTTCTCTCTTCACTTGAAGGCTGATTTTCACTGTGGGGGTGTTGAAAATTATTTGAGTATAGTCATCTGATCTGTGGAAAGCTGGTTGAGGTAACTCCCTTTAGTGTATCTACTATTGCAAGTAGATTAAAAAAGAGACAAAAGGAAACAAATGGTACAAAGTTATATTCTGGTATGCCATGAGTCAACTCCATGAAGCAGCATTTGAGTTAAAAGAATAGACATGCCAGGCGTGGTGGCGCATGCCTTTAATCCCAGCACTTGGGAGGCAGAGGCAGGCGGATTTCTGAGTTCGAGGCCAGCCTGGTCTACAAAGTGAGTTCCAG
>NC_034604.1:5950505-5988927 GCF_900095145.1 Mus pahari | reverse complement strand
CTGCAACCCTGTAGGTGGAACAACAATATGAACTAACCAGTACTCCCTCAGCTTGTGTCTCTAGCTGCATATGTAGCAGAAGATGGCCTAATCAGCCATCATGGGGAAGAGAGGCCCCTTGGTCTTGTAAACTTTATGACCCAGCATAGGGGAAGGCCAGCGCCAAGAAATAAGAGTGGGCGGGTAGGGGAACAGGGGCAGCGGGAGGGTATGGGGAACTTTCGGGATAGCATTTGAAATGTAAATAAAGAAAATAATAAATAAAAAAATAGCATTTGAAATGTAAATAAAGAAAATATCTAATAAAAAAAAACAAAACAAACAAACTAACTAAAAGAAATACTACTAGGCTATTAAAAATGGATGGAACTTACGAATATCATCCTGAATGAGGTGACTCAGTCACAAAGGAACAAACATGGTATGTACTCACTAATAAGTGGATATTAGCCCAAAAGTTCGGAATACCCCAGATTCAATTCATAGACCATATGAAGCCTAAGAAGAAGGAATACCAAAATGTGGATGCTTCAGTGCTTTTTAGAAGGGTGAAGAAAATTCTCACAGGAGGAAATATGGAGACAAAGTGTGGGTTAGAGACTGAAGGGAAGGCCATCCAGAGACTGTCCCACCTGGGGATCCATTCCATATACAGCCACCAATCCTGGATGCTATTGTGGATGCCAGGAAGTGCTTGCTGATGGAAGCCTGATATGGCTGTCTCCTGAGAGGCTGTGCCAGAGCCTGACAAATACAGAGGTGGAAGGCTACATCCAACCATTTGACTGAGCACTGGGGTCCTAGGTTGGAGAAGGGACTGAAGGACCTGAGTGGGTTTGCAGCCCCATGGAGTGAACACCTCCGTTAACAGGCCAGACCCCTTACCCGCAGAGCTCCCAGGGACTGGACTACCAACCAAAGAGTACGCATGGAGCGACCCATGGCACTGGCCATATATGTGCCTACATGTGTGGCAGAGGATGACCTCGTTGGATATCAATGGAAGGAGAGGTCTTTGGGGCTGAGGGTGTTCGATTCCCCAGTGTAGAGAATTGCCAGGGAGGGAGGATGGGAGTGGGGGAGTTGGGGAGTACCCTCACAGAGGCAGGGGTTTGGGGGATGGGATGGGAGTTTCTGAAGGGAAGACCTGGAAAAGGAAAATCATTTGAAATGTAAATAAAGAAAACATCCAATCAAAAAATTTAAAAAAGTCAATATTGGGTATATAATTTAAAATAAATTTTATTAGTTTAATAAATAATTTTTAAAAAGAGTGAACCACAAAAAAATTAAAATTTTTTTTTTGATTGTAGAGATATACTATTGGGTATTTAAAGAACAGCCCTAAGTGATTTCAGATGTTGTAAGATTGCCAGCACAAACTCATGCTGTTAATGTTCAGGCTTATTAATAATTCACTTTTCTGACGAGTTGGGAGTACAGTGCAAACATAAGTGGTACTATATCATGGAGCTTCAACTCATCCAAAGTTTTAATACAGTATGTATTTCTGCCAACTAGTTATGGCTTTTAAATACCTAAATCTGAACTAAATGCTTGTGTTTTATGTTCAATAACTCACAGATGTATATATCATATTTAGTTTACTTTATAAAAAAAGGCCAAGGAGCTACAAGAGGATCCCAGATCATCACTCCAGAATTCCTGATGACACCATTCTACTAATGTTCATTGGATCTTTTAGAAGCCACAAACTAAACACAAGCCATACTTGAAGTTAGGTGATGTAACCCTTAATGGTGGGACTACAAGGCCACAAATACAGGGAAAGAATAATCATAAAGGAGCTGGGCACAGTTAGCTCTGAGCCAGAAGTGGCTAATACTTTCTGCCTCAACCAGAAGATGCAGTGTGAGGAGCCATCTCCACCTTCTGTCTCCTTTCCTGTTGGTGAGCTATCACATTCACAGCACAGTGCAGAATTCTCTGCTTAAACTTCCACAGTGGGACTTTCTTCCCTGCCATGTGTTACCAACAGGGGTGGAGGACCATGACTGTCATCCCAGACCTCAAGAGGCTGACACAGCAGGACCATGAGTTTGAGGCCAGCCTGGGATATATAGAGAGGTCCTTGTGTGTTTCCTAAAAACTATGAATGCCTTAAGCTTTTCTTTGTTTCCTTCATGTTATTACCCATTAGGGTATATCAGATAATCCAATCTTCAGTGCTTGATATTCATCAGATGGGTGAATGTTCAAAGAACAGAAAATATGGAGCATGTACACATGCAAGCATATATACATGCATGCAAGCAAGCACATGCTAGCAATTCTGCCAGACACACCTGTTAACAAAGCACTCAAGAGAAGGAGGTAGGAGTACATTGCAGTGAGTTTAAGGCCAGCCTGGGCTATGTAGTAAGATACTATCTCAAAAAATAATGGACCCTGATGAACATTACTGAGGATGAGAAGAATTCTCTTTCAGACAAAGATTTCTGAGTCAGAAATATATTTCTTTATAATAAGCATGCCAGACAGAGAAAAGGTTACAAAGGACTGAAAGGTCTGCAGTTTCTTTCTTCCATTGTCTACTGGGGCTGTTTTCATTTTTTCAACACTTACTTGTGAGACAGGTCATCAACTCAAGACTTCAATTATGACGTCCATCCTGTGTCATAAGGACAGCTACTTCTCTCCTTCCTTTTTTCCTTTCATAGAGCAATAGGGTCAATAGATAAAAGCTACACAGTCTGAAAACTTCACATCTAAAATGCTTGGGACAATGAGTGTTTGGGATTAGATTTATCTTTAGATTTATCTTTAGAATTTTGCAGATACTTAATAAGTTATCTTTTTGAATTTTTATTTATTTTTATTTTATGCACATTGGTATGTTTTTGCCTACATGCATGTCTGTGAGGTTGCCAGATCTTGGAGTCACAGACAGTTGTGAGCTGCCCTGTGGGTCCTGGGAATTGAACCAGGGTCCTCTGGAAGAACAGTTATTATTCTTAACCACTGAGCTATTTCTCCAACCCCTTAACAAGTTATCTTAAAGATGGGATCTATGTTCAAACAGTTTACTCATGCTTCAGATGCACGTATACACAGAGCCTAAAGGGAGTCTAAACATGGGAGTTTAAGAGCACCACCTTTTGATGATGACCCCTCACCTAAGGTCATCTATGGAATCTTCTATGTGTGGTGTCATGTCAGTATTCAAGAATTTCCCAATTTTTGAAGACTCTTGCATTTCAGGTTTCTTATATTAGAGATGTTTTGCCATTGCTGGGTGACGGGATAGAGCAATGAGCAATCTTTCACATCTCCAGTGACCCTTCTAGCTATTCCAACATTAGACACTAAACAAGGCAGACAGTCTGCCTCCTTGGACAAATACCTAAGCCTGGCCTAATGAAGCTGCTAGGGAAGTGAATAGAAAAACCCATGTTCAAGTTTATCATCCACTTGAACAGTGGCCCCTTAGCAAGGGAAGTTGAGCTATTAAGTTTGTGGGTTTCTTTCTTTCCTCTTTGCACATACCTCAATCCTATTGGAGATCAAATTTCATTTTGCTTGTGAAATTTGCACCATTCCATTCCAGAGTGACTTCTGTTTCCTCCAAACTCATGGACTGGTATTTATTTATGAGATGCTTCTCTACAATGGTTCTCAACCTTACTTTTATCTATTCCATGTGAGTACATTGTTGCTGTCTTCAGATGCACCAGAAGAGGGCATCAGATCCCATTACAAATGGTTGTGAGCCACCATGTGGTTGCTGGGAATTGAACTCAGGACCTCTGGAAAAGCAGTCAGTGCTCTTAACCCCTGAGTCATCTCTCCAGCCCCTGGTTCTCAACATTCCTAATGCTGTGACCCTTTAATATAGTTCCTCATGTTATGGTGACCCCAACAATAAAATTATTTTTGATGCTACTTCATAACTGTAATTTTGCTACTAACTGTGAACTGTAAATATCTGCTATGCAGGATATCTGCTATGTGACCCCTGTGAAAGGATGGTTTGACCCCTAAAGAATTTGTAACCCACAGGTTGAGAACCACTTCTCTACACAATTCTGAAGAGAGAGACCTCAAAGGAACCAGTCCTGAAAGAGGCTGTTTACTCTAGACATTGACAGAACACACTCTTTACTAACAAACAAGGTTGGCTCACATTTGCATGTGTGCATGTATATACATCATGAACTCTGTGCATGGTCTCTCCCCACTATGTGGAAATTCCTTGAAGGAGAGATTTTTCTGACTGTGAAAACAGTGTGGACTTGTTTATTTAATTGACTTTCATTATTGGAGTTCAACTGTTTAAATTCTTCAAATTTGGAAAGATAGACACACACATTTGCTGACAGCTGGAAACAAAAAACAAAAAAATAAAAAAATAAAAACAAAAAAACAACAAAAACTCCATAGGCTTAATATGAAAGAAAGCAAACCCGTGCCCCCATTTTCACATCTTTTGGTTAGTAAAGTGAAACCACTCTCATGTTTTGTTGTTGCTATTTAAATATCCTCT
This sequence comes from Mus pahari, assembly GCF_900095145.1. Classification (NCBI taxonomy): domain Eukaryota; kingdom Metazoa; phylum Chordata; class Mammalia; order Rodentia; family Muridae; genus Mus; species Mus pahari. The sequence goes on along the minus strand of NC_034604.1, from coordinate 5,984,423 downwards.
TGGATGCCTTTACATTATGGTTAAAAGAGGGCTCTAAATGTGTAGTTGTACTCTGGTTTTAGGGGAATATGTGCTTTTGATCAAGAGCTTTGAGGTGTTCTTGGCTTCAGATGCAAGCCTGCATCTCCTCTGTCTCATGGTACAGGTAAAGGGAGGGAGAACCAGTGGTCTACACAGTGGCTGCTGTAGAGGCAAAGGCTATGGTGGGGAAAAGAAGCCCACGAACAAAGGACAGTGCTCTACAAACTTTGACCAAACATTCTTTTCAGAAGCAAAGTAATGACCAGGCATTCTTCAGAGTGTAGGTATTAATTTTTATAAGCTGTACATAAACACCGGGTTGCTCAGTACAGTAAACTGCATTATGACCTAGGTGTCTCTGAGATGATGATAAACACATTACACTATATTTTGGAGATCACTGACTCACAGGCTGGAATCTATAGTGAGATGCTAACCCAGTCACAAAGAGATAAAAATGCTGATGAAGTTGAAGTTAAACCTAAAACCAATGAAGCTATGCACGTAAAGTTTTTGAGTCTAAATGATAATAGAAAATACAAGAAGTCTCTATGAGGGGCTGGAGAGATGGCTCAGCAGTTATGAGTGCTTTCCGCTCTTGTAGAGATCAGAATTTTGTTCCCAACATGCACATTGATGCTGATTGTAACTTCAGAGACACATATACACAGATAAAAATAAAATCTTTTAAGAAGTATCTGTGAAATTAAATTTTGTGACATGGTATTTCCAGAGATGATTTCTAAGAATATGTCCCAACTTTTTCTGAGGAAAAATGTTTGGGGGAATTACAGGATATAGGAAAGGGGCGGGGTAAGACAAAACCAGAGGAAAACAAAACTATTTTCCTCCTACATAAAAAGAAATTTGGAGCCAAACATAGTGGCACATGCCTTTAATCCTAGCCTTAATACCTTAATCAGGAGGCAGTGGCAGATGAGTCTCTGAGTTCAGGGACAACCTGGTCTACAGAGGGAGTTCCATGATAGTCAGTGTTACACAGAGAAACCCTGACTTGAAAAATCAAATTAAAAAAACCACACAGATGTGTGTATGTGTGTATGCAGATGCACAAAAAAATCTTTTAAAGAATTATTTATTTTATGTATGTGAGTACACTGTCGCTGTCTTCAGACACACCAGAAGAAGGCATCAGATTCCATTACAGATGGTTGTGAGCCACCATGTGGTTGCTGGGAATGGAACTCAGGACCTCTGGAAGAGCAATCACTGCTTTTAACTGCTGAGCCATCTTTCCAGCTCACACAAAATTTTCTTAAAAGTGAAATGTAGAGTTGTCAGAAGCAACATCTCCAAATCATTCCACAGGGTCTGGAAGTTTTGTTGTGAGCTTCAGCTTTCTTAGTGTGGATGACAGGCAACAGGAGTCATGTGTGTAACTTGCTTTCTGACGGGGAATGGAGTGGACTTTGTGTTGGGCTTCTTTTTTTTTTTTTTTTAAGTTTTGCATTTATTCTGTCAGCTTAAGCAACTTCTGTTTATTGAGCAAAGTTTTTTTCTGTTTTATTTTTAAGTGGAGCACAAATCTAATTCCATGGCCTATGACATTCACAGCTCATTAATTATTACTCCCTGAACATGGCTTTCCTGTATGGCATGTAGCACTCTCCAACAGACACAGAATAAAATAATCAAACCTGACCAGGGCAGAACAAAGTGTATGCCATGGAGTACAATAACATGCACTTGTTCTCCCAATGTGGCACAACACACATGTCAGCAGATTCTGTGTACTGCAGGTCTCAGAGAGTCCCCACCCCTGGGGGGAGGGGCGTTGCTCTCCCAGCAGCTGTCCACTGGGGATGCCATCCACATTAAAATTTGACATCATTCATTTTTAGCCCAACTATTCAGAATTATGAATGTCATGTAGTGAACCTAAATTTTATCTTCTTTTGAACTAATAGTTTAATTCACATCTAATCCACACACCATACAATCAATTACTACACATATAAAAAAAAAGTCTATATTCAACTTTAAGACTTCTCTAACATTTGTCTTTTTATTGTTGAAGAAAAGAAATAAAGGGAAGTACAACGCTGCTCCTAGGTGTGGTGGAGGATTCACTGTAGATAAAAGGGAGAGCATGTCAGAGGCAGAGACATCTGGGAGAGCCCAGAGTGGACATGACTCTGAGCCATGCGGGGAGAACAGGAAGGCGAAGGGAGAGGAGAACCAGATATAGCAGTCAGGAGGGCAAAGGGTAAAAAGGGGAGCATAACCAAAATGGCTGGATTATATAGGGAAGAGCCTCTGGGGTAAGGGCAACCCAGCCCCTCAGCTGGAGAGTTGGGAAGGAAGAAGTAGAGGGCAAGGTGTGCCAGCCATACACTGTAACAGGTAGGGACAGAGGGATGCTGGGACAACGTGGTAGCCAGGTCTGCTTTGATATGTTTAGTCGGTACCACAGCCATTTGTCCCAGGGTTTGAGACTTATCAACTGTAGTATGTGATGTGTAAATATTGTGTGTCTCTGTGTGTGTAAATGAATTCATGAAGTAAACAAGAATGAAAAAAAGACTCTGATGTTGTCTCCAGCAACTCTAGTTTTCTGTAAGTTCCATCACTATTTGCCTAGAATATTTTGAAACGCCCACATGGTTTTGTCTCGTTAGAGGAAATGTGGTTGACTTTAACGTACCCTGCAACTTTGTGTCAGCCAAACACTTACACGCTGCACACCACGGAAAACAAACAGAACAGCATGCTTCCTCCACATTTTCCATCTGACTTCTCTCTCACTGGCCCAAATTTTCCCATTTAGCCTTGGAATTTAGATGTCCTAAGGCATACAGATCTATCAATAAGCTTTTGAAAACCATATGTACTTGTCTCTTGATAGTTTATCTGGGCTATAATTTAGATCTGCAATATCCTCTGACGGCCCATGCAGTAAAAGCTTTATCTCCAACCAACAGCACTGTCCAAAGTGGTGGAAGCTTAAGGAGGCAGAGTCTAGGAGTCACTGTTCCTCTCCCCGTCTCCTCTCTTACTTACTTCCTGTCTCTCTCCCATTCCCCCTCCACTCCCCTTTCTCCTCTCTTCCCTCTCCCTACGTCTCTCTGCCTCTAGACTATCATGAGGTAAGAAAAGGACTCCATCATTGTCTCACCACAGGCCCTAGACAACAGGGTCAACTGACTATGAAGCAAAACCTCTGGAACTGTAAGCCACAATGAACCTTTCTTCTTTGTAAGCTGGTTGTTGTAGTTTATTTTGTTATTCTCCTGGAAAGCTGACTTATATGACTTTGGGTGTTCAGTAACATCTTATGATTGTTCCTGGCGATTTATACTGCTTTTCCTCTCTGCTGATAGGTTCTTTTGGGTTTGAGCAATTGGAAATCTCACTCCATATGGCCACTAAATGAGACAGTCACACACTGAATTCCTTTTTAAATCTATTGTGATTTATTCTGTAGCTATTTCATTAATTGAATCTCCTCCAATGAAAGGCCATGCTGCACAGATGGCACAAGCATCCATGCTTTCCCTGGACTTTTGTTACCAACAATTTACCTTTTCTATATGTAACTGAAAGTCAAATGCCTGTACCATCAAAGAATTGCTTATGTTAAAGTGACTCTGCTGTGGGTATGAGCTCATCAGAGCCAATTAGGCATTTCTTTTACCACCACTACCCCCAACATCGTGGCCCTCCTCTGGTTCTCAGGGGCTGGAGAGAAAGCAGTATGATCCACCCTTCTGGAAATGTTAAGCTGAGGCCACCCACATGGGTGTCTTGAATAGAATCTGAATTCTTTGCCAGACCAAGAAAACAGATCCACCAGAGATACTGCAAGAAAAACAGCAGTTCATGGCTCTGTGTGCTGAGAACCTCTTAGTGAGCTACTGTAAAAAGTGGGATGTAAAATGCCCTCTTCTCCTTTATATACATTTGATGTTATCACAAAGAGAACCTGTTTTGGTGTTTGGAATTCTTTAGTAATACACAGCATATGCAAAAGCAAAACTAGGTGAAAGGTCCTGTCCTCTCTTATTCTACTAAATATAACGCTCTGGGATTTTTTCCTACTACAGCAAAATGCACCAAGAATGTAACTGCATGGAAAGAAAAGATATAGTGGTCAGTTTTGTAGAGGTCAGACTGTTTTTGTTTTGTTTTAAAGCCTTTTTCAAAAGCAGTCAACCATCAAAGTACACAGTAACATGATTTGATTTGATTGCTGAGGGTGTCTGATTCTGGGAACAGTGGCATGAAACTATGCATCTAAAGTGCCTGTGGAGAAGTGCAGAGGTACAGAGGTCCTGAGACTGCAATTCTGATGCTTTTCAGCACCCAAGTGGCAGCCACAAAGTTTGTCTTTCTCTCAAGTCAGTCAGGGTCAGAGCTTCTGTGTCAAAAAGATTACTATTTTCCTGTGTTTTCTTTACATATATATGTAAAAACTCCCATTCATGTGTGTGTGTATGCATGTATGTATGTATGTATAGTGTGTGTATATATAGTGTGTGTGTGTGTGTGTGTGTGTGTGTGTGTGTGTGTGTATGTGTGTGTGTGTGTGTAGCAATCTTCTCTAGCCACTTTGCCAACATCATAGAATAAATGTAATTTGGAATTTCCAAACTGAAAGCCAGGGAGGTGGGAACACAGAGATCCATAGTCTAGTACCCTAATTGCTGCGCTAGTGGAGCATAACTGTAACATGACTTACTTGAGTAAACTGTGTGCAAAAGACATAAGATAGTAAGAGCATACTGCCTTCCTAAAGCCAACAAAATCAATCAACATTCCAGTAGGCAACTGGACTCAGCAGGTTACAAAAAATAATAATAATTAAAAAAGAAAGGATGTGATGGTGGAAGGGTAACTGTTGGCGACCCTAGGAATAGGAGAGGGAAGCTGGGATTTGAAGGATCAAGAAACATTGGATATGGTGCTGGAGAGATGGCTCAGTGGGCACAACTACTCTTCCACAGGACCCAAGTTCAAATCCTAGTACCCACATGGTGACTCATAACTGTCTGTAACTCCAAGATCTGACATTCTCATATAGACATACATGTGGACAAAACACCAATGCACATAAAATAAAGGTAAATAGATTAAAGAACAAAACAAAAAAGAAATACTTTAAACATATTGCATACATGTATGAAACTATCAGAAGAATTAACAGAACATGATCCTTTAAAGAATGACTTTCTTTTTTAAAACTCTTCTCTTGGCTTTTTGATGATACGCTCTCCTGATTCTTGTCAAGGTCGTCTTGGTAGAGCTGCCAAAATTAAATGCTGGCAGCTTCCTAGGGAAAGGCCAGAAGACACACAGGTACAGGTGGTCTGTTTGTAGCCAAGTGATACTGTGAGCTACTTTAGGCCCTGACAAGAAGGTCATCATCAGATGCAGTCCCTTGTCCCTGTGCCTGAAAACTGAATCAAAACGAACATTTCTTATAAAGCTTCCTACCTAGGGATTTTGTTATGGTATCAGAAACTAGTATAAGGATTTCTTTTCAGTCATTTCAACTGTCTTCCCACATCTGCCTCTTTCAGGTGGCTGTTGACTCCATCTTCTCTCTCACGTATTCCCAAAAGATATCACATTCTCCCCTAAGTTTTCACTAGTCATACTCTCTCCTCACTTTTCACTCTTGTACACACTCTGACTGCTTTCTGCTCCTACTAATATCAGACTCATCTTGCAGACCATTGGCCAGTTCAATTTATGTGTCAGAATATCTGCGATAGGCTAGTGACAATCTAGAAGGGACATTAGCTCTAATCCCTGAAACTGGAAATGTATTTGGAGAAAGTGTCTCTGCAGACATCATAAAACTAAGGATTGTGAGATGGAGCATCACCCTGGGTTATCTGGTGGGCCCTAAGCAGATAAACTAGTGTCCTTATGAGAGGAGAGGAAGAGGGGGAATCATGCAAACACAGAGGGAAGGACAGTAGGTCCTCAGTGGCAGCTAGTGTAGAGAGAAGCTAGAAGCTGAGGATGCTAGAAGACACCAGGTGCTCAGAGGCAAAGCGCGGATTCTTCCTGAGGCTTCCAGAAAGATCAGCCCTGCTGACTCTTGAATTTGGACCAATGAAACTGAGGTTGTACTTCTGGCTTCCAGAACTGTGTACATACTACTGAGCTTATGGTGACTTTGTAACAAAAGCCATAATAAAATAATATAATGTAACATTCACATACTTAGCAGTGAAAAAGCACCATGAACAACAGAAAGCCAACCACCCCTCAGGGGTCATGGCAGCTATAACTGAAAAGGTATTGGCAGGATTGAGAACGTCTGAGCCTGTGAACCTTGGTGGTTTGTGGCAATTTTTGAGTATTGTAGACTCCACAATACTCAGCACCAGAATCATTCCATTTGATGTTAGTGGTATCTTGCTCCTGGAAGATGGTGATGGGCTTCCCGTTGATGACAAGCTTCCCATTCTCAGCCTTGACTGTGCCGTTGAATTTGCCATGGGTAGAGTTATACTGGAACATGCAGACCACGTAGCTGAGGTCAATGAAGGGGTTGCTGATGGCAACAATCTCCACTTTGCCAAGTGGAAAGCAGATGGTAGTCCTGGTAACCAGGCACCCAATATGGCCAAATCTGTTCACACCTACCTTGACCATTTTGTCTACCAGACGAGGCTGGCATTGCACAAGAAGATGCGGCTGTCTCTGAACAGGGAGGAGCAGAGAGCCTATATGCTTTTAGTTAAAGAAAAATTACATCATAGAGGGAAGGTCACCTTGATCCTGTGACCCATGTTGACTTTTTCTCACCTAAGAATTTATAATTGTGTACTACACCTAATTATCTGCTTTATACTAACTTATTCTTACCTCCTTTAAAAATGATATTATCTCCAACATAGATTATATGTTGCTTGAGAAAAAAAGTCAAAGTCTCCTTAAATGTCCTGAGTTTGTATGATCAAGCATTAAGCAGAATAGGTGTTAAGTAAACTGTTGGCATCAATGATTACCTATGAACTGTAAACTGTTGGCATCAATGATTACCTATGAACTGTTAGAAGAAACTTTGAATTATTACTGTTCTGTTGAATATTTGTGATTTGAAGTAAATAAGATCTTAGGTTGTAAAATCAGACAGACTTGGTTTCTATTTTCTTCTCCCTGTTGGCCTGTAGACAATTTATGGAGGTCTTTACACCTCAGTTTCTTCATCAATCAAATGGAACACTTCCCATATTCGACCATCTTTTATAAGATTATAGTAAGAATTAATGGAGATATAGGTCACATACCACAAAATGCTTAAACTTGCACTAACCAATGGCTATTGTCATCACTATTGTGTGTGTGTGTGTGTGTGTGTGTGTGTGTGTGTGTGCAATGAAAGATATGTATGTAAAAGATAGAGTCAAAATCAGTTATCTGTCTGCACTACTCTCTGCCTTAGTTTTCTCAGGCATAGTTTTACACAGATTCTGGAGTCCTTTGGTTTATATAAAATAGCTGGACAGCAGGTTCCAGGGAGGGGTTTTCCTATTTCTGATTCTGTAGGACTTACTGGGTTGCACTCCCAGCAGCAATGGAGGAGTGTTCCCCCTTGCTCACTAGCATGAGCTGTCACTTATGTTTTTGGTCTTCACATACTGACAGGTATAAGACAGATCTCAGAGTCATCTTGATTTGCACTACCCCGAGGTAAGGATGTTGAACATTTTTTTAAATGCTTCTCAGCCATTTGAGATTCCTCTGTTGAAGATTCTGTTTAGGTTTGTGTCCTATGTTTTTTTTTTTTTAAATTGGATTATTTGGTTTGTGTGTATGATATCTACTTTCTTGAATTCTTTTATATTTTGCATATTAGACATCTGTCAGGTGCCCATTCTGTAGGCTGCTGCTATGTTCCACTGATGGTGTCTTTGCCTTGCAGAAGCTTTTTGGTTTCATGAGGATCCATTAATTAATTGTACATCTTAGTACCTGTACTATTGTTGTTTCTGTTCAGGAATATGTCTCCTGTGCCAATGTGTCTAAAACTATTCCCCATTTCTTTTCTATCAGGTTCAGTGTGTCTGGTTTTATGTTGAGGTCTTTGATCCATTTGGACTTGAGTTTTGTGTTGGGTGATACAGCTGGATCCATTTGCATTCTTCTCCATGCATACATCTAGTTTAAAAAGCATCATTTGCTGAAGATGCTTTCTTTTTACCATTGTATATTTCTTTGTCAAAAACCAGGTGTCCACAGATGTGTAGATTTACAGCTGGGTCTTTGTTTCAATTTCATTGATCAACCTATTTTTATGCCAATGTCATATGGCTTTTATTACTAGAGCTCTGTAGTATAGTATTGCTTGAAATCAGGGATGATGATACCTCTGGAAGTTCTTTTATTTTACAGGATTGTTTATAGCCTCTCTCTCTCCCTCTTCCTTTCCCTCTCTCTCTTTCCCATGTAATGTTGGGTATTGCTCTTTCAAGGTGTGTAAAAAATTGTGTGGAACTTTTGGTGGGTATTGTGTTCAATCTGTAATTGCCTTTGGTAGAATGGACATTTTTACTATGCTAATCCTACCAATCCATGGCTGTAAAAGATCTATCTTCTGATATCTTCTTCAATTTCTATATTCAAAGACTTGAAGTTAATGAGATACAGGTCTTTTACTTGCTTGGTTAGTTACCTCAAGATATTTCAGATATCAAGATATTTGTGGCTATTGTGGGGTGTATTGTTTCTCTGATTTTTTTTTTTTTTTTTTTTTTTTAGTTAATCTTGTATCAAGCCACTTCACTGAAGGCGTTTATTAGCTGTAGGAATTTCCTGATAGAATTTGGGGGATTACTTATGTATATTATATCATCTACAAATAATGATACTTTGACTTCTTCCTTTCCAATTTGTAGTCCCTTGATCTCCTTTAGTTGTTTTATTGCTCTAGATAGAACTTCAAGTACTATATTGAATGGATACAGAAAGAGAGGGAGCCTTGTCTTGTTCCTGATTTTACTGGAATTGCTTTGAGTTTCTCTCCATTTAATTTGATGACCAGTACAGGCTTGCTGTACACTGCCTTATTATGCTTATGGATGTCCCTTATGTCCCTGGCCTCTCTAACACACTCAGCATGGAGGGGTGCTGGACTTTGTCAAAGGTTTTTTCAGTATCTAATAAGATGTTCGTGTCATTTTTGTTTGTTTATATAGTGGATTACATTGAGAGATTTTCGTATGTTGAACCATTCCAGCATCTCTGAGATGGAGCCTATTTGATGGTGAAACACCTTTTTGATCTGTTTTTTTGATCCAGGTTGTGAGTACTTTATTGAGAAGGTTTGTGTCAATGTACATGAGGGAAATAGTCTATAATTCTCTTTCTTTGTTGAATCTTTGTATGGTTTGGGTATCAGGGTGACAGGTCTCATAAAATAAATTCGGCAAGGCTCCTTCTGTTTTTGTCTTGTATGATAATTTTTGCTATTAGCTCTTCTGTGAAAGACTGGTAGAACTCTGTGCTAAAACTGTCTCTGGGCTTTTTTTGGGGGGGTGGGGGTTGGGAGACTTAGTGACTGCTTCTATTTCCTTGGGGATTATCTGTTTAAATTGTTAATCAGATCTTGGTTTCTACCAAGAACATTGCCCATTTAGTGTAGATGTTTTTTAATTTTGTGGAGTACAGGTTTTTGAAGTGTGACCTAATGACTCTTTGGAGTTTCTAGGTGTCTGTTGTTATATTCCCCTTTTCATTGCTGATTTTGTTAATTTGGATATTCTCTCTGTGTCTTTTAGTTTGTATAAAAGTTTGTCTATGGCCTGGTGTGGTGGCACACGCCTTTAATCCCAGCACTCGGAAGGCAGAGGCAGGNGGATTTCTGAGTTNGAGGGCAGCCTGGTCTACAGAGTGAGTTCCAGGACAGCCAAGGCTACACAGAGAAACCCTGTCTCCAAAAAAAAAAAAAAAAAAAAAAAAAAAAAAAAAAAATTGTCTATGAAGAAGAAACAGATTTTTTTTTCATTAATTCTTTGTATTATTCTTTTTGTTCCTAACTGATTTTAGTCCTAACTTTGATTATTTCCTTATGTCTACTCCTTTTGCTTCTTTTTGTTCTAGAGCTTTAAGGAGTGCTGCTAGGTTGCTAGTATAAGATCTCTCCTGTTTCTGTATGAATACATCTAGTGCTATGAACTTCCTCTCAACAGCACCTTCATTGTGTCACATTAGTTTGGGTATGCTGGGCATTCACTGAATTCTAGAAATAGGAAGTCTTTAATTTCTCTCTTATGTCTGCTCTGACACAGTTTTCATTCTGTTGTTTAGTTTCCATGAGTTTGGTTTTTTGTTGTTTCTGTTGTTGAAATCCATCTTTAATCTGAGGTGTTCTGAAAGGATGGGGGGAGGGTATTTGAATTTTCTTGTATCTGTTGAAACTTGTGTATACGGTCAATTTTGGAGAAAGTTCCATGAGGCAGCACAGTATATTTTAAATGACGTGTCACTTAAGCATATCAGGCACAGTTCAGACAGAGTGTGAAATCAGACCATATGTTGGTACTACACAGCACGTGGCTGGAGCCTGGCAGGCTTAGAACCTACTTGCAGTTCATTATATGGAGCATTTTACTACATTTCTACATTGAACGTAGGAACTGAATTGAGAAAAACCATCTGATTTCTCGGGAGGTAAAAATGACAACATTAAAGTCTGACGGTATGGCAGCAGTGCCTACTTTGAGATCCTCCCTTCTCTGGTTATTTTTTTAAGATAAGGTCTCAGAATCCAAACTAGCATTGAACTCCTGTTCCTCTTTCTTCCACCTCCTAAGTGCTAGGCTCACAGGCATGTACTTCCCCACCAAGCTGGATTTCTCAATGAAGACTGGAATCTGGTTTTGGCATTATGCTCTCCTTAAGAGTCTAAACAATACAGCATGCTGTTAATTTTTGTTCTGCACACGTATCAGTTCTTCCAACTTCATATAAAATCCAAACCTCTTGCTGGACTGGGTTCCAGAAAGCACCAAGGAGTTGGGACCAATCATGAGAGAGACTTGAGGTCATAAATCAAGGGCTACATAGATAAACCGCTTGATGCAGGGAAAGAAAAGCCCTGTATCAAGCCCTGTATCACCCTCAAGAGAAGCACACACTTGGTAGGCTCTCTCTCCTGTGCCAGGTCCACAAGAGTGACTTCAGAGTTAGCAACAGCTTGTTCTTTACTCTCTATGGAGCCTCTTCAACACCTCTGTGTAAGAAATTCACAAACCCACTTTGGGTTAAACACTCTAAAAAGCTTACTGGAAACCCACTGGCAGCTGATGCTATTTCTGTGAATAGTCAATGTCATTTGCAAGGTTTCCAAAAAGTGCATTTTCTCCTCCAACAAACAGCAGTGTGCTAAGTTGTGGACCTCTGGCAACAGGGACACCTTGCTGCTCTGCATCTGGGGAGATATAGCACATGTGAATCAAAAGCTGTTTGGAGGACTGTCCTCAGAGCAAAAGTACTATACAAGTGGTAGGACAAAGCTAGACAGGCACAGCCACATACCCACATTCCCTAGCTCCACAGCTTCAGCTAGGGCTTCCCAGCTTCAAAGTCTTAGAGAGTTCGCTGCTTTCCTGAAGTGTTTTCATAGCTATTTGTTAGGATGGTGATTTTTTTGCATTCCTGTGAGGTTTTGCCTTGGCAGAGTCCTGTGCAGCTAGGTAACCACTCTCCCTCTTATTTCATCTTAATTAGATTACCCAGAACCTTGTGAATGACACGGAGAGGCCTACAGATCTGCAGACAGGGAGCAGCTTACCCTGTAAACAAATAGGTATGCTGGAGTTCTGGAAGCTGGCTATGTAAATGGGAATGTGGCCTCCAAAGCCAGCAGTCCTTGGCCTGCTGACACAGCTGCACACAGTACCAGCTTGCTGGAGCTTGGAAGGATATCCAGTTACGGTGAAGAAACCATAACAAAGACAGGAAACAGATCAGCAGACTCTGGATTTAACACCCTCCCTGGGGAACTCGCTGATTCCTAGGCTGCAGATGTTTGTAGCCCTGCCTTGAAGAATGTCCTGTCACATGTTGGGGCAGAGGAAGAAGAGTACAGTATCTACGCAAGGCAAACTTGGGTAGAAAATGGACCACAACTGTGTTAATTAGAGTCCTTTATAAGAAAAGGGATAGAAAGGGCAGAAGAGATGGCTTGGTGGTTGAGAGCATGTGCTATACTTGAAAAGAACTGAGTTTAGTTCCCAGCACCCACACTGCACTAGGTGGCTCAACTACCTCTCATTCCAGCTCCAAAGAATTAAGTAATCTGTTGCCCTCTTCTGGCCTCCAGGGTTTCCTGTGCACATGTATTTGTGTATGTAACACACACACACACACACATAAACACACACTCACACACAGGATTTGAGAGAAATACAAAAAAAAATTTTTTTTAAAGAGTTCCCTATCTTATAAGGAAAGGACTAGAAACGTGTCCACCAGGACCCCATTCTTGCTAACTTAAAATGAGGTATGAATGGCACCTCTTAGACTCTCCATTAAGGGGATTCTCAGCTGGCTCCTACTTCATGATAGCCACCGTATTCTCTCTGTCATTGAACAGGACCAAGCCTTCTTCAGTGAGCATTGCTGAACATCACTGCCAATAAAGACTGCATCCTTGACTGTTCCAGATATAGGGGATGGCATATCTCATTGGCAGGATATGGATCTTTTTTTCTCTAGTTACAGCAAGTTCACAAAATTGGAGATTTTTAAATTCTTTTGACTGAGTCACATAAATACGCCTAGTTCTACATAAAGCTGTAGTTTGCTAGAGGCATTGTGTTTTCTTTGTGGTAGAGGGATCAGTAGGCCCAGCCATAGAAAACTTCGGGCCCATGGAAGGACCTAAGTTTAGAATAGCCCCAAGCCCAAACCTTCGAAAGAGAAACCCATTAAGCTTGCTGATGATCTTTGTGTTCCTATCTGCAGTCATTTTACTATTTTCTCTATCAACTGAGTAATTTTAATTTAAGAAAGCTCTCAGTTTACCTCGATCAGCTAATTTAGGATGTTCCATGTCTCCTGTTAGTCAAAGTATGATCTTGTCTGCTGCTACTGAATAAGCCTCCTGTAGGAATAGGCCTGGGCTTCTGGTAATTGTGAAGAATTTTTTTTCTCCAATGAGCTTGGGTGGGCTGAGGAGGCAGAAGTGATAGATGGCTGCCAGGAATGATGGGCAAGCCTTCTCTCCTGCCACAGGCATGGGGCCCACTATTCCAGCAGTATACACAACTTTCCTGAGACTGGCCTTCACTGGGGTGAATTAGCACTAGCCCAGGCCCTAAGAACCAATGATGACAAACAAAGAGCAATTGCCTTTGCTGGACACGTCCACCCACTGAAAGCCTTTCATCTTGGGTGCCCTCTGTTTCACAAGTTTGTCCATCTGGTCATACCCCAAGATGAAGTAACCTCAGTTTCCACACTGTTCACCACCATACTTGGTGATTTTCTGCACTCTAAGGAGGTATTCTGACTGATTCAGGACAGAGTAGGTCTTCTGTGTGGGTAGAAAAACCTCTCTTGGTCTTAGTATTAGAAGGATCCCAAGCTGTGAGTGGGGGCATAAGCCTGTAATTCCAGACTGAGCTCCATAGTAAGGTTGAAGCCTGCTTGTACTATGTAAGACCCTATATATCAAAACCAACCAAACAAAAAGTATCTGAAAGGTGCCAACAGGCTTTCTCTGTCAGTCAGCCTGCTATAAAGCTGACAAGGCATTTGTCCTGTATCCTATGAAGTTAATATTGCCCCATTGCAAGTCCTCCATGTGCAAACATGGCCACTTGTAAGAGTCAGCATGCACAGAACCTGGCATTCTCTCATGGATAGATTTATATGTAAAACCAGACAGCTTTCCTTACTAAGAGAGCTTGAAGGAGGGAAAGGGAAAGCACAGGTGGGATGCAATTTGCAAAATGTTTATATATGGTCAAAGTATCTCTCTTAGAATTCCTGTATAGAAAGAGACTCCCCATGATGAGGTATGATGATGGAAGAAATCATCTGACTGGTGATTAGAGTGTCCTAGGAGCTGTTTAGAGGTAGTTAATCTCACAGCAGGGGGCAAGAGCAGGGCAGGATAGTACTGACTCCTGGAGGTTTTAAGAAGATCAGAAGGGGCAGGCATATGCATGTACAAGCAAGAAAACTATCAACTTCAGACTTAGAGAACTATGCACAACATTAATCTCTTTCTGTATAAGACACCCATCCTCAAGTCTTTTACTATAATACAAAAAAGAAAAGAAATAAAGAAAAAAAAGGGAAGAAGACTACAACAGGGCCATTTTTCTCAAAACTCCACTAGGGCCTAGATCTCAGCACATCAAAGATAGCAAATAAGTCCTCTGCATGCTAGAATGTTATTATCTAACTTTCTTGCAGAAGCTTCTATAAGGGACACAGAGTCAAGGGTAGATAGAATTTCCTGCCTTTCCCATGTGTCTAAACCCTAAGGTCTGAGTGGAATCGAGAAAGAAATAGAAACGCCGTCTTCCTAAAGGTGTACCATCGCTCCTAATGGTGGTAACACATTTTCACATGCATTAGTTTATTAAGATTGCCCTGTATCTCAGCTATGCCATTTCTAGTACACAATGACCTCTAGGGACTCACCAGGGAGACATCCCTGCTCCTCCTTTAAAATAAGCAAATGACATAAAATACCGGTTAGCTTGCCAAATTCTTATGAACCCAACTAGAGAAAGAAGAAAAAGACTGCAATTAGGACTGAACTGTAAGCACAGTGCTGCAGCATCAGTGAGCTGGAAAAGATGCTTTTTACAGGAGATGTCCTTTACATGCACATGAAGTCCCTTTGCTGTCACCTATGAGTAAAAATCTTGGCTGCCTCGTTTCTACTTTTGTTTTCTTCTGTTGTGGTAACTTGGATAAGCCACCAGAGAGACCCAGATTCTTCATTTACTATATGTCTAGGGTTTCATGGGCTCCGTTTCATCTTGAGAGTCCCGCTTAGGTCCAACCCCAGGTTTAAATTTATGTATCAGTGATGAAGTCCCAGCCAAGAGGAAGAGGTTTGTCTTCCCAACTAAACAGAATTCAGGAATGTATCCATCATAAGATCGTGAGTCAAGCTAAATTATGTTACTTGGGGATATTGCCAAAGAATGGGTCTGCTCTGTTTTGAATCAAGCAACCACTAGTGAAAGCCTTGTGTCAGGCTACTTAGGATTAAATACACCAGCTCATAGCATGAATCGTACAATGGACCACTGCCAAGTAAGAAATACTGTTGCCCTATTTTTTCACAACCCAAATACAGACCCTCCATGGTAAGTGTGGTAATCTACCCAGGGTCAACCCTGCCTGGAATCAGGCAGTCTTCACACACTGGCTAAAGAATGGCGTGCAGAACAAGGCCCCCGCGGTCTCCTCAGTTCTTGCCCATACATGCTCCCTCACTTTCTTTTGGGTTCATTGTTACTTCCTGAGTTATGCCACAGAGAGGGGATGGTTCCACAGACAGCTTTACAGTAATAGAAATATAGGATACTAGGGGAAAAGAACCCATGAACACTGTATTCAACCAGCACAGGACCTTAACTTGGCATCTTGATAGGCACGTTTCTATTTGGTGAAACGTCTTACCCTGTTTGGCAGGTCTACTGGCTAGTTTTATGTCTTCTTGACAAAAGCTAGAGTAATTTTGGAAGAGGGAACCCCAACTGAGAAAAATGACATTGTAAGACTGACTTGTAGGCAAGCTGCGGTGCATTTTCCTAATTGATGTGGAACGAGTCTGCTCACTGTGGCAGTGCCACCCTGGTGCTGGTTGCTGTAAGAAAGCATACTGTGCAAGGCATAAGGAGTAAGCTAGCAAGCAGCATCCTCCCATAACCTCAGCATCAGTTCCTGCCTCCTGATTCCTGCCTTGAGTTCCTGCCCTAGCCTCCCTTTATGATGACTGTGATAGAGAGTTATGGCAGAATAAACCCTTTCCTCCCTAAGTTGTTTACAGTCATGGTGTTTTTCACTGCAAATGAAACCCTGGCTAGGGCATCAGGTGGTGAGTGGATGTTGTGAAGGGTTCGGAGTCTACCAAGACACCACTCTACAGCCAATTAGCAGTCCTTTTTCCTTTTTAAGGTTAATCCCCCCCTCCAAGAATAACTTATTATTTTTTTATGAGTATGGTGATTTTTCTATGTATGTGTCTGCACACCAGAAGAGGATATCAGATCCCATAATAGGCAGTGGTGAGCCATCATATTAGGTGCAAGGAGTTGAACCCATGACCTCTATAAGAGCAGCTGATGATCTTAACCAAACAACTGCTAAGCCATCTCTCTAGCCCCCCCCCCAAGTACTAGCTTTACTTTGATTCTCACTCAGGGAACAAAGATTCCTGGCCTTTCTTCAGTGATAGCAAACAACCAACAAAACAAAACTAACAAAAAACCCTGACAATTATCTTGAGGTTGCCCAAAGATAATTACATTAACTAACTTTTTTTTTCCTCTTCTAGTAGCTCAAAATAGAGGTGCTGGGGTTAGAGACACGGCTCAAGTTGTTATGAGTACTTACTGCTTGTCTAGAGGACCAGAGTTCAGTTCCCATGTTGGATAGCTCACAACTGTTTATAACTCTTAACTCCAAGGGCTCCAATGCCCTCTTTTGAATTTTGTGGATATTTACACACACACACACACACACACACACACACACACACACACACACACCAAATAAAAGCTTCCATTGTAGCTCTGTTTTAGTTAACTTACATAATTTCTGTACTGTAACAAAACAAGTTAGACCTATTCCCCACCCCTTTTGGTGTAAAAAGAATGGGTCACACAATTTAAAAACAAAGCATTGTGCCCTCTCAGAAATATTTTGGAATTTCCTCAAGTGTAAATACAATTATACAGCATAGAAGCTCCATTCTAAAGTACCTACCCAAGAGAAATGAAAACATGTTCACACAAAAACATATATACAAATAACAGTAACAGTCAAGAGGAACAAAATCCATGTGGTTCTCAGATGATAATTAATGAAACATGGTATAACTACACCATAGAATATTATTTAGTAATAAAAAATGAAGTCGTCATACATACTACAACATGAATAAACCTTAAAGAAACAAACTCAGTGAAGTTAATTGGACACAGAGACAACCAATTCTATGCTTGCATGTCTATGAAAAATGCCCAGACAGGCAAATTCATTCAGTCAGAAATCAGTTTAGTGGTTCCGAAGAGTGAGGATTAAAGGAACTGAAGGGAAACTGGGAAGGGTGGAGGTGTTGCTAGAGTCATAAAAATATTCTGAATTGCTTATATGAGTGACTGAATAAATCTGAATAGACTGGAAGGAAGGGACTGAATGGCAAAGTTATAAAATGACGAAGATTCGCACTGCCATCTGAGCCCCTACAATACTTTATATGTTCAGGCTTCTGGGACTATGAGGTTGGCCATGTGACAGATGACTATTTAGATCTTGAGACCTGCATGCTGCATTGATAGTAGAAGACAAAGCAAAGCAAGGGAACCCAACTCCCTCTTAATTTCTCCCTACCTATGCTGACTTCCTCAGATGAAGCCTCCTCAGGAGCAACAATCAAAGAGCCAAATCTTCTGGTAGCTGTCTCTCAGGAGGGAGGGGTGGGTGGGGGAAATGAGGGAAAGGTCCAAGGCCTGAAGGGCCAGGCTCAAACCTAAAGGACTTCTTTGTTCCTGCCATCTTAACTGGCTAGCAAGTCTCCTTTACTTCAAAGCAGCCTTCAGGGTAGGCTGTTCCACAGAGCAATTTATTTCAGCAGCTTAGTTGGAAGTGGGTGCTTGGGGTGTTGCTCAGAGGTACAATACATGGTTTAGTATATGTAAGGTCTCTAGCATGATCAAATAGTAAATGAAAAATATTTCTCATATGTACCTTGCTATAAATTACTGCATTAAAGATATATGTAGCAACAATTGACCAGACCAAAAGATGTACATTAAAATCAAGAAATAAACTACATGTGGGAGAATAATCACCTCAACGAAGTGAAGGGTGGATGCTATACACCACTGAATATTGCCAACAGGGACTGCACATAGCTCATTTTGCAGGGCAGGGAATTCTGTTTCATGAGCTCTCTACTACTGGCCTAGGGTCTTAGAGGACAAATGTTATCAGTTACCAGGGAGTTGATGACATGGACATCACAGAGTCACATAGTAACAGACCCTGCAAGTAACGTCTTTCGTCTCTCTCTTTTCGTTCCTGTCTTCACATGTCCATCATCAGCTTATTCACCCATTCATACCGTGTTCTCTGCCCATCAGCTCCCATTTCTACCCACTGGTATTCCCATTTCTGGATAGTAGTCACCCCACATCTGCTGCCACAGACTATTCCCTAAAAATCCTTTCAGAGATCAGTCATCTTATTGGATGTAATGGAATCAAAATCTTTTCATCCATTTTCTGGGTTCCCACACTGGCCCCTACTTGGAGTCTTTGGCTTCACCCCTGCATGTCTCCCAAGCTAACTCCTGCCTCTGTGGCCTTAACCAACAGCTGGGCTACTGTAGCCTCTCCTTTCCCTTTTCTGATTTCCTCTTATCTGAATTCACCTTCACTCCAGAACTCTACTAACAAACTAACTTATTTCATGTGAATAACCCAGGTTCTCTGAACTTGTTTGGACTATTTTTCAGAATTTACTATTTACTATTCTGAACTCCACACAGCACCTCGTACACGACTGGTCGCTAATAAGTGCAGCATTCCATGTTATCATATGATGTTGGCCAGGAGAACGGTGTGAGTGTGTTTCCCTTTCATGTACATACCCCAGTTTATTTTCCCTTGAAAACAGGTTGGTTGCTCTTCCATGATCACAGGAGGGCATAGGTTCTGTGGCACCCTGAAGATACAAAGTCTACAGATGCTCAAGTCACTCATACAAAACCGGAAAGTGTTTGAATTACAACCCTTCCTCACAGTATGAACCATCCCTACTATGTGATCATTTGTGATATCTACTATGAGATAAGTGCTCGTAAAGGTTTAGAGAACGGCCCATCTATATGAGATCAGAACAGATGTTATTTTTTTCCACAACATTTTTTTCTATCCATTCTGGTTGAACTGGGGCCCAGAACTTGCAGATATGAGATATATGAGGCCCAGTGGACTTATTGGTTACTGGTGTTGTTCCCAAAGTTTCAATATTTCTCCTTTTGTCCTGTTTGGGAAATTTACTAGAGTTAATGTCCCCATCCTCTCCCTTGCTTTCTCTCCACCTCTTTACTTCAGATTCGTATTCATCAATAATGTTTCCACTAGTCTTCAAACCACAGTAGTTATGTTGACCCTGATGCTATGGAAGCTGCCGGTGTAGCCCAGCAGTAGAGTGTGCTTGGTGTGCCCAAAGCCCTCACTTCACTCTCCCTCAAAAGACATTCATTTTTAAGTTAAAAAAATTAGACCATTCTTTGTGTTTGTGGGGAGTACATGATATGGCATCCATGTGGAGATTTTGTGGATTCTCTGTATCTCCACCATGTTAGATCCTAGGGATCAAACTCAGGTCACCAGGCTGGCTGTCAAGTAAGTGCCTTTAACCACTGAGCAATCTCACCAGAAATAAAAGTCAATACAAATAAAACATGTTTTGAATGAAGAGGACAGCTTAGAACGATCATCTCAAATATTAGAGACTATAAAACATCCCGAGTCTCTGCAGGCACCGAAGTAGCCAGGGCTCTATTAGAACGTCTACAGACCTTACAACCTCTCTCAGCTCCCTGACAAGTCCACAATCTTTCACCCTGTACAGCACACGGAAGAATTGCTCTTCCCACCAAAAGTGACTCATGAAAAATAACTATTCAAGTAAAAACGAGAAGCTTGTATCAACCAGGGCCAAATGCCAGCATGCAAAACTATAAAAGGATAAAAATGAAGCGTTGGTAGGAGCAGAAAGTAATGACTCAGAAGAGAACAGTTTCACAATAGTTCATGTGGCAAGAACTGCAGCCACTGATACTTACGACTTTCTCTTTTAGTTCCTCTTCTCTCTCTCTCTCTCTCTCTCTCTCTCTCTCTCTCTCTCTCTCTCTCTCTCTCTCTCTGTGTCTGTCTCTGTCTCACACACACCTTGAAAAATCTGCTTAAAAGAGCAGACAATATTAAGCTCCTGAAAACAAAATGACGCCGATTCAATGTTTTGTTCCTCCATCACCTGGTCCTTGTTTANCACTGATACTTACGACTTTCTCTTTTAGTTCCTCCTCTCTCTCTCTCTCTCTCTCTCTCTCTCTCTCTCTCTCACACACACACACACACACACACACACACACACACACACACACACACCTCTAAAAATCTGCTTAAAAGAGCAGACAATATTAAGCTCCTGAAAACAAAATGACGCCGATTCAATGTTTTGTTCCTCCATCACCTGGTCCTTGTTTAAGGCATTCTCTTCTTACACACTAATGCAAGGCGTGTGCTCTGAGGGTTTACCTTCTAATACAACACTTCTGTTTTGAGAGTTTGACACTTTCTAGCACCATTTCTAGAACAATTACAATTTCCAAGCCAATTCATAACGATTTTGTGAATAAAGTGAATTTTTAAGTGCACTGTATAAAACATGATCTTTTGCTGGGCATGGTACGCCTCTGTCACCTCAATACTAAGGAAATAGAGGCAAGAGAATCAAGAATTCAAGGCCATTTTCAGCTACCTTGGGCTAAAAGCTAGCCTAGGCTATCCTACACCACGTGAAACCTAGTCTCAAAGATAAAGATAATTTTACAAATATAAAAAATTATAAAGTACTTGTTTATAATGAAACTGTTCTATACTGATCATTGCATGGTGTGGCATTAAATTCTAAATATGGTGATCATATTATGTGTTACAGTTATAACTAATAGTGGCCAGAGGATTTTAATCCCTCTATCACAGATTAGTCACTAAGAGTCAAGCTAAGCACAACTAAGCCATTGCTCATACTTGAGTTCACTGCTCTACAGAGCAGTGGAACAGCTAAAGGAAGCATCCTTAGCCCTTTCCAGGAGAACTCCTCTGCTCTCCACAAGGTGGCACAGAAACAGTGACTTCTCGGTGGCCACTAGCACTATTACAGTGACCTTGTGACCACTGCCACAGCTCTTTCTAACACAAAACACCGCTCTAAGCATCACCACAGATGCCACAGTCAGCAGAGGGGCTATCTCATTCAAGGCTCTATCTCATTCAAGGCTAGCCTGCTGCCTTCTGGTAATCTAGAAACTGCAGGCCGTCTGGCACCATCTTCTATGTTAAGTCTTAGCCAAGATGCTATTCCAAGGCCCCACGGAAGCTGCTCAGATCTCTTAGCACACTCCCTTCCTTCAAAAGCACTGCATGACGACTCAGGGAGAGAGATCAGTTTCACAATATTTTGTCTCCACCAAGCCTTTAAATTGAAAATATTAAATTAAAAAGACCCCGCTGTGAAGCAAACATCTTTAATACTATATCAACAAACCATGGCCATAATGCAGGGTAGAGAATGCTGGGGTAGGACAGTGCGGCTTGGTTGGAAGGAAGAAATACAAATATATGTGAAGCAAGGATCAAAGCACCAGGCAAGAGTGCTCAGAACAGTGACAGCTTTCTGTACAGCCACAGTTTACTGCAGATCTATCCCATGTATCGTGGGTAGGTTTTCTCATTATCATGCTGGCCGCATGAGGTACTCCTGTCATTTCCATTTCACAGATGAACAAAGTAAGGCAGAGAGCAGATGATGACTTGCAGGTAAGGGGCAAAGCTGGCATAAAAAGGGTGATCTGCTCTAAAGTCTGGCCTCCTGACCCCAAGGACACCAGAGGCAGGCACAGTGATAGAGAAAGAGTCACTCTAGTTCATAACTTCACTGAAGGCTACGTCTACAGCCCAAGGTGGTTCTCTCCTCAGGACAAGCAGCCCAAACCCTTTAAGGGAAGTTTCAGGGCTCATCTGGTTCCATGTGCTTAGAGTCACTACCTACCAAATAACTCTTTCCCACCCTGCACTCCACAACCAGTTGCTGGAAACAACCTAATATCCTCATGCTCTTTTGGTAGAAAAACAACTGAGAAGATGTTTTCCCAGTAATACTTCCCAAAATAAAAACAAAACCGTGTTTGACGTCAACTTAATTGTTGGAAAAACAATTATTCCCCCTCTTCTTCCACGCTTCCCTGGGATTCATCAGTGAACA
Source organism: Mus pahari (assembly GCF_900095145.1). Classification (NCBI taxonomy): domain Eukaryota; kingdom Metazoa; phylum Chordata; class Mammalia; order Rodentia; family Muridae; genus Mus; species Mus pahari. Next base: position 5,962,172 of record NC_034604.1, on the reverse strand, counting down.
AAAACTGGGGTTGGGGTGTGAGGCCTGAGAGTGGTTGGAAATCTTAGGGCCCATCCCTCCACAGACGATGACAGAGAATACCACAAGTAAAGCCAGGGGTAAAGGGTGGGGGAGCCCACCTGCCCATATCATTATTACTCACCCCCAGAATCTTGGGGTGCTCCATGAAGGAACATGGGTCTTTGAAGTCAGATGCTCCCTCTCCTTTTGGGATTCTTTGTACTAGAAATTGAGCTGGGGGGGGCTCTCATGCTGAGTTTCCCACACCCTAGTGCTGAGCTACAACCTGGGCCCCTCGGAATCACTTAACCCATGAGCTTCAGTTCCTCATTTATAAATCCCTGGGTCTCTCTCTTGGATAATACTGGAGAAAATTAAATGAATGAAAAAGTTGAAATTGCTGAGCACACAAAAGATATTGTAGAAAAGCTATGTAGCCCTTTAATATGAAAATGGTTAAAAAAGAAAGACAGAAAAGAAAAAGAAAATCTATGTCTTAACATGTCTTTCACATGGAAATGCAGTGACTAGCATTTACTTGTAAAAGAAAAGGCTAGGCAGGGAGCTAACCCGACCACTGAATCCTCTGCAAGGGTGGAGGGAGTGGGGGGGATGGGCTGTGGGGGTGGGGGATGGCACATGAGGCTGTGAATACCATTAATGGTACAAAACAGATGAAATCTCCCCTAAATTATTTGAAAACAGGCAACAGTCAGGAAACTTCCCTTTAGTTTTAGGAACCCCACTTGCCTGCTTGGGAGCAAAATGGGTGAGATGAACCACCCCCTTCCAGGAGAATTTTGCCTGAGAACCATTTGGTGTCCATCTCTCCACATGCCATCTAACACCAAATTCTTATAAAAATCAGGAATATGAATCAATAACCCCTCCCACTAAGTGTTGCAAAAGGCTTTGAACATTTCAAAGCAGCCCTTCAAAGGGCACCAAGTCAAACCCTGAACCCTGTCCCCTGCTCTTGTCTCCCGCCGGCTTAGCCTTTTTTCTTGAGCTGTCTCTACTCAGAGATGTTTAGGTACAGAAAGGTACAGCTTAAAGGACAGCCTCATGCTGGGCTCAATTAGATGCTCCCCACAGGAAATGAGGACATTCCTGGATTCCTGACATTCCCATTAGTGCCCAGCTAAACACTCCAGGTGTCAGTCTTCCCAAGGAGTGGGGGTGGGGTAGGCCAAGGGGGGCACATGACACACAACATTCTTTACAAATTCAAAACGGAATCCAAGCTTCTAGGAAGAATCCCAGATGAGAAAAAACAGCTCAAATAGCCAAAGGAGGAGAAGTGTTCATTTTGAGCAACTTTACAAAGACAGCTCAGTGTCTTCTTGGCAAAATCGGGAAATGCTGTCTGCATTGAACTGGGAGTGTGGCTGATGGCAGGCAGGACTTAGTACAAGAGAGAGCTTAGAGTCAATCCCCAGACACATACTCAGACATATGCGCAGACATACATAAACACACACAGACATACATAAACTCCCAGACACACATACACACACAGAGAGATACCCAGACACACATACATCTCTCCCAGACACATTTAGACATAGACACCCTGACATGCACACACACACACACACACACACACACACACACACACACATACACCAGGACACACACAGAGACACCCAGACACATGCATACACACAAAGAGGAAGAGAGAGACCATGGGTTTTTTGCAGTAAAAGTGGAAATTTACCAGGGCTTACAATTAATATTTCTTTCCAGCATAATTTTGTGGTGATCTTCCAGAAGTCTAAGTGGTCCTCTATGCTTTTATTTACTTACTTGTAAAGAGTTATTTATTTTATGTAACAGGGTCTTGCCTGAATGCATGTCTGTGCACCATATGCATGCAGTGCCCAGAAAGGCCAGAAGAAGGTAGGTCCCTGGTTGAGAGCAACTGTTTGAGTGTTAGGATCCCAACCCTGACCCACTGCAAGAGGAACTGTTGAGACATGTGTCCAACCCTTGCTTTCTCAGTATCTGAAGTCAGATGTGGCAGACACATACACTTGCAAATCCAGCACTGTAGAGTTTGGGACAAGAGGATCACAAGTTTGAGGCCTATAGCAAGACTCTATCCTCAAATAGAGAGATGGAACAAACCTGACGTTTTGCTTCTATAAGCCTCCTAAAAGCAGCTCAAAGTTGAAGTTTATCCCTTTACAGGATGGCCTCAAAGGAGGGAACACCTTCTTCTCAGGCAGCTTGGACTGCTATGTACTGTGTGAGGTAGCCTGTTAAAAGATCTTGCTGAGAGGTGTGGATGACGCACCTATAGGTGGATGACACACAGCTATAGCCCTGGCTACACTTAAAGGCTGAGTCTGTAAGTTTAAAACCTAGGAGTTCAAAAGTTAGGCTGGGCAATATAGCAAAGACCTCAGCTCTTAAAATACAAATAATAATAATAATAATAATAATAATAGTTGAACCCATAATTCTTTTTCTTTTTTAAACTTTGTTTTGTTTGTTTGTTTTTTGAGATGGGTTTCTCTGTGTAGCCCTGGCTGTCCTGGAACTAGCTCTGTAGTCCACCAGCATGGCCTTGAACTCACAGAGTGCTTGCCTCTGCCTCTCTGCCTCTGCCTCCTGAGTGCTGGGATTAAAGGTGTATGCCATCACCTGGCTCATAATTATTTTTCAAGGGGAAGGAAAAGCCAGGCCCATTTGAAACCATAACTCTGAGACACCCATTAAGTTGTGGATAAACAAAATGATTCAAGGACATTCTTCATACTGCCTTCAATTGTACCCCTCTTCTAGACTATAAGCCTGTAACTTCTGAGCATTTTTCAGTGGTTCCTGTTGGCATCAGGACCTCCCAAACCTATGCTATCACACAGGCTACATCTCGGCCTACAGACCTGTTGTCAAGACGACAGCTACCATGTTCCCAGAATACACTTGGCTCACTTTCCACCTTTACCTGTGTTATGTCATTTTTCATATAAATAAGGGAACACCCCTCCCTTCCTCCCTCCCTTCCTCCCTCTCCCCCCTCCCTCTCTCCCCCTCTCCTTCTTCACTTTTTTCTGCCACCTTATCTCTCCCTCCCAATAACCCCTCTTCCACGTGGAACTGCCTCAGCCTAGTGTGTTGATGAGACTCAACCTGCCATTGAAACACATCAGTTTCTTTGGACTATTTTCACTCACGTTTTACCAACCCTCTTGTTCTTCATAGTTAGCTACATTTCCTTTTAATTTGCTATTATTTCAGATATTTTTCATATTAATAACATTCCCCCCAAACCCCCACTCCCCTGCCCCAAGCAGTTTTGTCCAAGTTTGGTTTGTTAAACACAAACAGCAAATGTTTTCAGCTGCCCACAGTTACTCACTATAACCCTTAAATTTGCCCTTGCTCTGTAGGGGTTGGTTCTGATGCTAAGGTCCTGTTCCCCAGCTGTTTCTTGATCCATCAGTAAAGATGCCAGGTGGAATAGGTAGGACTTCCAGGGCCTCACAGGCAAGCTAGCAGATGCAGGAGAGAGAGGAAAGGAGTTTTCGACGAGCTTTGGAGGAAGAAAAGCCAACCAGTCATGTGAGATCTTGGGGTGTTGAGCTGGGACTGAAGGTGGCTGAGCAACTGAAGCTAGGGTGGGTTGAGAGGTGATAAGCTAAGACGACTGGGAAGGGTACACTAGCTGGGGTAGATTGGAGGTGCCCAGCAGTCACTGCCAAGAAAGTAGGTTGAATTTAAGCAATGTGTGTGTCTGTGGTTTTCATCCGCAGATCTAATATTCTCTGGGGTCAGAGCTTAGCAAGGTAGCAAAAGCTGCATGCAACATTGCTCTTCATAAGCTGAACCATGTAGCTTTTGCCCCTTCATCATTCCAACGTGGACATGTATACTAAACCAAGCCACCATCCAAAAACAACACTGCAAGCAACTGATGAGACCAAGTTGGTCTACTGATCCCCCAACACAGATAGGTGCCAAATGGGTTGTGGGGGGCAGAGAGCATCTATGACATCCAGGGTGATACTAAGTGGGATAATGAGGGATTCCAGAGCCATGGAGAGAGGTTTATTTTGTTTCTTTTAATTACTGTTTGGTGGTGCTAGAAACTGAACCCTAGGGCATAGCAACCAATGATTAGGCAAATTCTCGACCACTGAGTTATATCTCTAGCTCTTTCTTAGGGAAAGCATGACTTTTTTTTTTTTTTTTAAAGGAAGTAGTCAGGTAGTGGCACTTGGGATGCTGAGGCAGACCAATCACTGTGAGTTCAAGACCAATCTGGTCTACAGAGCTAGTTCTAGGATAGCCAAGGCTATACAAAATACCCTGACTGGAAAAACAAAACAAACAAAACAAAAGAAAGAAAGTAGAGACTGGTAAATAAGTAAAAGGTGTCATTAGAGTAAATAGAGAAAATAAAAACAGAGAGGATTTCTGCAACAAGGTATTTCTGTAATCCCAGCAAATAAGAGACTAAGGCAGAAAGATCTATAAACTTGAGGTCAGAAGAGGTCCTTTGTAACCATAGTTACACAAATTCGCTCTGCAGAGTGAAGCCAAGAGATGCTGACTCCCAAGCCTGATTAAAACCTGAGAATGCAAGTGAAGGAGGGGTTTCCCATCCCACAGTCACACCACTGACCCATAATTGTTTCTGTCTGAAAGAATTACAGGGATGGAAATGGAGAGGAGCCTGAGGAAAAGAAGGTCCAGCAAAAGGCCCAAAGTGGGATCCAGCTCAAGGGGAGATCCTAAGGCCTGACACTATTACCGGGGCTATGGAGTGCTCACAAAAAGGGACCTAGCATGACTGCATTCTAGAAGACCCAGCAGGCAGCTGAAAGAGTCATATCTGCACCCAACCAATGGACAGAAGCAGCTGACCCCTGTCCTTGAATTAGGGAAGGCTGAAAGAAGCAGAGAAGGGCGATTCTGTAGGAGGACAAACAGTCTTAATTAATCTGGACCCCCGAGATCTTTCAAACACTGGACCACCAAACAGACAGCTCACACCAGCTGATATGAGGCCCCCAACACACATACAGTAGAGGACTTCCTGTTCATTCAGAGATGATGCACCTAACCCTCAAGAGATTGGAGGCTCCAGGGAGTTTAGAGGTCAGGTGGGGTGGGGAATGGGGGCATCCACTCAGAGATGGGGGTGGGGGGGTGAGGTGTGTGTGGGATGTGGAGCAGTTGGAGGATGGATGGGGAGGGGTGGGGAATTGAATATGAGGATAAAAAATGAATTACAAATAAAATTAAAAAATACAAAACCCTGAGAATGCTCCTTTATTTCTTCAAAGTTTCCTCGTGTTGAGGCTTCTGTTACGTTAACCAATCAGGGGTAAAATTGTCCGGCTTCACTCTGTCATCATTTTTAAACATGTTTCAGAACTTTCAGAACAGAACAACTTTGACATATAGACAAAAAGAAAATAAACCTAGTTGAGACAAATGTAATAATGAGTCTCTAAATGAACAAGGGATAACTGTACAAGAAAAAAAAATGATACAGTATATTCTAGATCACCAAAGATCAAAAATTTTCTTCCTTACTGTAAATCTGTGCTGAATCTGAGTAACTATGAATGAATAGCTTTTAAAATGCCTACTTGGTAATTATCTGAGAATAACTAACCCCAAGCTCATCTGTATGCCATTCAAGTTGTTTTTAGTTTATTTGTATAAATAAGACATCTCTAAAATAAGATAATAATACAACTCTCTATGGTATCCAGCTTCTTTTTGCAGAAATGGAGGTCAACACGGCAACCACATTTGGAGGCAGGTCATACCACTCCCAGCTCTTAGGAATGAGGTTTCACACTCGGTGTTCTGAAGTTGTGTACAAAACCTGCCAAACTTCACAAGTGTGAAATACAGCACAGTGCCTACCCAGCACCTTTGCACCAGGACCCCTCTGCACCAAAGCCCTGCATGGCAGACTTATTCTACCTTGATGGTGTCAACAGCTTATGGGACAAGGGTAGGATGCTGAGGCTCACGAGTGTCAACAAGTGTTTTCTAGTAATGAGTGTCACCAGGGGAAGGGCCCATCAGGTTGCCCCACATGTAGGCAAACACCTTCCACCTTTTAGGCTCCATCAACTGACTGCAAAGAGACTGTTCGCCCCTACAAATGCCTAAGGAAATAAGCTCTATGGCTCTGTTGCATTCAAGAACTAAACTGAAAACCTATTTACCTTTTTAAGAATTTGGTCAGAGTTCTAGAACCCGTTAATAATGCCCAGGCTTCCCCAGTGGGAAGCCTGGATAGGGGTGCTAGACCCACATTAGGGTTCCTAGGCTGCAGGATGCTCTTCCCAGGCACAGAGGATGAGATGTTGCCTCAACCTAATGTAAGATCCTATCCCCAGGCACTAGCCTGATAGAAAACAGACTTTTCTAACCTCAGATCCAGCTCATTCACTTGACTAAGGACTCAATGTCCCCACATCTCACCTTCTACATCTGTGGAATTAAAGGCAGTTTTCTACTCCAGCCTTGTGGAAGAAGTCTTCCCTATTTTTTAGAATCACAACCCGAAAACTCCGGAGCAGGATCATCTTTTCTTTTGGCTTGCTTGTTTGTTTTGAGATAGGGTCTTATGGAGCTGGCCTGAAATTCAGTATGCAGCTGAGGATGATCTTGAACTCTTGATTCTCCTGCCTCTACCTTCCAAGTGTTGGGATAAAGGGTGTGTACCACCATTCCAGGCTCAGGAACCTCAAGGTTTCTCAGCTCAACTTCTGCCCAAATTTTCTGTCTGTACTGTCTGGTACCATTTACCCTCTTCCTTCTTTTTGTTTATGCTCTTTGGACATTTCTCAGTTCATTACATGAGGAGACTCTGAGTCACCAGTTGGCAATTCCAGTGTGTAATTTAACCCCATAAACTAAAATTCTTTTCAAAATGTGCTAATTTTTATTTTGCACCAGCTTCCCACCCTCCTAACTAGTAATGTGGTCATAAAATTAACTGAATGTTTTCTGTGTCACCTTTTTAATTCTGTAACCTTAATTTGTGATTGCTTAATGTTTTTATTCTGTAGTACTAGGGAATGAACCCAGGTCTTCATGCTGCTAGCTGCTAGGGCTTTAATACCTTAAAAAGTCTATACCTTTTTAAGATTTTATATTCATAGTCAAGGTCTCACTAAGGTGAACTTGTGATCCTCCTGCCTTAACTTTAGGAACTGTTAGAATTGCAGGCATGCATGACTACACCATGTTGTCTCAGCCAGGCAGGCTGGCACATACCTGTAACCCCAGCACTTGGGAGGTTGGGGATCAAGTAGGCATTCTGCTATATAGCAATTCTGAGGCCAGCCTGGACTACAAGAGACCTCAAAACCTCTTTCAGTTCTTCACATGTCTACTGATTCCAAAACATATAGTAACACCAAAATTTATTTTCCAATATTTCCTAGTCCATGTGTTTTGTGTTCCTTTGTAATCTTGGGTTCCTCTTCAATTCTACTACTATCCTTCTTCGTGACTCACCCTAAAGGAAATCAGAGCAACACATGGTATGGACCAGAAATCTGCTGCCATGTGGAGGAGGTGGGGAGGGTCAGGGTTCAGGCGGCTCTGCTAGGGCATGAATTGCGAATTATGGCCCTTGTGTGGCTGTGTTCTCATATTAAAGCCCTATTTCTTTTTTCAGAAAGAAACACGTAAGTATGTTAGCTCCAGATTGGAGAAAAAAAAAAAAAAGCTACAATAATTATGGAGCCAGAGCAGCTGGGGGCTGTTAACTTTAATCAAAGTTCAGCCAGGATGTTTCAAGTAATAGGAAGTAGATTTAGAATCTCTTTGTATTCCCCCCCCCCCGCGCCCACCCCACTCATCTTTCTTTATTTCTTATGACCAAGGCACAAAAACAAGCTGTTTCCTTCATCCCCTTGAACTGTGTGTGGATGGAGCAGCAATGCTTTACTGATGTTTCTCAGCCCCACTGGAGACCCTGAAAAGCTGGATCAGAATGGAGATCAAGTACTGCAGCTGGGTGGGTGGAGAGTCGAGAGTTCACTGTGGCTCCTAGAACAGGTTACCATACACACCATATGTACTGGATAGCTTTGTGTCAACTTGACACAGCTGGAGTTATCACAGAGAAAGGAGCTTCAGTTGGGGAAATGCCTCCATGAGATTCAGCTGTAAGGCATTTTCTCAATTAGTGATCAAGTGGGGAGGGCCCCTTGTGGGTGGTGCTATCTCTGGGCTGGCAGTCTTNGTGGACTGAGCAAGCCAGTGGAGGCAAGCCAGTAAAGAACATCCCTCCATGGCCTCTGCATCAGCTCCTGCTTTCTGACCTGCTTGAGTTCCAGTCTTGCATCCTTTGGTGATCAACAGCAGTATGGAAATGTTAAGCTGAATAAACTCTTTCCTCCCCAACTTGCTTCTTGGTCATGATGTTTGTGCAGGAATAGAAACTCTGACTAAGACACCATAGATTTCTTCCCCTGACGTTCTGGCAAATCTAAATGAAGTCAAGCTGTCCATAGTAGCACTTGTATGAAAACTCAGCACTTGGCATACAGAAGCATGAGAATTATAAGTTTGAGGGCAGTTTAACCCTCATGGCAAAATCATGTATCATACCAACAAGACGGACTTGCCTGTGTTAGCCCCACCAAAAGTAACTAAAAGCCAAGAGCGCATGAAAATTGGTTCTTATGCATGGATATCTGGCACTAACTAACTGTGCTCTGACCTTGCATTCTATTTATTATACAAGAGCAGAGATGACAAGTACAGTAATGGGGAGACAGAGGGTAAGTGCTAATTCTCTGTGGCTGCTGTAACAGGCTCCTACTAACAGGGAGGCTCGAACATGACACTTTTCTCCTCTTACAGTCTGAAGTCAGCTTCAGTTGGCTCAAATAAAGAGGTAATATAGACTGCTCTGCCTCTGGAAGCTCTAGAGGAAGAACCCACTCCCTTGCCTTCTTAAGAATCTAGAAGCTACCAGAATTCCTTGACTTCAGGACCCTTCCAATTCTGCTTCAGTCAGTCAGAAACACCAGACTGGTATCAAGTTTCCCTGTGCCTCCTTCTTGTGGCAATTAGGGGCCCAGTGGGTAACCCAGAATAACCTTTTCATCCCACACTCTTCAGTTTAATCATGGCTTGTCTTTTTTGCCATGTAACCTCAGTTTCCAGGGGTACAGATGCTAATACCTTTTGGGGAGCAGTACCTAGACTCAGTGTTCTTACTCAGTTGGGTTCCTGGAAGAAGTTTCCCTCCCATTCATCGAATACTAATTTATGAGTCTAGGAATAGGCAAGGCACAGGAAAAGCTGGTTTGTGAATACCAGAAGAGGGACTGTCTTAGTATTCTGCTCCTTTCTGGTCACAGATTTCCCATTCCCAAAGTATTGGCAGCTGAGCTGTCTGTTGTCTGTATTCGGCAGACACATAAACATCACATCACTTCTCTTTGCTTGGATGCAGTTCTTTTCCACAAACCCTCAAAGTTGTACAATCATCCATCTGTCACATAGAAGCTCAATTTCAAACTACAATTGGACTTCAAAGTCCCAACTGTTCACTTGTGTCAAAGTCTCATTACGTTACCACAGCAAAAGTCTGTTACTGCATCCTAGACTGAGTGAGGGGAAGGAACCAAGTTTTGCCAGGACTCACCAAACCTCTTGTAACCGAAGGACTGGACCTCCTCTTCCTCTGCAAAGTCGTCTGTAGAAGAAAACATACAGTGTTAGCCTTGGCAGGGACATAGTAGCACAGAATGGGGGCAGGATGCAATTGCCCTGACCCCTACTAGAAACACCCTTTTCTACCCTTAAGATTCCCTATCACAATGGCTTTCTTTCTGCTCCTAGACCTCCCCGGGCTTTCTGAGGAGGATCATTGGCCCTCTGCATTGGCTAGAATGCTTTTCCTTCTTAATAATGGCTTCTGATCCAGACCCTAGCTAACTTCAATTCCTGGACCACCCAGATTCTATCATACCCATTCATTTCGGCATTTTTCTCTGATATCATCTTCACTTGCTTACATGTGTACACACATGTGGTCATATATGTTCACTGCTATCATTGTACTTTCTATATAGATGGACAGACATAAATAAACCCCCATTGCTTATAATGATGCTTGTTGAAAACCAGGGGCTTAATAAAATGTTGGTGAATGAATGGCAGAATTAACCAATTGTCTAAGCTAAGATAAGGGACAGCTCAAGCTGTCCCCTTTAGATACTCTCAACAACTACTGTAGCATCTCAGAACCCCAAGATTGCTCTTGAAATTACAATGAGATTCTTCCCCATTCTGTAAGATAACTGAGGTTAACAGATGATTCCCAGCCTGACGACAGGCTGTAGAGATTCTAGATATAGAATCACAGTAGTGACAAGAGACTTATCAGTCACAATAAATTAGTTCCTACCAGAAGTCATCAAATCATCTGAACTCAGACATGACAAGATTCCTCACCCAGGGACCAAGAGCTGCTCATTGGATTTCTACAAGAGAAGGGTCTAGAGAGAGCAAGTACTTTAAAGATAAGATCAGAAGCCCTGATCAAATACACATTCCTCTAATTACAACAAATAGGGCTATACCCTAATAAACTTATCATGTGTTAAAAGTATTGTAGGTTTAATATATCCTATTTTAGATATAGTCGGAAGGAAGCAACCTAATATCATAGCTTAAAAATATAGTAAGCAGCTAAAAATGGTTCAGCAGTTAAGAATACTTAGTATTCTTACAGAAGACCAAGTTTAATTTCCAGCACCTACAAGCAGCTTACAAGTGCCTATAACTCAGTACTCCATATTGATTGTTTTCATTGTGATGAGAGGGCTGCTGCCCAGCATTGCCAAAAGGACTGTACTGCATATCATTAGCTTAGGGAAAATCCCAAAGGTAAAATTAAAGTACAGTTTCTAAGGCTGAAGAGAGAACTCAGTTGGTCATATGCTTGCCCTACAAGCATGAAGATCTGAGTTTAATATCCAGAACTGTGAAGGGAACACTGAAGAGCTCAGGGAATCATTGAGAACTAAAGGACATAGCGAGGGACTGAAGGATATGGTAAGGAGTAGAAGGATGCAGCAAAGGGCTGATGGATGCACAGTAAGGGGCTGAAGGATGCAGTGAGGAACTAGAGGATGCAGTGAGGGGCTGAAGGAAACACTGAGGGGTGAAGGAAGCAGTGAGGGGGTGAAAGAAGCAGTGAGGGGGTGAAGGAAGCAGTGAGGGGGTGAAGGAAGCAGCGAGGGGCTGAAGGAAGCAGAGAGGGGGTGAAGGAAACAGTTAAGACCAAAAATAGGATATTTTCTTTGAGCTGAAATGTGGGCGAGTCTTTTTCCCTCTAGTCCCTCACTGCATCCTTCAGCCCCTCACTGCATCCTTCAGTCTCTTGCTGCATCCTTCAGTCACCTTTAGTCCCTTGTTGCATCTTTCAGCCCCTCACTGCATCCTCTAGTTCCTCACTGAATCCTTCACCCCCTCACTGCTTCCATCAGCCCCTTGCTGCTTCCTTCACCCCCTCACTGCTTCTTTCAGACCCTCACTGCTTCCTTCAGCCCCTCACTGCTTCCTTCAGCCCCTCACTGCTTCCTTCACCCCCTCACTGTTTCCTTTACCCCCTCACTGCTTCCTTCACCCCCTCACTGCTTCCTTCAGCCCCTCACTGCTTCCTTC
>NC_034604.1:5930729-5949742 GCF_900095145.1 Mus pahari | reverse complement strand
CACTGCTTCCTTCACCCCCTCACTGCTTCCTTCAGCCCTTCATTGCTTCCTTCAGCTCTTGGCCTTGAATTTGTGATCCTCCTGCCTCAGCCTCCTGAGAAGATGGAATTACAGGCCTGTACTACCAGGTTAAGTAGGGTTAATTATCTTAATTGAAACGTTAGTAGTTTAGGACCTCACCATAGCCTTTTGCCCTCTAGAATGTACAAAAATATAAACTATTCATCCTCTTTCCTATGGCTTTTGTCCCAATATTTGCAAGCCCCATCAGCCTTTGAATTTTTCTTTTTCCTGACATTCCTAGATACCCAAACAAGTCATAAGCTTGACTCTATCTATTTGCTAACTAAGTATTTGGGAAATTTTATCAATCGTCTCTTAGGGAAGGCAATACTTAAGGAACTTGTAAGATAGAGGCAGGAGGAACAGACATTCAAGGTTATCCTTGGGTACATAGTGACTATGAGGCCATCCTAGGTGACGGGAGACCCTATCTCCAAAAACCAACCAACCATCTGCAACTAAAAAAACCCAACAACTAAAGAGATAGTTGGCAATAATCAAAGGTATATGGGATGAGGGTGTGGCTCAGTGATAGAATATAGGCTTAGTATGTATAAGGCCTTGGATTTGATTCTCAGCCCCCAAAACAAGCCGAAAGCTATATTATTATTTCAGGAGATTTCTCTTATGTCTTTCCCCAGGACTGAGGATTCAGCCTAGGACAATCATGCTACCTCTGAACTATAGCCTTTGCTTAAAAATACATGAATATGTTTAGAAATACATATATGCATTTACCTGTATGTGATCCTATGTATATGTGTACATATGTATGTATATAAGTATATACATCCATACATATATACATGGAGTTATACTATATGGGGGAAGATGCTCTTCCTCAGGGGCCATAGACTACCTGACAAGATTCCCAGTGCCTTGCATGTTGGTCAAGTGAGTTCAGGAGACTCCCAAAATGATATAGGCTACTGTCCCTGACTTGGCTATGTCCAAGAATTTGAAGGTAATTGCTGAAGATACCACACACTTCAGACAGAACGAGAACTAATCTGGAAGCCTCTTCTTTGAGGACTAGCTCACATAGTATTCGTGATGGCTATTCTTGGTTGTCAACTTGACTACATCTGGAATTAACTAAAACACAAGCAGCTGAGCATCTATGAGGAATTTTGTTTTTCTTAAATTATTTGATGTGCGAAGACCCACTTTTAATATGGATCTTTTGATATGGGAAGATTCACCTTTAATCTGGGTCATACCTTCTGCAATCTATATATAAAGGACATGAAGAAAGAAGCTAGTTCTCTTTGCCTGCTTGTTTTAGCTCTTGCTGGCAAGTCCATTCCTTCACAGCAATGAACCAACTTCTTCGAAAATCTGGCATATATTGAAGACCAGCTAAAACATTCAACTTCGTGGACCGAACTACTTGATTCTTGGACCTTTCATTGGTAGACAGCCATTGTTGGGGACTAGCTAGACCATAGCTTGTAAGCCATTCTAGTAAGTCTCATGTATGTGTTTGTATAATGTGTGTGTGTATGTGTGTGTGTGTGCATGAATGAAAATTCATTCTAGAACTTCTGTTCCTCTAGAGATTCCTGACTACTATGGCATCTAAAGGTGCTATATAAGCAACCAAGAGAGAAAAGCAATCAGTTGCCCCAGCCCCTGTACAGCCTATAAACTACAACTAAGACTGGTCCAGCAAGACATCTCCAATGGTGCAATAGTGGCACTTTTGTTTTGTGGGTAACCAACAGCCATCTAATTGGACGTGGGGTCCTCTCAATAGGAGGAAATTCATGCCTGGTCCTGTAAATCTAACCAAATATACCTGGATGAAATTTTCAGACCCCGAAGGAGAACGTACTAAATCAATGTAATTTCTAACTGTACTCTAAGTATATTCCTTATACCCAAATATAATAGTAGCTCCCTTGAAGAAGTTTCTTTTTGTGATGATGGGGACGATTATAATGACCCATAACTGGTCAAAATGCAGAGAATAAGTGACTCTGGGGTGCCCAACCTCAGTTACTACCTCTATAGCACAGCCCGACATCTAAAGATCTGGGAACATCACAGAAGAGGGGACCAAGATGCCTGCTGTGAGACAGTGTCTTCTAGATATAACAGGAAAGCTGAACCCATGAAATCTCAACAATATATCTACTTAAACAAGAAGACCTGAACAATGACATCAGTTGACATGCCAATATAGATGTGAAAAATTTCACAAGGCCCCATCCCTAGTTGAGAGCTATAGGCAACCAATGGCAATTAAGAATGGAGAATCAGTTTTATCCAGGGATGAGTTACTGAATCCCAAGTGACTAGCCCTAAACACATATGGAAATATGAGCAACACTAAATGGGGTATTGTGTATGGTGTGTGTGTGTGTGTGTGTGTGTGTGTGCGTGTAACAATAATTTTAAAAGATGTTATGAATTTGAGAGAGAGTAGGAAGATGTGAGAAAAGTTAGAGGGGGTAGAGGACAGATGGAAATGATATAAATGCTCATGTATGAAATCCTCCAAAAATTATTTTTAAAGTGTATTGCTTGCCCCGGGTATTTATTATTGTTTTGAAATTAAAGTTTAGATTATTTTAAGTTATATTAAAGCAATATTCTAAACAATTGCCAAGGTTGGTGAAACTTTTTGGGGGTAGTGCTTGTAATTCCTCTTATGAGCACATATGTTCTTGGCAAACACTCTACAAGTGGGATGGCATACCCTCTTTGACTAAATTGCCTAGAGTGGCCTTGAACTTGTGATCCTTCTCCCTTAGTCTAGGAGACAGGATAGATGGCCATACCACCAGGACCTGGGAGAACTTTGAATTTGATCTTCTTATGCCTAGAATATCAATCACACTTGATATCACAGTAGCCCAATTTCACCCTCTACTTTTCTTTGAAGACATTTTCTTCAACAACTTTGTATTTGCCACATTTTTGCCAAAAGTTTAAGTAAGGGTCTACTTGAGCCATGGTTTGAGGATACCATCCACCATGGTGGGAAGGCATGGTCACTCAGCAATTACCAGCCAGAAGACACCAAGAGGTGAAGGCTGACACTTAGCAGTATGCTTTCTCCTCCTCCTCCTCCTCCTCCTCCTCCTCCTCCTCCTCTTCTTCTTCTTCCTCTTCTTTTTTTTTTTTTGTCTTTGTTTTTGTTTTTGTTTTTGTTTTTTGAGACAGGGTCTCTCTAAATCACCCTGGTTATCCTAGACCTCACCAGTCGATCAGGATGGCCTTGAACTAACTGAGACCTGTCTCTACCTCCCAAGTGCTGGCATTAAGAGTGTGGTACCATGCCCAGATTTTGTTTTTTCCTTTCACGTCTCCTGCCATGGAGAGTTGCCCTCTGATTTTAACATGTGTGCCATGGCCTGTGTATTGTGCACATGTATGCATGCACACTCACATGGAAGGAAGGAAGGAAGGAAGGAAGGAAGGAAGGAAGGAAGGAAGGAAGGAAGGAAGGAAGGAAGGAAGGGAGGAAAGAANAAGGAAGGAAGGAAGGAAGGAAGGAAGGAAGGAAGGAAGGGAGGAAAGAAAGAAAGAAAGAAAGAAAGAAAGAAAGAAAGAAAGAAAGAAAGAGAAAGAAAGAAAACAAAGAAAGCTTGCTTAAAACTTTTTAAAATATATATTCTGTCATCATCATTGGACCATGGGAAACTTTTGTTCTTGAGTAAATTGAATGTATTTTCTATTACTATTTTATCAATCAGTTCAAATCTGTCCTCCAAAAGAAAATATCTCTGTCCCTAACCTGTCTACCTAATCCCCACCTAAGGCATACCCTACCTGCTACCCATAATTACAGTTGCTTATGCATTGTCTTAATCTTGCCCACATGCCTGTAAGTTCCTTGGGGATGAGCTTCATTCGTGTTATATGATATTTCTACATTGACTTGCATTGAAAGTACATACCAAATATTTCTTCAGGCGAAAACAGCAACAACAACAACAAAATTCCAACTGGAGCCAGGAGTGTAGCTCAGTGGCAGAGCATCTGCCTAGCATGTTCAGGCTTCTTAGTGCGATCCCAAGTACCACCATTAAAAACAACAAAAACTGGGAACCAGTTAAGACTTGGTAGCCCAATAAACACGAGATACCTTAATGGATAATGGACACTGCTAATGAAACAGACACAATGTCATATGGTTAAAAACTTATTAGACAGTTATATCTGTCTTGATACATGTTGTGATCGTGATTTCTTGGAGGTCATATCCTTAAGCAATTTGGGGAGGGTGTGGTAGTCTGAATGGTCCCCATAGGCTCATATATTAAAATAGTTGGTCTCCAGTTGTTAGAATTGTTTTTGAAAGGTTTAGGAATAATTTGACTTTATTCAAGGAAGTATATTTCTTGGGGAGGTTTCAAAAGCTTAGTACCATTTCCTGGTGTTCTCTCTGCCTCCTGCTTGTGAATCAAGATGTGAGTTCTCAGCTCTCAGCTGTTCCTGTTACCACATTTTTGCTTGGTTATGATGGTCATGGACTGTAGCCCTCTGAAACTATAAACCCAATATAATACTTGTTAGCTTGCTTGCTTGCTTTTTCTCCTCTCACCCCTTACCCTCTCAGTCAGGGTGTTTTCTCTGTGTAGCCCTGGCTGTCTTGGAACTTGGTCTGTAGACCAGGCAGGCCTTGAACCCAGAGATGATCCACTTGACTTTGTCTCTCAAGTAAAAGCTTTCTTTTGCCTTGGTCATAATGCTGTGTTACAGCAGTAGAAAGGTAACAAAGACAGATGGAACAAAACTGGACACGGGAGCAGGGTGGTGGTGCATTTAATCCCTGCATTCAGGAGGCAGTGGCAGGCAAATCTCTGTGAGTTCAAAGACAGCCTGGTTTACAGAGCTAATTCCAGAAGAGCTAGAGCTACACAGTGAAACTCTGTCTCAAAAAGCCAAAACCAAACCAAACAAACCAAAACAAACCAAAACAAACAAACAAACAAAAAAAACAAAAAACAAAACCTGAAACAGAAAAAAACAAAAATAAAAAAACTGGACACTGAATTTGAGACATGTCTCCTTAAAAACATTCTGACATCAGGTCAATGGAACTACTAAGTAGATTAAGAAACCTGTCTCTGAGCCTGACAACCTGAGTCCTAAAATTATCAGGTTCAACTGTTTGGTTCACTAAGCTCTGCCCATATTGTAGAAAGAGAGAATTGAATCCTACAAGTTGCCCTCTGATTTTGACATGTGTGGTCTGTGTGTTATATGCATGTACATACACATGCATGGTCCATGGAAAGAAAGAAAGAAAGAAAGAAAGAAAGAAAGAAAGAAAGAAAGAAAGAAAGAAAGAAAGAAAGAAAGAGAGAGAGAAAGAGAGAGAAAGAGAGGGAGGAAGGAAGGAAGGAAAGAAAGAAAAAGAAAGAAAGAAGAAAAGAAAAGAAAAGAAAAGAAAGCTTTAAACTTTTAAAAAACATTTCTGTCATTATCATCAGACCCATGGGAAATTTTTGTTCTTGGGTAAATTAAATACTCTACCACTATTTTATCAAAAGGGAAATTATACCATTACTCCAATGACAAGTTCCCTGTGTGACTCTGTATTTTGGGTAGGCCTGATTCTGATACCATCACAAGAATGACAATGGAAAGAAATACAGCATCTGAACAGGACACAGTACCAACACAACTTCCCATAGACAGTTCACTCCTGCCCTAGGGCAGTTTCAACACATCTGTAATTTGAAAATTACTTTGAGGACTTGCCTTCAAGGTCCTAACTGTATCACTCAATTAAATTAATATAAAGTTTTCATAACCAGGAATTAAATTACTGTCTGAAGATTGTAATAATACAGTCTTCTATTACAGTAACTACAATAGTGAGTTCTGAACACTGGATACTATCCTGAACAACGGATCTATACTGACATGCTTCATCCGCAAAACAGCTCTCTTGGGTAGACAGCAATTACTGCTCTAGATTCACAAAGAGTCCGAGTTCAGTACCTTTTTGTGTTCACCAGGCACTCTGGTTTCTTAGTCCACACTCTTGTGGCCATCCAGAAACTGCCAGGTTCAATTCTTTGGCTTGCTCAACATAATTATACTTCATGAGTTGGTAATCTTTTAAAGCATGGATCATCTACTTTCAAGCTGGTTGTCTTAACCTTCAAATAATATATCGCTTATTAACAATAGCCAGTTTTGAGCTGGAGAGATGACTCAGCAGTTAAGAGCACTGACTGCTCTTCCAGAGGTCCTGAGTTCAATTCCCAGCAACCATATGGTGGCTCTCAACCATCTGTTATGGGATCTGATCTCTCTTCTGGTGTGTCTGAAGATAGCTACAGTGTACTCTAATATACATAAAATAAATAAATAAATCTAAAAAAACAAAAACAAAAAACAAAACAAAACAAAAAAAAAACAAAAACAAAAAAAACAACCCAAACCCAGCCAGTTTCCTAACAGCACCATCTTAAGAAGGTCAAAGAAATGCTCATACTGCAGTAGAGCCAAATGCTAACTACTTTTTACACAGCATGCCAAACGACCAGCCTCTGAGGTGATGAACATTGCTTCCTAAGACACTGAATTATGGTATAAAGGCATTTAGGAAGCATAGGAACCATGTTCAAAATACCAAGTCCAATGAGTGTGCTTAATTAAAACCTCCTTCCATGTTGAGTGCCATAATTCTATTTTTAAGAGTAGTGATTAAATATTTTTATGATAAATTCTGGGGTTAAGAGTCCCCAGTACCCTTGAGATCTTAAATGTGGAATTACTAATTTCTGCTTACGTTGGCTTTCACTGCTATGTAATTAAAAAACGTCCCCTAAGCAACCAGCAGAGTCTTTTCAACATACTATATTGTTTTTGGCTCTTCAAATGACACCTGTTTAAGTAGAAATCAAATCACTGCTTGATTGAAAGTGTTAGGTTGATGGTATGATTAGCTGAAAACTGTTTTGTCAGCAGTAACAAATGAAACCATGTCTCAACAGAATGTCTACTACTCCTGAGTAACTTTTACAATCCGTCCTTTCAGGGGCCACTGAGCTAGCCACCAAGTCTGTCAACCTGAGTTCAAAGCTTGAGATTCATAAAGTAGAAGCAAAGAACTGGCCGACATAGCATCTTGACAACTCTGCTGATTGCATTCAGACTGTAAGTTTGAAAACTGCTTCCCACTGACCACGTGGGGCCCTTGAACTGAAAGGTCAACCTCTCCAAGCCTGTCTGCAAATAATAAATACGAATAGTTATTAACCTGCAACAAATTACAATGACTACCATGGTTGGAGCCCAAGAAACAATAGATATTACTAACAGGAAAAATAAAAGCCAGGTGTGGTGCATGCCTTATGTCCCAAGCACTTGAGTCTAAGCCCAGCCTGGTCTATAGAGCAAGTTCCAGGACAGGTAATGCTACCACAGAGAAATCCTGTCTCAAAAAAACAACCAAAGGAAGGAAGGAAAGAAGGAAGGAAGGAAGGGAGGGAGGGGGAGGGTAGGGGAGGGGAAGAGAGGGGAGGGGAGCGGAGGGGAGGGGAGCGGAGGGGAGGGGAGGAGGGAGGGAGGGAGAGAGGCACACAGACAACTGGGGGATATTATTAGTACACCAGACACGTATAGGAAAGGGCATCATCTTTGGTATTTCTTTTCCTAGGACCCTGTCCCCTGTCCTCCTACATTGTAGTCACAGCCAAGTCTCTGAAAGCTAAGACGGCCTATGCCTTGTGATGGCACACACTGCCTGTCAGGAAAGCTGGTTTGTCACCACGCTGAGCTTCCTCTCCAGGAACCTCACTCCTTCCTCCAAGTCTGTGTCAGCTTTGCCATCAAGAGGGATGATTCACAATGCCAGGTTTACCCAAGGCCAAATATACTTTTTCTGTTACTAAACTTGAAGATCTGTTTTTGCCACTTGAAAGCTAATACTTTAAAGTCTGTGTAAATACCCTGGCATCAGAAGTTTAGAAATAATATTTTAATGAGAATAGGCATTTATTAGAAAATTAGACACTTGGTTGTAGCCCAGTTAGAAAGTTACCATTCCTGCCACACCATCATTGATGATAAGCCACCATGGCAAAAAGCTGGGGGCCTGGGGCAAGGGAAAACATGGAAATCATGGGGGAAATTGTATGGTAGACCACAGGGAACATCTATACTTAACAATAATTAAAGCTCGGCTTAAGAATGCCAAGTATCCCTAAACTAAAGAAAAGTTAAAAGCATAATTAAGTTGTAAATTAGCTCTGCAAAAGAAGGGCAGCTTGGATGCCCAACTAGCAAAAGAAAAGAGGCCTCACTGCATTTCTCCTTTCCCGCATACAAGGGATGGTTGGTTCATCCCAAGATCCCACAAGAATCTTCGAGAAAGCAATCTGACTGAGTGTGGGAGAAAACTGATGGAGGCAGAAATAGAGCACTGAGCAGTGCACAGGTAAAGTGTTACTAAGTAGTGTTTCACAAATGTGCGTGTGCAGAAGTCAGCGGCTAAACTAAATGTGTGTGTACAGAAGTCAGAGGCTAAACTAAATGTGCGTGTGCAGAAGTCAGCGGCTAAACTAAATGTGCGTGTGCAGAAGTCGGCAGCTAAACTGTGCTACCTGCCTTTTTCTTTTTCTTTTTCTTTTTCTTTTTCTTTTTCTTTTTCTTTTTCTTTTTCTTTTTCTTTTTCTTTTTCTTTTCTTTTTGGAGATAAAGTTTCAGTAGCCCAAACTGACCTCAAACTGCCTGTACAGCACAGGGTGAACAGAACTTCCAATGTTTCTACTTCTACCTTGAGAACCACCACATACTAAGTTTGTCCTTCGGGAGACTTAAAAGGCATTCTAAGTAAGGATTCCACTGCCTAGGCTACATCCCAGCCCCCGAGGACTCATCTGACTGGACAGCTTCTTTGGGACAACTGAGAATCACTGTTTGGACTTCCGTAACCTCATGTGGTGCTGGCTTGGAAACTCATCAATATTTTCAGCATTCAGAACCAGGAATGCAATTTAGTAATGACACACCTATCTCCAAAGGAGTCAGATTCCTCCCTTAAAGAATGTGACTATCCAAAACCACGAGATTTATGGCGCCATGAGATAATTGAAAATGAAATTGGAAACAAACTAAAAAACAAAACAAAACAAAACAAAAAAACAAAACAAAGAACTGTATTTTATTCAGTTTGGGAGATTGTCTGAACATGGAATAAGAGATTTTTTTCTGGAAATATAGAATGATTTCATTATTTTGATACTTGAGACTCCTGGGATGAAAGCAAGAGAGCAGAGACAGATGTTTGCTAAATGCAGCAGCTAGGTGTTGCTCTGAGCCATAGCAGACTGGATAGTACAGGATGGGGTTACTGAAGAGGCTGTCACCAAGGTTTAAGCGATTTAAGCATCAGAATTAGAAAACTGAATATCCTAAATATCATAGAGAGAAGCTCTGATTTTGACGGTTCCCAGAGTTTTTTTTTTTTTTTTTTTTTTAATTAAAGAAGGCTAAAGATGATTTCTTCAGCAGTCAGACATAGTTTCCAAAGAATCAAACCCCAAACAGCAACAAATTACAGGGTGTTCATGCTCCTCGTACAGAATGGTTCTAGGCTATGACTGTGGCTCAATGACAGAAAACATGTTTAAAATGTGGGAGGTACTGGGTTCAAGTCCTAACATCACAATGAATAAATAATACAGCAGGCATGGTAGAGCACACCTATAGTCCTAGCATTCTCAGTGCTGTGGGCTAGAGTCTGAGTCAGACACACAAACAAACTAGGTACCCTACTTTCTATAACTTCCTCCACATGCTTTAAACCATCTTTAAATGACTTAACAATGTCTAATACAAAATCAATATTTCATACATAGTTGCTACACTGTCATTTAGGGAGTAAAAAGGATAAAAGTCTACACCTGTTCAACACAAACTTTTTTTTCCCCAATTACTTTCAATCCTCAGTTGAGTCTTCAGATGTAGAGCTGGTGAGGACAGAAGACTGACCCCAGTGCTTAATAACCTTACTACTTTCATCACTTAGGAAATTTTAAAAGGAAAAATTTAAAAATGTGTAGTCCTGACTAGCAAAGTGTTCACTGCAATTCCTACCAATGCCCCTGCCTCAGTCTCCGGAGTAGAAAAGTCAAATTCCAATGAAGTTAAATGAATTAAGAACCATATGACATCAGCAGGACCCCAAGGACCCTGTTGTTGGGTTAATTACTGCTTATGACTAGGTTATCAGAATAATTACACTGGGCAGGGAGGGGCTGAGTTCAATTCTCAGCACTGCTAAAAAAAGAATACAGTAAGCAAAATGCCAAAATTTTAGCTGGATCTAGTGTTTCAGGCAGAGCACCTGTAATCCCAGAATTCAGGAGATGAAGCTAGGCGGATTGAAAGGTACAGCTGCCTGGGTTATATAAGACCCTGCTGCTATTAATTAAATGAGTTCTTCAAGTAGGATATGGTGACACACCTGTTATCTTAACACTAGGGAGGTTGAAATAAAAGGATCAGGAGTCAGCTTAGGTTATAGAGTAAACCCCTCTAATTAATTAACTAATTAAATAAGATAAAACTACATACAGATTCACCAGTCCCTGGATCCAGTCTCCCTGACAGAGGAAGAAAGTGATGAGGGCTAATGGGCTCAGACCACAAGAGGTAAACTATGAACTTCCAATCTGGTCCCCAGTGTGTTATTAAGTCTCATCCAAAATGCGTTTAAAACCTGTAGTTGTGTTTTGCATTCCAGAGCTGGAATTGATGGAAGTGCAGGCATACCAGAGGTGATGTTGGGGGCGGGGTTGTCTTGCCAAGAATTGAGAAACTGCTAGACTTAACCATTGGCAATAAGTCATAAGGTACCTGTAGCTCCAGTTACTTGGGAGGATGAGTCAGGTAGTTCTCAAGTTCACTGCCTACACTTGCAGACTCTAGATCAGCCTGAATAATTTAGTGAGGCCCTATCTTTCTATCGTAAATTAAAAAGCGGAGAGAAGTAATGGATGTAGTTCAGTGGGAGAGGGCCTAATTTCAGTTCCCGCTTTGGGAGTTAGGGGAACTCTAGCTAAGAAATAGGCATGTTTTCTAAGTTATAAAGAGGGGGCAAGGCAATAGAAACGGAGGCAGCGCGAGAAAGCATATCACAGAGTTTTAAAAGTCTCAAGTCAGCTGGGCAGTGGTGGCGCATGTCTTTAATCCCAGCACTTGGGAAGCAAAGGCAGGCGCCTGGTCTACAGAGTGAGTTCCAGGACAGCCAAGTCTATGCAGAGAAACCCTGTCTCAAAAAACCAAAACCAAAAAAAAAAAAAAAAAAAAAAGTCTCAAGTCAGACAATTGTGGCCTGTTCTGAGTATCCTTTCCTTGGGACAAGCCTCTTAGCACCTGGCTTACAGTCGCGTTCCTTGCAGTTCCCTGCAGTGAAGACACAGGAGAGCCTTTGGAAGGCGATTGCTTCCACAGGACCGGGATCTCCACGTAGTTCAGCACGAACCTCACGGAGCGAAGTTACTTTCCAAGTTCCCGGAGCTCCTAGGGCGCCCCCCTCAGCCTAAGGGATCGCATCACGTAGTCTGGAGCGGCTGGAAACTCAGAAGTCATTTCGCATTCAGCCCTGGACCGCGCAGGGAATGAAACGTTTTACCCCAGTCCCAAATCGGGAACTCCAGCCTTGGGTAAACACTACTCTCGTCAATTTTTAACGACGCACCCCGTCTCCGATGGTCCGACTATAATTATTTATCTCCCACATAAATCACGGTTCTGCTGACAAATCCGCATGTTTCCACTAGACTGAAGATTGCTCCCCACCCCCAGGCCGTGGTCTCCAGATTCTTTTAAAAAGCAAGATAAAATCTGACACTTCAATAAACACGCCTTCAGAGAACATCACCTAGGGGACCAATATCAGCAAGATTTGTGGCATTCCCTGGGCACACGTGGGGACAACTATTCCCTGGGCGGGCGCAGGGAAAGGAACACTTATTTTCCAGTCAGTGGATCCGATGGAGAGAGATGCCAAACGCACTTTCCTAGCCAGCTGAACTCCGCGGGCACCTAATCGTTGCCAGATGTGCCGCGCGCGCACCGAGGACATCCCGAGTCCCGGGAAAACAGCCGGCCTGTGGCAGTGTGACGTCTGAGACCGCGGAAGGGTCATCGGGCGAGGGCAGAGGACCCGGGAGAGTGGCAAGCGCGACAAACCCACTTGGAAGAATGATGATGCCTAAATCTCCTCCGCATGTTTTTTCAATTACAAAGTTGGAAACTGAAATCCGTAAACAACGATTTGGGATTTCTAAAGGACTGAGGAGACAGACGAAAAGGAGAGCGCCTGAGCACTTCCCAACCCCAGCCTCGAGGGCTCTCGCTGTGCGGCGCAGCGTTCCTCGAGTCCGCGGGCGCCCAGGGCGCCCGGGCTACACCTCCGCCGACCTTCCGTGAGCCCCAAAGACGGCTGCCGCCCTACCTTTCATGGTGACCGAGGACACGCTCCGCCCGGAGAAGTCGTACCAGTGTCGCTCACTGCACGCCCATGGCAGCCTTCTGCGTTCCAGTCCTAGCGTCCCGTTCCGCACTCTGCTGCCGCGGGGCCGCCGCGCGCCTCTCACCCCGGGCTGGAGGCACCGCTCCCCCTTGCGCCCCTCCCCCTGGCCGCTTGGCCGGCCGCGCCCACGCCCCTCCGCAACCTTCGCTCCGCCCTCGGCCGCTCTCCCGGCCCTCCGAGGCCGCCCCGCACCCTCGTGGGTCCCTCTTCCTCCAGCCCAACCTGCATTCTAGAGAAATCCGTAGAGCCCCTCTCGCATGCGCGAAAGGCTCTGCTTGCTAGGCTTGTTTCTAGAACGCAGACCATCTCTAGAGTGTTGGGCAGAACGTTGGGGAGCAATGAGACCACAGTAAATTTGTCCTTTTGTCAAAAAACTCATAGAGGTCCTCGAGGTTCGAGTTGGCAAGCGTCTGTGTAAATTGGTCTTGGCTGAAAAGTCCCGCAGAGCGCTCTAAGAACCCTGGATCACCACTGGACAGACATAGACTCTACAGAACGCAGACAAGATTACAACTTTAAAGTTAGGATCTTCCAGAAATGACTTGTTAGCTTGTGTGTTTGCTTGTTCTAATTTTTCCAAAACAGCACCTCCTTATGACTGGAAAATTTATTCTACCACGTCCCAACCCCCAACTATCAGGTTGAGTCTTGTTTTAACACCACGAAAGGAGGCCTTGATGAGAGACTTACTAAGTTCCTTTAACAGACACCAGTCATGTGGGTTTAGGGGTCTTTTTATTTAGGAAAGTCTGGGTTGTTTCATTGCCTAACAGCATAACCTGGTGCGTGGGAAGGTGAGGTTAGAGGAACTCTCCTCAGCCATTTGCTCGCTTACTAAAAGCTCCAAAACACTACGGGGTAGGGACTGAGGGTATTTAGATTTCTTAGACCCTGTAGTTCTAGGTAAGCAACCTGCTAGTTCATCATAGAGGGGCTGCCGTGCTCTAGCAAAAAGCAGTACCCAGAAATGAAATACATGCAAAAACATCTCACACTTACTCTTCAGTCTAAAATCTTTTTAACATAAGGGAATAAACCTGGACATTTCTAATGAAGAAAAAGAAACGCTCGTGTACTTTGAAGGCTATTTTCAAAGCCACTCCACATCTCACCACCCTTTTCTACTTCAGGGCTATAGAGGGTCTGGGAGGGATCCATTCTCAAGGCTTCCTAATACTGTGATCCTTAAATGCAGTTCCTCATGTTGTAGTGACCACCAGCCATAAAATTATTTTCCTTACTACTTTGTAACAAAAGAGAAAACTTGGTAAATTGTACTTAAAAGTTAACTTGTGTGCTCCAAAGGATGCTTCCAATAGTTCAGAGGTGACCAGCTG
Organism: Mus pahari; assembly: GCF_900095145.1. NCBI lineage: Eukaryota > Metazoa > Chordata > Mammalia > Rodentia > Muridae > Mus > Mus pahari. The sequence goes on along the minus strand of NC_034604.1, from coordinate 5,935,834 downwards.
ATTTATCTCGGTCAATAAAGTGCTTGATCATTGCAATACCAGCACTCAGCTCTAACATGCCCAGGGTTACAGGTGAGGAGGCTACAACATCTGCCCTAACACCAGGAGTAACTGGGACCCCGGGATCCAGGGATGCAGAAACATGTGCACAGTCAGAGGTATGGGTTCCTTTGAGTCTCAGCCTGTACCTGGAGCAGACCAGGGGTGCTGGCTCTGGACCCACTCTTAAAATTCTCAGAGGGAGTCCAACTCCCAGGCGCTCTGAAACACCCAGGATCACAGAAACACAGAAGCAGCTCAACACCCAGAAGATCAGACACACCAGGAACACTGGAGCTCTGACACACTCAAGAACACAGCTGAGGAAACAACATCTTTCCCAACACACAGCATAACTGGGACTCCAACAGGAACCAGGGAAACACAAACCCCTGCCCAGCCAGGTTCCTTCCAGCTTGTACATGTACCTGGAGCAGACCCAGGGCTCTGGCTCCCAACCGACACCTGCAACACCCAGAGGAAGCTTGACTCCTAGGAGCTCTGACACAACGGGATCTCAGGAGCTTGGTCACAGCAGGATTTCAGGATCCCAGGAGCAGCTTGACTCCAGGACCTCTGACACACCCAGGATCTCAGGATCACAGGATCCCAGAATCACAGGGTCACAGACACAGCTGGACAGCCTGAGGACTAGAGGCTCCAGTCAGAGACCAGAAGGGCAGGTAGCACTAGAGATAAACAGATGGTAAGAGTCAAGCACAAGAACATAAGCAACAGAAATCAAGGCTACTTGGCATCACCAGTACCCAGTTCTCCCATCACAGCAAGTCCTGGATACACCAATACACCAGAAAAGAAAGACTTGGATTAAAAATCTCATCTCATGATGATGATAGAGGACTTTAAGAGGGACATAAATACTCCCTTAAAGAATGACAGAAGAACGCAGGTAAAGAGGTAGAAGCCCTTAAAGAAGAAACACAAAAATCCCTTAAAGAACTACAGGAAAACACAACCAAACAGGTGAATGCCAAAAAGTGAATGTTGACAGGAGCATGATATAGCTGTCTCCTGAGAGGCTCTGCCAGAGTCTGACAAATACAGAGGTGGATGCTCACAGCCAACCATTGGTCTGAGCATGGGGTCCCTAAAGGAGGAGTTAGAAGCTGAAGAGGTTTACAACCCCATAGGAACCAACCAGACCCCCAGAGCTCCCAGGGACTAAATCACCAACCAAAGAGAACACATGGAGGCACCCATGGATCCAGCTGCATATGTAGCAGAGAATGGCCTTGTTGGGCATCAATGGGAGGAGAGGCCCTTGGTCCTGTGAAGGCTCGATGCCCCAGTGTAGGAGAATGCCAGGGCCAGGAGGCAAGAGTGGGTGGGTGGGTGGGGGAACACCTTCATAGAAGCAGGGGGATGAGGGATAGGTTAGGGGATTCAGTGGGGAAACCAGGAAGGGGAATAACATTTTAAATGTAAATAAAAAATATTCAATAAAAGAAAAAAAGTGCCTTGGCACATATTTACCTACCCCCACACAAAACTGACACAAGAAAGAATGCTTACCATCTCTAAACTTCAGTACTATACAGTCCTGTATGATGTCTCCCCACATTTTGAAAAGTATGTATCAAGAGGGTGTTGAGGCTTGGTCCTTTCTACTTGGTGGGTTCTTCTTTCTTCTACCCTTCCTTCTCCACCCTTTCCAACTTCTAACGCTAGATGGGAGAGAGAAAAAAATGATAGACGGGAAAGGAAAGAGATCCCCGAGTCTAACTTCTATCCCTTTGTTTCTTCTTTGAGCAAAATGGCTAACAAACTGCAAACAACCCCACTCCACCCCCCACAGGATGTCAGCTGACCAAGATTTCTCTTGTCAAGAGTTCTGGAGCAAAGAGAAACTGAGAACTGAGTTGGGGCTCAGGGAGAGAAGGGAAAGGGTAGAAATGAGCAGTGTGGTAGAAGGGATTGGAGCATGCAGCTGACAGTGGTGTGAAGTCCTCAGACAGGGTGGGCAGCAGGGTCTCTAGGATGGATGTTCACAAGCTTCCCCTCCAGAAACAGCAGACAAACTCTGCAATCATGGTATACTTCTAGGCCCCAGAGGAGGCATCCTTTCATCTAGATCTCACCCTTCCCTATGCTGCTGTTTCCTATTTTACAGCTGTAAAAGCCCGGCCAGCCTTGGTTCCTCCATTTCCTTCAGGCTTCACGTCGCCATCTGGCTCTGCTTCTACCTTTAAAGTGTATCTCAAGTTCCTGTATCTGGTGTTTCACACCCACAATTTCAGCAGAAAGTTTTAGAGTTCAAGGCAGCCAGTCCATAAGAGTAAATCTGAGACTAGCTGTATGTAGCTGTATAGCAAGAGCCTGTCTGTAAATATATAGCTATCTCAAACTTACTTCTTTCCTTCTTAGCCCTTCTACCTTCCAAAAGGACCACCACAGCACATGTGGATTGCAGCAATAATCCTACAAATGGTCTCCCTATGCCCACCCATGTACCCCCTTTTCAGCCCCTGGCCCCACAAAGGGCAGATAAGAAACCAGAAACCAGAATGCTGCATCTCCCCAGATTACTGTGGGGCTGAGCCTGCAGACTCTGGTGAAGAAGAACTCACTGCTGGAACATCTATAGGAGAGAAGCTGAGAGCGCAGGCTCAGGGAGCAGCATCGAATGCTGGAGGATAGAGTGCTGCAGGAATCACAACCATGTCTCCAACTCTGACAGTCTGTGCTTCCCTTCCAGCTGACAGTCAGAGTGGTCCAGCGACATCACCTCCCATTCACCACCCATTTCTCTTTTCTTCTTATTTCTCCCCCTATTTCAGCTGGGCAGTTTAGGTCTCCCCACACATTCCCATATATGGTGCTTTGAGCCTAGCATTCCACCCCCTAGAACAGCCTTTCTCCATCATGTTAGTACTGTGCTTGAATTTTTTTTTAAAAAAAGACTCCTTTGTTCAGCAAACACAGCTTATATGATTACTACTAATATAGTCAAGATACATAGTTATGTGCTGTAGAGAGCCAAATTTGGGTCACATAAAACAGCCGCATCTAGAGATCTGGAAGGTTAGATAGGGCATTCTAGAAAGAATCTACAGGACAAGACACATAATAGAAAGTGGTCACTGTTCTGAGAGAGGCAAACATAGAGTGTGGAGAAAGATATAAAATGGATAATGGTTTATCTGTTTTTAAACAGAATGTAAATAACATCCATCATCTGAGGCAAAGTGGAAGTTACCCTTGGGACTAGGTCCTACAGGATGGCTAAGATTCAAAGGAACGTGAGAGGGGCTTGTGAGATGGTTCGGTGGGTAAAATGATTGCTGCAGAAGAAAGAGGACTTGGGTTCAGATCCCAACACCCACATAAAGGCCAGATGGGGAATATGTTTTGTAAACAGAGCTTGGGGTATTAGCGGCTGTCTTAGTTGGGGTTTTACTGCTGTGAACAGACCCATGGCCAAGGCAACTCTTATAAGGACAGCATTTAATTGGGTCTGGTTCAAAGGTTCAGTCCATTATCAAGGGCAGGAACGTGGCAGCATCCAGGTAGGCATGGTGCAAGCAGAGCTGAGAGTTCTACATCTTCATCTGAAGGCTGCTAGCAGAATACTGGCTTCCTGGAAGCTAGGATGAGGGTATTAAAGCCCATGTCCACAGTGACACACCTACTCCAACAAGGCTACACATCCTAATAGTGCCACTCCCTGGGCCAAACATATGCAAACCATCACAGGGGTAGAGTAGAAACAGGCAGATCTTAGTACTGTGGAGACTCATTGGCTAGCCAGTCTGTTAACGAAATATTTCAAGGGGGTACCTGGTGGGCTCATGCCAAGGTATGCCCCTTGTTGCAAGGTATAACAGGTCCTGTATAAAGGGGGCTTATTGGGGGAAGGGAGAAGATTGAGGACCTGGAAAAGGGGTAGAAGTAGACAGCGGACCTGCAGACAGGTAGACAGGTGGGGGGGGAGGGAGGTAGACAGCGGACCTGCAGACAGGTAGACAGATGGGGGGGGGGAGGTGGGTGATGGTTGTGGAGTAGAGTTGTGAGGGCAAAGATTGAGGACCTGGAAAAGGGGTAGAAGTAGACAGCGGACCTGCAGACAGGTAGACAGGTGGGGGGGGGGGGAGGTAGACAGCGGACCTGCAGACAGGTAGACAGATGGGGGGGGGGAGGTAGACAGCGGACCTGCAGACAGGTAGACAGATGGGGGGGGGGAGGTGGGTGATGGTTGTGGAGTAGAGTTGTGAGGGCATAGAAGGAGGGGCAGGTGCCAAGAAAGAAAGTAGAAAAGAGAGAATGCTGGAAACAGAGAAAGAGAGAAAACATGGGAACAGAGAGAGATAGCTGGGGTGGCTGGCAGTCCTTTTATAGGTAGCCCACAAATGGCTACCTGGTGGTGGTGGCAGGTGATGATGTAAGCTGTTGCTGGGTCCCTGGGAGGAGCCAAGTGGAATCGCCTGTAAGTTAACATGGTCACCTGAAATAACAAGGTTCAGGGTCAGCAAGACACCCTATCTTAAAAAATAGGTGGAGGGAGATAAAGACTATTTGATGTTCACCCGTGACTTCCACAAGCACACACAGAGGCAAGAGCACCAACATACAGGTGCACACATATACATAATACACACACACACACACACACACACACACACACGGGATAGGGGAAAACACATATGACAAGTGGTTACTCTCTCTTGATATTGTTGGACTGAGGAATGGGCTCACAGAAGCCTCCCTTATACTGGCCTTGGAAAGCTAGGGATATGGCTCATTGGTGAAGCACCCTGTGTGCCCAAGGTCCTGGGTTTGGACACCAGCACTCAGGAAATAAAATTCAGATGCCTGTGTCTTACATCCAGTCTCTAACCTCTCAGGAAAATCATGTGTTCTGCTTTGTGTCGCTTCCCAGATAATCCCCATGCTCACTGTATTTGTGAAGCATCACAGCTGACAAATTTTTTCAAAGAGAAGGGCCAGCCTCTGTCTTCTTTTCTTTTCTTTTCTTTTCTTTTCTTTTCTTTTCTTTTCTTTTCTTTTCTTTTCTTTTCTTTTCTTTTCTTTTCTCTTCTCTTCTCTTC